>NW_010973436.1:3214367-3311752 GCF_000737465.1 Haliaeetus leucocephalus
GTAGAAGGCCACCAAATTTGTCAGGCACAATTTGCCCATAGTGAAGCAATGTCACCAATCACCTCCTTATTCTCCATGTGCTCTACCGTAATTTCCAGGAGGATATGTTCCATGATCTTGCCAGGCATAGAGGTGAGACTGACTGGCCTGTAGTTCCCCAGGTCTTCCTTTTTTCCCTTTTTAAAAATGGGGGTTATGTTTCCCCTTTTCCAGTCAGTGTGAACTTCCCTGGCCTGCCACAACTTCTCAGATACGATGTATGGTGGCTTAGCCACTTCACCCACCACTTCCCTCAAGACCCATGGATGGATGCATCTCATCAGGTCCCATGGACTTCTGCACCTTCAGGTTCCTTAGATGGTCTCGAACCTGATCTTCTTCTACAGTAGGCAGTTCTTCATTCTCCCAGTTCCTGCCTTTGCCTTCTGCGACTTGGGTGGTGTTGCTGGAGCACTTGCCGGTGAAGACTTGAGGCAAAAAAGTCATTGAGTACCTCAGCCTTCTCCATAGCCCAGATAAACAAGTCTCCTGTTTCCTTCCAGAGAGGGCGCACATTTTCCCTAGTCTTCCTTTTACCACTGATGTACCTATGGAAGCTTTTCTTGCTGCCCTTGACATCCCTGGCCAGATTTAATTCTATCAGAGCTTTAGCTTTCCTAACCTGATCCCTGGCTGCTCAGACAGTTTGCCTGTATTCCTCCCAAGCTACCTGTCCTTGCTTCCAACCTCTGTAGGCTTCTGTTTTGTGTTTGAGTTTGCCCAGAAACTCCTTGTTCCTCTATGCAGGCCTCCTGGTGTTTTTGCCTGACTTCCTCTTTGTTGGGATGTATTGCTCCTGAGCTTGGAGGGGGTGATCCTTGAATATTAACCAGCTTTCTTGGGCCCTTCTTCCCTCCAGGGCTTTTTCCCATGGTACTCTAGCAAGCACATCCCTGAAGAGGCCAAAGTCTGCTCTCCTGAAGCGCAGGGTAGTGAGCTTGCTGCACACCCTCCTCACTGCCCTAAGGATCTTGAACTCCACCATTTCATGGTCACTGCAACCAAGGCTGCCCTTGAGCTTCACATTCCCCACCAGCCCCTCTTTGTTGGTGAGAACAAGGTCCAGCAATAGCACCTCTCCTCGATGGCTCCTCTATCACTTGGAGAAGGAAGTTATCATCAACACATTCCAGGAACCTCCTGGATTGCTTATGCCCTGCTGCATTGTCCCTCCAACAGATACCAGTGTGGCTGAAGTCCCCCATGAGGACCATGGCTTTTTGTAATGCTGGTGCATCAAAATTCATTCTGCATTATGCTTATTTTGTGGCAACATTGTTTGTCATTATCATGATTTGTCCACATTACAGTAGAAATATAATTAAGACACAGGCATCAGATTACCACTGGTACACTCACATCAGAAATGCTTTATCCTGGAGGGCTCATAAGCTAAATAGACAAGCTGGGAGAGAGGAATTTCTCCATCTTATAGATTGGGAAACTGAGGCAGAGATCCCCATCCCACTGCAGTACCCACTGAGAACAGCTGCCAGCCTAAAGACAGAAGCCTGAGGAGGGAGGAAAGGTGATCTTCCTGGAAGCAAGAAAGTCCTAAAAATCCAATGCAAATAACAACATTCCCTGTATAGCAAACTCGTTTCAATGCACACCAGGTAGCTGTTCGTTAGCTCTGCTGGAACTGTGGGCACCCATGCAGGTAAGTGATTGCACACCGGTGCCCTTACACATATATAAAGGGTGGGAAAGCCAGCAGGAGCATCCAGGCATGAACAGGAGCAAGAAGAGATCTGACCTCCAGCATCCTGTGGCTGCGCTTGTCAGGTAGGTGCTTCGTCTCTGCTCCCATTTGCAAGCTCAGTGGGGTGGGCACTTCATGGGTGCTCAGCTAGGTGCTGGTGTTACCAGCATGTGTTGGGTTCAGCAGAGAGAGCTCTGACAAAAGAAGAAACAAAATCGATGCTTAAACAAGGGGAAAGGTGCTTTCTGCTTATCCTCCTTCATAGAGCATCGATTCCCCCAGTTCCTGCCTCCCTGCTTGTCGTGAGCACCCAGCAGACACCGAAGCATGCTGCAGAGGTGCAGGGAGCCCTGGGTGCCCTCTGCACTCAAGGAGCTGCTTTGAACAGACAGAAAATGAGTCACAGAGAGTTCCTATTGACAGTAATGATTTGATTTTTTTGGGAGACAGCTCAGTAGATAAACGTACTGTCTTGTCACTGTGCACACACCAGCACCATGTGGATGCTCACTCCTCCTGCCCCCAAACTGGCATTTCACCCCATTTTACGCAGGCATAAGCAGAGCTGGGCAATGCTGCGCCTGGCCCCATGCAACTGCAGTACTTTGTTGTGCTGATGCTGATCTTGGGATCCCCCTGCTTTGTGGTCTCTCTTTGTAGCTGGGAAGCAAATTCACTAACAACAAAGTACATATCTGCCTGGAGAGGCATTGAGCTAGAGATGTCAGGTCTGAAAGACATGTCCTGCTTACAAAATAAGGAAGGGACATTCAGAAATGACATTTTTTGACTGGAGTAATGGGGGGGGGGGCATTCTCCGGGGGAAGGAGGAGTGGATCAGTTCACAGAGGGGTAGTCAATAAGAGATGAAAGAGGTGACTGGGTTTATTTCTTCGTATAAGGCAGTATTTTATTGCGGTAATAGAACAAATGAAGAGGCACAAAAGATTGATGCTACTGAGATAACACCATGTTATCAGCACATATGCATATCAACATGTTGTATTACAAGGGGAGAGCCTGAGAAATCCTCTTTTGATCACTACAGCAAACAGTACATCTGCTTGGGTCACTCAGGGCGATGTCCCAGTGCAGTTGACAGCTTTGATGACCCAGCGTGGGTGGGCAGGGGGGAGATGGCACCTGAGCTGCCCTAAGCAGTGCCAAGGGAGAGGAAAGGAGCTACAGCCTCCTTTGCTCACCATCACGCTGCTGGCCTGGCACACAGCAGAGGGATGTGATTGGCAAGTGCTACGGAAAGGGAATATTTATTAACTTCCACTGGCCTTCGGTTCAATACTAGCTGATATTTATGGGAAATCTAATTTAAGGGTCAAATTTGACCTAACAATGTCTTTTCAATAACATCCAAACCAAGAGGTTTCTGAAACTAATTAAGGATCAGGCTCCAATCAGGTAGAGTAGTTAAGAGTAAGTGGGACCAGACTTCATTAAATTCATCCAGAGAGAATATTTTAATATTTAAAGAGAACATTTAATGTTTACGAAAGTCCTCTTCTGACGTGAAGTCACTGTTAAATCACTTCAGAAGGTAGTTTTTAAAGCCCTTTATACTAGGCTTTTATGGAGCCGGGCTGGCAAATGCCCTTCCCAGCTCTCTTGGACCCAGTGAGGCTTATTAAAAGATTCAGTCCATCAAGGAAGGTTTTCAGGGGTGAGGAATATGAAAACAAAATTTATCAAAACAGCTGTCTTAAGGTTTTTCTCTCTCACAGCATCACTCTGTCTCCCTTGCTGTCAGTGGGATTGATGGGAGCGTTTTGCTCTGGATGTGTGCGGGTCTTAAACCAGGACAGCTAGAGGGCTAAAGCTTGCAGAACAGAAGTTTTTAACAGTACTGAAGGGCTGGGCTTGAAGTCTCTGGAGATGTTGCTCAAGAGAGGAGAGGAGAATTACAGAAAAAGGTTTGAGAGGAGAATGGTCAGTCAAGACACTTCTTTTCTCAGCTCAGGAGCAACTGAAAGAGTAAATATACCTCTAGTTAGCTGGTGGATAAATTTGATTGCAGCTGATCAAAAGCCAGAAGAGTTTCTTGTCAAATGGCCCTCTCTACTATCACACTGGTATCTTCTTTCCTGTGTCATTCAGACTCTTACGATGGTTTCAAAGAAGGTGGTGGCCAGTTTGCTCTTGGTGTATGTGGTGTCCATGTTGGCTGAACAGACCGAAGGCTTCGTGCCCTTTTTCACAAAGAGTGACTTCCAGAAAATGCAGGTAACCCCTAAGACCGGGGCTGGAGCCCTGAATAAACCAGGAAAGGTGTTTCTTCCTCCCTCATCCCCCAAGCTCTGTGAGTGCACACTGTGCCACTGTCATTCCCATCATCTGCCCCTTCTGTTCAAACAGGAGATACTATGATACTGGCAGTCCTTCACTTGTCCCAAAGTTAAGGGCTATGGGAGAGGGCAGAGACAACTTTCAAGATGTGAGACTAGAAAGGAAGAGCCTGAACTCCTTTACAGAAGAACTAAAAGACCTGTGTGGGTTATCATCTGCAGCTAGTGGGTCTTGTTTTTCTTTCCTCCATGCTAGTGGCTGTAATTTTTATACAGAAGCTGCAGCCTCCCATCACCATACTGATGGGTTTTTTTGTTGTAACAAATAATTAACCATCCTCCAGATGGTTGTCACCTCTGGGATGTGCAGAGAGGAGAATGTTTTTTCTTTTGATGTGAAACTAATACTGTTGAAAGGTGTCAGGCAGGCAGCCTCAGAGACTGCATCTTCCTAAACACAGCCAAAGTGAGCTTCCCCCACATGACACAACCCATTGATACTGGGGAGAAATCTTCTTTCCAACACCTATCTGCTCACTGGATAGCAATTGCTTTTTGTGGGGAGTACAGTCATCCTTCAGCCTCCTTAAGGAAGACGATGGGGACCCACGCGCGGTCTCCAGATTGATTGTTCATACATCACAACCCTTGTAGCTATGTATCTGCTAGTGATTGAGGGTCTCCTAGATGTACGTGGGTGAAATCAGTCTTCGAAAGGCTGCCTTTCCTCCTCTGAGCACACATTCAAACCAAAGGAAGTGCACAGCAAGCAGGCAGTTTGACACTGACCACAGCCTTCACTGCATTTTACATGTCCTGTCGTGTTTGTCATCTCCCAAAGCAACTTTGGCTTTTCTCTTTGGCCTGGGAAGAAAGGAAGGGTCCTGAAGCCAAGTTTAGCCCCATAAATGGGAAAGCACTGACATTAGAGACCTGCAAGAAAGGCTGGTAAAACATGTAATGTCTGTACAGAGCTCTCCATTCGCACTGAGGCTGTGCAGGCTTTTATTAAACTTCATTGCCACTACTACAGGACAGCACCAGGACCAGGCGTCTGGAACAGCTCTGTAAGGTCAGCATACTTGGCTATCACATCCTGCTGACAGTGTTATCTTGCACAGATCAAAGTAGTCGCCTAGGAGTGTCATGCTTGCTACAGATCTTTACATGCAATCCTGCAACCCGACCTTACACACAACATTGCAGCCTCTGCTGCATGTCAGAATTACAGTCCCCAATGCCATGCTGGCCACAGCTGATGGGTCCCTTTCCAGTGAGCTGTGGCCCTGGGTAAGGATGCCACATTGGTTCCAGGCAGCGGTTAGACCGCCAGTCCCTCTGGTTTTGTGCCCAGCTCCACCAGCTCTTGGCTGCTGGGCATCACACTGTTGATATGGTGCAGAGCAGGTTTGGTACCCACATGATGCTGCTCCCAGCACCACTGCCCCATTTCCTCTCTACTGTAAAGTTGCAGGAGAAGGAGAGGAACGAAGGAGGGCAGAAGAAATCCCTGACCTCACTGCAGCAGCTCTAAGAGGAAGGCTTCTCTGAGCAATCCGGTACGGATGTCAACAAGGTCAAGACCATCCAGGTACGTTGAACCATACAACTAAGGAGCCCACGAGGACACACAGGGGGACAAGTAGCCCAAGAGACAGCCCACAGCACACTGAGGAGTGTTTGGTGGTGCTGCTTGAGAAGACAGCGGCTGTTATCAGGGAGCTCACAGTCAATATAAAGGAACACTACCTGTTTCCTGCCAGCCCAGCCAGGCAGCTGAGCAAGGTTGCATGAGAGAAGGGTTTTAAATCCACCCTACAAATTATCTTGGACATTCAACAGCCTGGTCACCCCTCAGACCCACCTGGCTTCTCCCTTAGGAAGATGGAAACAACATGAGGTCTGTCTTTGCCATTTGGTGAACACCAGCCAACTGCAAAGCAGGAATTTGCAGCTCTGCTTCAGCTCTGGGTTTAACTTGTCACTTTTTCACCCAGCTCCAGATTAGCTGCCCGGTGTCACCTCTGATCTCACAGTCTTCTGCACTGGCAAGACCTTATTTATAAACTTGGGCCCATACAGCCACACCTCCCCAAAGTCTGTATACAGAGCAGAAAATTGCCAATTTTAGGGATTTGAGTGCCACTCTAAGCCCTCAAAGGCATGCTTACCTCATTAGCCAAGTCTGAAAATTGTGCTTTTCCACCTGAATACAAGGAATTCTTTGCCCTGTCCGTGCAGCCGTTCCTGCGGTGAGCTCGGCCATTCTCTCTGCCAGCAAAAGGAGTGTGTAGGTCCACCCCAAACTGCGGGAGAGGCTGAGCAGGACAGGCAGCGGGACTAGCTAGACTGGAATTTGCCAAGACGCAGGTTAATGTGCAAGTGCTCTCGCAAACGTGGTGCACCAATGATCAATGATAGGATTTAAACAGCAAGGATTCACAGTTCAAAGCATTAAATAACTGGCACATCCCAGTGTCTAACACCCCTCCCCGCTGCAACCACAACCCCTCCCCGCTGCAACCACAAGCACTCCTGTGCCTCCAGCCATGACCAGAACAACTCTATTTACTTCGAGTGCATCTGAGCCACAGCTGGCTCAGTCAGTCAGTCTGGAGGCAGGACGATGTCTCATCCTCAGTCTTTACTATAAGGCAGGGTGCTTCACCAGCATCGGTAAAGCTGACGGCTTGAAGGGTAAAGGCGTGAGGTAGTGGAGGGTTATAAGGTTCAACAATTTTCTTCTTTACAGTCTCTGTTGCCAGGAGGTACCTTTAGCTGTGTTTCTGAGTCAGCCCATAGATGATCCAATGCATGAAAACTTTGGCATTCTTCAACAGCACAAGATTGCAATGACTTCAAAATGTTGCTTTTACCCATATAAAGATCATCCTCTTCCCTTCAAATCAGCCCTAGGCCCTGTACTGACTTGAGCAAAGTGGGGTCAAAGCACCCCAACCTGCCTCCCTCTGCTCTCCTCATCTTCTCCTTCTGACTTTTCTGGCTTCCTCCACAGCTAGCTGTTCCTGTCAGAGCTGGGATGTGGCTCACCCCAAGGCATCTGGAAAAATACCAAGATGTCCTGGAGAAACTGCTAGCAGAGACGTTACAGGACACCCCAGACGGTACGGTCAGGAGGTTGATTTCTGCCTTGGGAATTCTGCCTTTCCCTCCTCTCACCAGCTCATCGTCACGGAGATATTTATATTCCTCAGAAGGGCTTTTGTGTCATGTTTGCTCACTTTACAGAGTCCTCAGATACCCCACCAGCTCTCATGTACACACTTTTCTGCTGGGAAGGTTATTCACTCTCCTAGGGTGTTGTCTGTGCCCTAGAGCTGATATTGACTGTTAGCAGCATTGCAACACTTCCCAGCAGCTCTCCTTGGCGCTGCTTCCCACTTCCCTACTCCTCCTCCCAAAAAGTCCTCAGCCTTCAGGGTGCAATTTCCAACAGAGCTTATAACGCAAGCTACACCTGCGAGGCAGCTCAACACCTGCAGTCAGACATGAACACCTTGCTCCCTGCACAGGGGCTTAACACTAACACTTAATTACAGATAGAATTAGCTGCAATTCAAGGTGTTGAGTGCTAACAAATCCAGCCCTGGGCTTTGCTCTTAGTGTATGGGAATTGCAAAAGAAAATATCCAGAGGCAGTATGTTATGGAGCTATTCCTGCTTGCAGACTTGAGGGATGGTAGAATGGGTATCACTAGAGTTATCTCTGGACCTTTGTCTTATCTGGGCTTAAACGTTCCAAACAAGAAGGTCCCCTCTATCCCTGTGGGAGTTGTTATTCTGTCTTGGCTGCGCTGACTTCAGTTTGCCTTCTAGCTTTTTAGTTGGGGAGCTGAGGAGGAGGAAACAATATATAAAGCCTAGGAAAGACTGAATGACAAATTTAAGGACACTTATTCTTTCCTCTCTTTTCTTTTCAGCTGACTGATATCTGCAGAATCAGAAAAGAAAGCGATGTAGCTTGCTAAAGCTAAAAGACTCCACTTATGTAAATGAAATCTGTAAAAGAGATTAACAACAAAATCTGAGGTGAGATAATAAAATGCGCAGTGTAATTAAATGGAGGATTTGTGTCTTCTTTTCTGCATGCCTCTCAGACAGATGGCAAGCCGCAAGTGTGGGAAAGAAGAGAGGGAGGGTTTCCAGTTCTAGAGAACATCACCGTCCTTCTGGGAAGTGCAAAGCACATTGCAAAGCCTGAGTAATTAATCTTTGTGGACTAATAAGTTTTAGCCCTCCCTTTTGGCAATGTGGGAAACTGAGGAAAATATTTACCGGACCTCCTAGCCAAACTGGTTGACACAAGTGTAGGATGAGGAGTGTTGGGTGGGGGACCTGGGTGTCCCTAACCAGGCTCCACACTCTGGACGCGGGAGGGCACTCTCTCCCACACTGCTAGGAGAAAGCAGGAGCCCTGATTTGCAGTTCCTACCTGTGCTCTTAACCCTCTCTTACTCACCCAGGCGATATATATCTGAATATCATTGTGAGGAGCACCTCTCCCATAGCTATGGTGCGAACCAGCACAGCGTGTGTGAAGCAATGCAGAGCTCTGGCCTTATTTCTGCATCTCAAACAAACCTAGAGGTGAAATCATAATTCCACTTGAACATACTGCTCTCCATTTACATACCTTCCGCTTATTTTAGAGCTGCTCCTCTGTATTGGCAGCAGGAAATCCAACATATGTAAAGTAAGGACAGATGAGATCAATGGTATGTGTGTGAATATATCCAATTTCAATCCAATTTTATCCTCCCAACCTAAGACAAATTCTGTTCTCACTGTGGCTCATTTAAATAGCTGTGTTTGTGCTAGAACAACACTCCTCAGTATGCTCTCTGCTGCAAGCCATCCCTTAGCAGAAAAGAAATCTCCCAATGTATAATGCAACATCCAGCACGGAGTGGATTCCAGCTTTAACATTTGATTCAAAGGCACACTCCTAGTCCATGGACTGATCAGCTCAGTGTAACTTAAAGGTTGCAGGGATTATTGCTGAGGCAGTTTGAGCTATAAAATCACTATAAATGAGTCTGAGCAGTTGGAAGATAGAGAATAATACATTCCATTAGGCTGAAAGTGAAAGCAACTGCATGTGTTGCTGGGCTAGGAGCTCGGCCAGTGCAAATCAGTCTGCAGTGGAGTGATATCCATGGGAGAACCAGCATGGCAATCACTGGGGGAGCTGCACCGCATTTACACCGGTGTTCAGCGAGATCAGAGACAAGGCTGTTTGCTTCAAAGGGAGCACTGTTGACTCATTCCTTCTAAAAGACCCAAACCTTTACCCCAGGTTTAAATTTGCACTGCCATGGGAAAACAAGGAGAGTTTCCCCTTGAGGGGCAGACTGCTCCTAAAAACCTACATAAGCTCCACTGCAGGTCAGAGCTGCCTCTATAGCATCCCTTCTTGCCCAGCTCTTTCACTCAAGTGGTTTTTCCACCCTGTGCCATCTAGGAAGGAATGTTGCCCAATGATGGCGAGAAAGAAAGTGAACATGAGCCTCTTGGATTTGCTTCCTGGACCATTTCCCACCATGGTGATGGTGGGGCTGATGCTGCAGAGACTTCCATAAGGAGATCCACCAATGTGACTTTGCTAGGGTATCTCCCTTTGCTCTTACATTTTGGCCCAGACTAGCTGCAGCGGCAAAGGTCTGCTTTTACCCCCATCCTTGGTTGTGCCAATGGCTCTTCCCAGTTGACCCAGCTATAAATGAGTTCAGGGACGTATGGCTGGTTCTGACAGTAACCATATGAACACTGTGTCCTGTCCTGCAGCAATAACTGAGCTGTCCAAACAGGCACCAAAGTGCAAGGGGGCCTTCAGCTTTTGGAACTAAATTCCTTCCAGCCACAGGGGCTTGGATAGTGGGAAAGAAGCAGATATTCTTCTGCTGGAAGGAGAAGATGGATGGACTCCAACCATCCTCCCAGGCATGACTCCCACTGTCAGGGCTATATCTGTTGTTAAGAAGCAAAATGGTCTCCAAGTTGCAGGACAGATCTGTATCCACAGTGCCCTGGAAGGCTGCTTTAGCAGCCAGCAGCACCTGAGTCCATGCCTGCAAGCAGGTAGGAAGATCTTGCAGCTCCAGAAACCAAACAAGAGTTTTGTGGCAGGATAAGCAGGCAAACAGTTGGGGGAAAGAGGCAGGGGAAGGAGGAGAGAAAAGAATGAAATCAGCACTGACTTTCTAACCTAATAAGAAGCATGGCAGGCTGAGGACATGACATATGATCGGGAGGATGAGAAGCGGTGTTCTTGGGTCACACCTGTGCTGTGGCTGTGAGTGACAGGGTGTTAAATTGGCACAGTCGGCTCCCAAGTAAGATTTGACACTTCCCCTGGTGACATATGCAGGACTGTCGTCTAAATGCCACGGGATAAGAAGAGGGGGGTGGGATGTCGGGTTTTTTTCAGCAGCCCCTCAATTAGGGGTAGAAGGGTTCATCTGCTGCCCGTGCTTTTCGGGGTGCAGCACGCTCCTCTCTTCAGGCACCTTATGAAGATGGTGCAGATCTATTTCTACCCCTCTGCTTACACCAGTCCTGTCTTGCTACTTCAAGAGGAGAAGCAGACGGCACGGCACGCCTGCTCTTGCCATTCGATATCTGAGTCACTGCCAGCAGGCCTAAGGCAGCTTCTGGGCTAGCAGGGAAGGTGGAGGCTGCCCCCTCCTCGCTGTCCCATCTTCCCACATCCAGCTCAGGATATTTACAGCCAAGATATTTGAGAGCTACACCGTGGGCTGGGAAACTGGCTTTTCACTGTCGAGCATCTCTGAGCATCACAGCCCATCTGCAGCATCAGCAGGCCTGCGCTCACCCCGGGAGCCTTTGCTGCTGCCCAGAGCTGTGGGGCTGCAAAAGGCAGAAAATCCACCGTCAGCCTCATCATCGGCACTGAGGGCAAGGTGATGGGAACAAATAGGTGATTGTCCGTGGGCATATAGGCTCTGTCACGTCTGAGAGACAGAGGGCTGTCTTCTGCTGCCTTCTCCGTGGTGTCCAGATACCTTCCAGGGAAGGCAGGGATGCTCCCGAGGGTTGTCTTGCTAGGGAGGAAGTGAGAGGGGTTGTGGATTTCTCTCCACAGAGAAGAGGCATCTGTTCCTGCTGAGCATAGGCGCTGCCAACTTCCCTTTTTCAAAGGAATCACAGCTTTTCCCCAGCCCTCCAGTTCTCGAGCAGCACTCCCATGTTCTCCACTCTGAAGGACGTGCAGTGAGGCTGCTGGGCCAAACTCTGTCCTGGTATAACTTTCCTGACCTCCAGAAACACAAGAAGTTGAAAGGATAGTTTTAGTTTTCTTGCTGTTGTCCTTTTTCTCCAAAGCAAGAGGAGTTCACTTAATTCATGGGCTTGTAGCAGCTCAGGCTTAGATGCCAGCATGCATCTGCATGTCTAGGCAGAGCTTCTCCAGATTGAAAGCTATGAGCTTAGAGAAGCTGTGTACTAAGGGGATATTCTAATTCTGTATTTATATTAGACACCGCTCCAAATTATTAGCTGTCAGTTGTGCATTCCTGTTAGTGAGTGGGGGGGGGGGCTTGGCTTAGCACATTGACACTTCCCATCGGAACGGAGTATGCTCTTTTAATGGGCTCCCTGGCCTCTACTAGGTATGTATTTGTTGTTGCTAATCAGATTAACAAATCTCAGCATCTTGCTGCTGCTTTCTTGCATAAATCAGGAAGAGCGAGGCAAGATTTCTCTGGTGCCCTAAACAAGAAGGGCACAGCAGCAAAGTGAGCATGAGAGGAGGGCTATCCCTGAAGAAGTTTTTATGTCGCAGAGGCACAGTTTAGCATCCCCAGCCTCACGGCAGCAAGCGGTGGGTGTCCATGCTGAGCTCACCAGGAGCCCTGTCCATCTCCCACTTGCTGCAGGTCCTGCTCCTGAGGGACCGCCAAGTTTCCACCACTCCAGTATCATGCGTCGATCATAAAAACGGGGATGCACAGACAGCCCGCATGCATTCATCACTACTTTTTCATTATCTTTAATTAAATTCTGATATTACACCACAGTATTTCAGCCACTTTCATTACTTTCTTTATAGGCGGCAGCAGGAAAAAGCAATTATTGTACATCACTGCCTTGCCAAAATAAATTTTCAAGTCGATGTTTGGTTTTGCCTTTTTAGGCTGCAAAGTATGCAAGGAACCTCCTTCCCCAGCAAATATCCTGAGGACCCAGATCCTGATCCTGCTGAAAGCGGTGGCAAAGCTCCAGCCTGCTTGACGGGTGCCAGTTAAACGACTGTAACTTGGCAGCAATGAGAGGGATGAGGCAAACGTGTGGGGGGGGTGGCAGGTGGCTGGGAAAGACACTTCTTTCTCCTCATAGATGTCCCTAAAAGTGTTAAAACATCAGTGTAGCTTGTTCAGAGTGAGGTGAGAGGTGCTCAAGCTCCCTGCTTGCTCATGAGTGGGGTCCCCAAGAGTGACGAGGTGCTGACACTGGCCAGCCCCAGATGCTGAGGCTGCTTTTGCCCTTCGCTTTCTCCATTTCTCCCCCCTTTCCCCTCTCCAGAGATGAGCAACAGCTCCCGCCCGGGACCGTGCTTTCTCTGAGAGGGCCCCCGACCTCCCCAACATGGCGGAAACAGCGACCCTGCCTTCACAAGATGGCGGAAGCAGTATCCGGGAAGCAGCGCTTTCCCCCGACCTTCTCAATATGGCGCTCATTCCCCGCCTCCCTTATCAACATGGCGCCGGCTGTGCGGACAGAGGCGGCTGCACGAGCCCCTCATTTGCCCTTCCCAAGATGGCCGCCCGAGGGTGGGGGGGCGGTGCGGCGGGCCCCTCCCAAGATGGCGGCCACGCTTCCCTACTCACAGAGCGCTTCCGGTGGGGCCTGGTGTCAGCGCCGCGGCTATGGCGGACCTGACAGACGCGGAGCTCCGGAGGGAGCTGATAGCGCTCGGTTACCGGCCGGGGCCCATCACCGCCACCACCCGCAAGGTCTACGTCAAGAAGCTGGGCTGCCTGCGGGCCGAGGTGGCGGCGGCCAAGCGCACAGGCCACGGCGCGCCGCTGAGCCCGGCCCGCACCCCCGCCAGGCCGCAGCAGGCCTCGCCCTCACGGCAGCGCTCCGGCTTCAACCTCAGCCCCGTCGGGGCCGCCCGCGACAGTGAGGAGGAGGAGGAGGAGGAGGAGGAAGAGGAGGAAGAGGAGGAGGAGGAAGGGGTGCAACCGCCCGCGTCCCGCTGGGGGACGTCTGGGGAGGGTGGTGGGCTGTCTTGGGGGGACTCCCGGGGGTCCCCCCCGGGCCGGGGCGGAGGACTCGGCTCCAGGGCTGAGGGAGGCCTGTCCCGGGACAGCTTTGGGGGGCTGAGCCCCTCGGAGCAGTGGGGGGCGTCTGTGGAGAGAAGTAGGGGGGCCGGGCTGGGGGCATCCCTGGGTGGGTTTGGGGGGCTGAGCTCCCCCTCTCAGTGGGATACGTCCATAGAGAGAAGTGGGGGGCTTGGGGCTGGGTTGAAGCCATGCCTGGATAGGTCTGGGGGGCTGAGCCCCATGTCTCAGTGGGACACGTCTGCAGAGAGAAGCAGGGGCCTTAGCACTGGGCTGGGGGCGTCCTTGGATGGGTTTCGGGGACCAAGCTCTGCATCCCAATGGAGCACGTTTACAGAGAGAAGTGAGGAGCTGAACGCTGGGTCGGAGCCATCCCTGGATGGGTTTCGGGGCTCAGGTTCCTCGTTGCAGTGGGGCATGTCAACAGAGAGAAGTGGGGGTCTCAGCACTGGGTTGAGGCCGTCCCTGGACAGGTTTTCGGGGTCGAACTCCACATCCCAGTGGAGCCCATCTGTAGAGAGAAGTGGGGGGCTCGGCATCAGGGCTGGGTCAGGCACATCCCTGGATGGGGCTGGGGGCCTGAGCTCCACATCCCCATGGGGTACCTCCACAGGCAGGAGCGGGGGGCTCAGCTCCAAACCCCTTTCCAGCGATGAGACTGAGGGTCTAAAGTCCAGGAGCCATTGGGGCATGTCGGGAGGAGGAATTGGGGGGCAAAGCTCCCGAGCTCAGTGGGAGACAGCAGGGGAAAAGAAGGGGCTCTTCTCTAACAGCTTGTGGAGGCAGGAAAGCGAGGTGACACCCAGCACCCACTGGGGCACCTTGGCGGGACCTGGGGCTTTGAGTCACCAGTTTGGGAGAGGGAAAGAGGACTTGGCTTCCAGTGTTCGGAAGGAGGCAGACAGGGATCTGAACCCTGGTAGCCGCGGAGGGGGATTGATCCGGCGGTTCCCATGGAGGGCTACGGGCGATGCAGGGGTGGCCTCAGGGAGCCGGTGGGAAGCGTCGGGGGCAGGACAGGGAATAACCTCCCGCACTCACTTATTGAGGTCAGCCCCCAAGCAGCAGACGGAAGGAAAGGGCAAAGGCCTTGAATACTATCTCTCCCAGTTCCTTTGCTTCGCCAGCTTTGTGCTGCTGCTGATTTTTCTGGGCATCCTCGCAGTGAAGATGATTGGGTCAGGCTGGCTTGACAGGAGAGAGGAGAACTGTACGTGCACTGGTTTAATCCTGTTTTTAGACTTTATTCTTCACCTTTCTTTTCTGCCTTCCCTTTATTATTGCCATCGCCATCGCATTTATCATTCTCATTGCCATAACTTGACATCTCTGCTTCTGTCCCCATTTCCATCTCCCCTTGCCCATGGGAACGTTGTTAGTCATGGAAAGTAAGTCAAGTGCGTGCTTTTTTTCAAATGAGTTCGGCCTTCAGTTCTTCAAAACCATGGGTTTTATGGAGAGTGACATTCCTGCTCGGCCAAGGATGTATTTTATGAGTGCCCATTGTGTAACATAATGTCTGTGTAATTGCCCGTTGTGTATTTTTAATGTTAGCTTCTGCACAGCACAGCCCTTTATCTTGGCCATGTGAGAAGTACAGTTGTTGAACTGGTACTTCAGCACTTCAAGTGTGGCAAAGCTTCATTGAGAAGTGAAAAGGGGCTTCCCTGTCACCCGGGTTTTAAAGCAGAGTTCCTCAGCTAGAGTAGATGGAAATATTGTCACTTCATGGCTTTGAACTGAAGGAAGAAGGGGTTTGGGATGTGGTTGGGAAGGTGCGAGTCCTGAAACATGGCACACTGTGCCTGTAGGAGTTTGTGCACTTTGCATGGGCTGGGAAAGCTGTTTTCTGCTTTCTCAAAGTCAGAATAAAACTGTCCCATGTCAGTAAATTTCTGATGCACCCTTTACAACTTGGTTAGATATTTCAAAACCAATAGTATTTTGAAGCAGGAAATCTTGCATCACAGCTGGAAGGTCTTTAAATTCTCAGATAATTAAGATTGCTAGGAAGTACTGCGTGGTGGACTGGTGGCCAGTGTATATCCAATTGTTGGGGCGGGAGGGGTCTGTTAAACCAGAGGCCATAATCTGCAGAGCTAACAGCTCCAACTAAAATAAATCCTCTGGTTTTGCCTTGAGGAGGCTTGATTTAAATCCCTGTTATCACCGTGATATTTCAGGTGACCATGGCGTGCAGCGAAAGGCATTACTAGATTGTAAAAGATCAGTGCAAAGCAGTAGGTAGTAGAGGAGCATGAAACATCTACTTAAAAGGAGCTATTAAAACATTCAGACCCCAGTTTTTACTTTCCAGCTGAACAAGGTTCATCATTTGCATCTGTTTTATTTGTTTTGCTTTCAGTGCTGCCTACCAAAGCAGTGCTTTGAATGCGCAGTTTGCATAGCAAGGTACTGTGTAGAGTGAGATTAAGAATAGCAGCATCGAGCTTTAAAGTAGAACCTTTTTTTTAAAAAGATAATTACTTTCTTGATCAAACCTCATGTTTTGCAGCCAGCTAACTCGCCCTCCTCTTCTCTCTCATAGTTAATCTCTTGCCTGTGGATTGTGACAAAAGAACGGATGATGTAAGCATATATTTATTTATCTTCAAGTACTGTGGATAGGGGATTCTCACAGAAGAGTAATTATACTAGGTAAATTCCACTAATATCAGCATCACTGTAAAATTATCAGTTCTATCGTTTTACAGAAAAAATATGATTTGATGAGTTGGAATTAATGGGCCAGATTAAATTAGGACTGTATATGAGACTCCAAAGATAAAAATTTAGATTCCTAATTATGTGAATCAATTTCTGCAATAGTTGTAACAGCAGTGATACTGGTTTGCAGTAAAGCTGTGTTCAGCTTTAACCATACAAGATTTAATCTAACTAATTCCCTGAACTCCATCATAAAGTGTTTGTACAGCCCTATTTCTTTTATCATAATATCCTATTAGGAGAGAGAAAATTTTGTATTGGACTCAGAGTTATGCTTAATCTCCTGTGATGTTCTGGAGGCAAAGAATCCATCTATGGTTTGTCAGAGGGGATGTCTGGTGGTGCAATCTGGGCTATGGGCTGGGGGAGTTGGTGGCAATTTCAGAGGATGTACTAGCTTGCTTTTGACTCAGAAACTGTAGGTCTTTGCTGCAGGTGTGTTTAATTTGAACTAGTGGTGCATGACTGAGCCAAACCCCACTACTAGTATTTTGTTTTGGTATTTTTAGCTAGTCTGACCACTGTCCTGTTGCTGCCGCTCTATTCGTGTTTGTTACCTGTTTCTGACTTTCAGTTCTGTCGAGCTAAACAGAAGGACATAATAATGAACGTGCTGCACGAGTTGTATAACTACTTGTCCATACAAGCTGGTAAGTTCCAGTTGTCATTATAAAACACTTAGGAGCATTCAGCAAACTGCCTCTCCCAGCTGTCTGGACATTTTTAACCTCAGTTTGAAGAGAAAGGTTTATGGAACAGTCAGTTCCACTTGAAGAGCTCTAAGAAAGTCAGGTAATAGAAAAATAGGAAAAGATGTGTTTATTTTTATTCTGAATAGTGCTTAGCTAATGCACTCATATCACTGTGCTCCTGTGGAGTGGTCCTTATTTGCACTTGATATATTGGGAATTTGAGGTAGAAATATTCAGTTTTATGGTTCTTTTCTACCAGCATCTTGAAATTGTCTTCAAGACACTCAGAGCCAGTAAGCATAAGCTGATCTGTTCGTACAAATAAAGGGACTTAAGAAATTGCCAGCTCTCTGCTGAAATGTGGCAGCTGATTATGTGAGTGCCTCTCTTTCTCAGTACAGAGTAAGACAGGCTCTCTTAGCTGAGGAGCTAACCGAGCACAGTAGTTCAGCCAGTCTCTACTACATATGAGCAAATCTGGTCCCTAGCTAGTATTTTGTGTTGGAGAAGGCTGCTAGAAATTCAGTGTATGAGTAGAAACTTATTCAGCAAGAGGTATAACAGTGTTAATCGGTAAAAGTGCTTAAGTTCTGTTTTCTGAATTTCAGACCTCAACAAGGCTGAAGCCTTTAGATACTTAAGCTTCACAGAATTTCTAAATCTTTTCAAATCAGACCTCGGCACTTGCAGAATTTCCACCAGTTTTGCGTAGTCTCTTAGTGCACTTGTTTAGTCAACTTTGTGAAGCAAGATTTAGAAGATCTAGTTCCTTGCCAGCATTTCTCTGCCTGGGTGGAAGGTAGAGATGCGATTTAGGCTCCTTAGAAGCATTTTGAATGCTGATCATTAACTCTAGCACTGCAGTCTTTGATACCTGATGGAAAGAGCCCCTCTGCAGGCTGTGAGGTCAGAGAGGCGGTTGTGTACTCTGCAAGGGGGAGAAACAGCATTTTTTTCCCCTCATTCTGTGTTGAGTAGCTCACATACTGAAGCATGAGGTTTGATTGCCCTTACCCAACCTATATGCAGTGGCTGAGCATTTTATTAATAGTCATAATCTTATCTGCCTACAGTATCAATCTTACCTTGTAATCATTTTGCCCAGAGCTATAGCTGATTTTAAAGGATAGCATTTCCAGACAGTTCAGTGTATTTCTGAACTGTTCAAGGGCTTTTTTCAAAACATTATTTCTATTTTACTTTTTACCAGGTAATTTTGAATGCGGAAACCCTGAGAATCTAAAAAGCAAATGCATTTGGGTTAGTGAAGCGAGGGATCACGTGGTGGTGAGTAGGCTGTGAACAGCTATTGTTATAACATAGTGCTTAGCCTCTTATAAGGCAATAAATAATAGATACTAAAGCAATTCACCATCTGTTTTACTTCCTCATCCTGTTTTGATTCTTTCCCGTATCTCTAACTTCCCCTTTGGCCAGTCCTGTTCTCAGCAGTTCTTTTGAAAATAATCTTCTCCTACATCTCTGATTCAGCCCCTGTAAATCTAACTTAATGGTTTGTTGTTTCACCATAGTCATCAGTCTTCTGAAACCAGAAATTTCCCTGGATTGAGGGCTGGGCAGAAGAAGGATTTTTCTATACCCCAAAGTGTCAGAAGACAGACTGTTTTGATCTAGCATTCCATTTCTTTCATGGTAAACTGCCAGTAAGATTATGTTGTATTTAGTGGTTAGTCTTAACAGTCTGGGACAGTGTTATTTCACAGAGTGCTTCATGCATCATCTACCATAGTCAGAAGACTTTAGTCCAGACAGACCTTCGGATTTAGTTCTCCTTCCTCCAGTTTGCAGAATCATGATAAGAATTAACCTTGGGACAGACAGCATAGAATGAGTTCTCCCACTACTGTAATGAAATAATGTTATTCAGTATTGTAAATGAATGGAGAACTAACCTTCTTATGGATTCTTCTGAACAGAATATAACTGGTAGTTCCCCACAGAAGTTTGAAGCTGCCCTGCACTGGATACTAAACAGTAACAAGGATTTAGGAATATGGTAAGTGGAAGCCCACTGTGTCAAAGTTACGTTTCTCGGTGTTGGCTGATATGTAATTTGACATCCTCTGTGGTGTGCCCTAAAAGCTCCCATACCTCTTTAGATTTCAGAAGATAATCTGGGATTGGCTTTGTCAGTGCTTGCTGGGCAAGCTTCCAAATGAAAAGTACAGCCCTGCAGCAAAAATTGGCAACTGAGCTCATTCCTTGGGAGTCTGTTTCCCAGCCTTTATGCTGGGGGACATTGCGTTCACAAACGTGCCGTCTTGCAGATGAGGTGTAAATCTGAGGTCAGGGCTGCTTATGGCTATCAACGGTTGTGTCGTGGTTCCTGCAAGGTTTAGAAGTGGTATTCCTGGTGTCCAGCCCATGGTCTTGTGACTACAGTACTCTTCTTAAACTTGCCCGTGTACTTGCTTTTCCCAAGATACCTTTTCTTCAGTACTGTTACTGTAGACAGAGTATTGTGGCGCTGCATCCCTTGACCAAAAGGTTTATTGGACAGCAAAGCGCCCTGTTCAGTAGGTGACATCACCCATGCTTTGGTATCCTTTGGAGCAAGTCCAGATGAGGAGGAGAGAAAAATGGATTGTTGAATGGTATCTTTTCTTTAGTGTCAGTTGTCTTTCTGGCAGAACACGCAGTACATGTTAAAATGAATGGTCTGACTGACTACGTAAGGTGTTGGTCAGTCGTCGGTGGGGCTTTTTTCTCTTGGGTTTCTTGGCTAGCAGTCTCTTCAGTGTATGAGAAATAACAGAAATACTAGTTTTTTCAGGTAAAAAATACAACATTCAGGCCATAACCTAATGGAAGACTGTTATCCAGAGTCTCCAGACATCATTATCTTCCTCCGGGAAGTGTGGGCTGCCTCCAGTCTGTGTTAACTCTGAAGTCTAACATTTGTTTGCATTTTAACGTTGCTAAATGTATCTCTGATTAAATGAATTGTAACAGTAGTAATGCTGGAGTTCGTGGGCATAGCTTGTATGAATTCCCACTGCTCGATTTTTCTCTAAAAAATTTCTGCAGCTGCTGCTGTGATCTAAGGATCAGAGAGTGACTACTGCTTTGATTACTGATGTGTGGCAAATTCCCAGGACAGGACATAGTTTCCTTAGTGGCATGTTTGAATTTGTAGGTGCGCTGGGATCCAGAGTTTTCAAATTCATATTTTTATACAGGAGTACTGCTCATGTCATGAGCTGTGTGATACAATACGCTCCCATTTTTTTATTTTCATGATTAGCCACTCTGCCGGCTGTTGGCCGAAAGGATCAACTTTCGTGCAGAATGAGTGTTCAGCATGCTTAAAAACCTGCGGGTGGCATTTTTAGCAAATGCTACACGAGATTATTTTTCTAGGCGCTAGTCTGAGAGGAATAGCTGAAAATGAGCTCTCTACTGGGTGATTCTGCTGCATATTTAAAATATTTTCATGGAATTACAATTTGGATTGTAAATAAGACAAGGGGGTGGGAGACAACAGTGTGTCTCCAGCTACTGTAGAATCCAGTAACCAAATACAAGCTGTCAGCAGTTTGTGAGCTGTGCACTAGTAAATTCAGAAAACATCTTTGTCTAATAGGTTATTCATTGCAAACATAGAATGAATTAGTAGCTTAAAAAAATAAAATCCCCTTTAGTCCAATTGCTCTGAATCTGATGGCTCTCACTTGGATTACTTGATGCCTGTTGACTAAGAGTATCTAATAAGGAAACCACATCAGGGTAGATCTGTATATAAAGTGAGTTAAAAGCATATCGGATAGCACAGCAGGTGTGTAGAAGTGATTTTGCAGGAGGATGTGTTATCGATTTTGCCATGAATGCTTTCCGAGGGTGTGTCTGTTCTCACTGCAGATACAGTTGATGCGTTGTCACTTTTCTAGCTAAACTGTTTATGCTCATCTGTACTGAGGAAAACAGCACAACCTCCACAGACATTCACAGTCTCCCTCAACTGCTCTCTCTGCAATTGCTGATGAGTGACTCAGTAAACATTTCCATTTCTCTGTGCTGGGAGGTGGGAATCCAATTTAAAGTTTAATCTTCTGCACGCCGAGAGGTGCTGTCAAAGAGTCTGCAGAGGGAGACTTCAGTTTACCAGTGGGAGTTCCAGCCCTGCTGCCTTTTCTAAAGCCATATCCATTCCTTGCTAAGCAGCCAGTCCCAAAATGTTCTGGAAAGAGGAGCTGCAAGGATGTTGGTGTATTTTCTATGTGGTGCACAGAACGAGTTACTGCATCCGCAGTCTGTTTGTTCTTCCTGTCTTGATTAAAGACTGCAGTTGGAGTGTCTGCTCTCTTCAGTGAAGATTTTCTGCCTCTTCCCATCAGGTTGAAAGGCAGAGACCTTTCGGAACCAGTTACCAAAGTGGAGGAAGTGTTCTGTCTCGAATCAGCCCATCCTCAGATGGGGCTCGGCTGCCGTTTCCGTCGGGCAGTGGTCACTGCCATTATGAACCTTTTCCTGTTTTTCTGGTGTAAGTCATTGGTGTTAGTAATCAGCTTCTCTCCCCTTGCTAGCTGTAGAGGTGAACTTGTGCAGGCGCACATGTTCTCCCAGACATATGAAATTACTAACAGAGGTGAAATAAATCTGCTGATGAGTTAATTTCTAATTAACCTTTGTTCTGGCAGCAGAGGGAGACCTGTAGACCTGCTCTTGTGCTGTGAGTGCTTAACACGTACTTTAAATCAGCAAGCTGATTAGCTCTCTGGGTATTCCTCAAGTACCCATTACTATGGTCTGCAAAATAAGTGTGTTAACCTACCTAAAAGATTCGTTTTTTCTTTCTGTTCTTACACTAAGCTGCAAAGTCTTGTAGCCTCTTTAATAATGACTTGTAGCATTTCAGTGTTAGAGGTTTTATTGGAATAGTCTGTCATGCCCCAGCTGAGACAGAGGTCTTACTGAGCGAGGTGATAACGAGAGATGAGTGTTGACTAGAAGAGTTTATAATCTAGCTAGGCAAGGTGGGGGTGAAAGGGGATAGTTATGTTTATTGTAGAGACTGAGATACTAAAGTTAGCTCATGTCGTAATGGGGGCATTTGTCAATGCTAAACCTTCAATATAGATCTCCTGAATTTTGGGCTGGTGTTGGAGCCCCAGGCTTTATTTCCTTATCAAGCAGCTATCTTTGGAGCAGTGAAGCTTGACAGTCTTCCTAAGTGATTATTGTGGGGGAGGCCTCTAGCAAAGAGATAGCTCTGGGACTTAGAGAATTGAAGCCCTGTGGTTGTGCTGAGGTTTCTGGTGCTGGGGGAAAAAAAACTGTGACGAGGCCTTCCGACCACCTCTTCCCACATCCACGTGTGCTCTTCTGCTGCAGATGTTGTCAGTACCAAGGTTTCTGTGGGGCGCAGCTGCACTAATGAACAAAATGAATTGCTTGGATTCAGTTCCAAGCAGGCCTGGGTAGCAGGGAGTGAAAGCTGCCTCTGGGGAGAGGCAGTGTCAGAAATAAAACTGCTAGCATCCAGCAAGTACATGTCTGTCAGTTATTGAATTCCATTTGTTTTTATTCTTCTAGGTCTGGTAACTCTTTGGGGGATCCTAATCTTCCTTAGGTATCGCTGGCGGAAGATGGAGGAGGAAGAACAAGCCATGTATGAAATGGTGAAGAAGATCATAGGTAGAATCCAGTAGCTCTGTAAATGCAAGTGGCCCTGTTGTCCTCTCTACAGTGTTGAGGTCTCTCACTGTTTTGTCTTCTTGCCCTCCAGCTGTTGTCCAGGACCACTATAAGGAATGGGAACGGAATTTGGAGCGTTACCCCTATGTTGGCATTTTCCACGTTCGGGACAGCCTCATCCCTCCTCAAAGCAGGTGAGCTGAATTTTATTCATTAAGGAGAGCTGTCAGCATGATGTTATTCAGCACAGCTAAAAAATGCAGTTACGGGGCAACAGACCATGAGCAGACAATTGATGGGAAGCTGGACTGCAAGAAGAGTGTGTCTGGCCTTTCAGTTTATAAAGGATTTTGACATAACTCAGGCTGTGTCTTAACCTGCTGCAGATTAATGTGACAGTCCCGGGGCTGATATTTTGTGCAGTCACACAGGTGTATTGTCATTGTTCTATCAAACAGTAATTGGATTTTGTTTTGCTTGGGCATGGAGCATCTGATTTTCTCTCCTTCATCTAATGTGTGTAGGATGCTATCCTCTTTCTCAGCCATCGTACCTTATCCTCCCGACAGGTGCTGTGCTTTTCAGAACAAACCTTCCCATGAGTTGAATAGGGTATTGGGAGGCTCTTCTGAAGTGGTTGTGTATGTTGCTGCCTGGAAAGTTACCAGTTCGAGTTGGGCAGCTTGAAAGGGAGATAAAGTGAGATGGCTGGTTTTGACGCTTTTTCCAAAAGGAATTGTGCTCGAGATAGTTCCTTCCTGGGTGGTGGGGCCAGAGGGCTGCAGCCTGGTTCTCGGTGGTTTATGTGCCACTTGCTCCATCTCTGCAGGAATGTTTCTTGTGTTTTGGTTAAATGTTGCTATGGCACAGAACACTACGTGTGCTGCAAAGTCTTAAACATCCGCACTCTTTATGAGTCCCAAAACTCCTTTCCTACTGGTGGTAATTTCAGCTGTTTCAAACCTGTCTCTGTGTGTGTGGCGCCTAGAATTACTAGACACTGATTCAAAACTGGGGTGAACTTCAGTTTGCCCTCCCTGGTCTGAGATCTCTCTGCATGCAGGAAGGGTGAGGGCAATTTGCTAATCGAGTCCCTTTGCAATACAAATTGAGCTTGAAATTCAGGGCAGTCATCTATTACTGGTACTGACAGAGGGTCTCTTCTTGTCTCCCCTCAGCCCCTGCTCCAACCCAGGCAGGACCTCTGTTTTCATGTCCTGGCCTGAAATCGCTTCTCAGCCAGAATTCTGGTTTAATCTCCTTTACTGTCTGCACAGGGAACAGGAGGCAGCTAGCGTAGCTTGATCAGTAGCCACAATTGCTGTAAGCAGGAAGGAACAATGAGGATATGATTCTAATTTATTTTCTGTTTGTTGCTGTTTCTTGCAGAAAAAAAATGAAGCGGGTCTGGGAGAGAGCTGTGGACTTTCTGGCTTCAAATGAGTCACGGATTCAGACAGAGTCGCACAGAGTAGCAGGAGAAGATATGCTTGTGTGGAGATGGACTCAACCTTCTTATGTCTCGGATTCAGAGCACTGAGGAGGAGCGAAGTTGAGCAACTGTTGATATGGACCTCTGCAAGGGGACGGTCCCTTCTCTGGTGGTGGGAAAGAGCAGGTCATGGTCCTAATCTCCTAGGCTTGGGGATTGTGCATATCTGTTTGCTCTTCTTTCTGAAAATCTTCACACACAAAACTTCAGGGCAATAATGTTGGCTTGGAAAGAAGATGGGCTTGAGCTGGTGGGAAGCTAGAATTGCACCAAAGTTAGCCTTCCAGCAGATATCTGGCTTCCGTAGAGAAGCAAACCTAGAACAACTTTTTAAAAAGGAAAAAAAAAAGCATACCTAATATCAAGGGACTTGGGATCTCTCTGACAAAGCTTAGGTATTTAAAATTTGACCTCAATTCTGCAAAGGCCAACTGGTGGCAACGTCCATCAGGGAATGTGTTTGAAGAAGATTAACATTTCCCATGGAAACATTAGGGTGGCAGTTAAGATGCATTTTATTAGAATTTGTTTTTATCTGTACAAAAACATTGATGAAAGCACTTGCTGCTTCCTAGCGAGGAAATTGTTTGTGTCGGCTTCACCCTTTAAAAATGGGGGAGAGGAGGAGAAGGCAGGTGAAGGTAGTCCTAGAGGGAGGGCAGTCTGATGTGCCTTGGTCGTTTGGGCTGGGTTGGGTGGGATGGAGGAGTGGTTGTGACCCTGTTATAACTTCTAAGTCTGCAGTCTCTGTGCTTTATGATTTCTCGGGGGTGGGGAGAATTTGGGTGGAAAATAAAGGATCTAGGAAGCTTCAGAAAGCGCTTTCTTGTGGCTACAGCCAAAGGGACTGCTTCATGGGCTATTAAAGAGCAGCTTTGGAAAGGCTATTAGGGCTGAATGTACATGTTTAACCTGGGCAGCTGCAATGTGTGTGCTGTATGTCAGAGCAGAGATGTACCACGCTTGGAGTGTCAGTACAGGGATTGCCAAGTCAGTGTTCCTGCAGCCTCACAATAGGTACAAGGAGCAGCGATGAATCCTCTGTTTGTGCTACAGGCATTGTATTTTGTATCTATAATAATTTGGTTACTTAAGTTTCTTTTTATGTCCAGCAAATGAGTGTTTGTTTCAAAGAAAATAGCACCAGTGTGTGGCAGTTTAGGCTAGGCAGAGATACTGCTGATCTACTCTTCCCAATATTGTAAAACAGCCGTCCAGCTCACCACTAAGACAGCAGGGACCAAATTAATTTCTGGCATAAGCTAGTAAAACCTGCAGAAAGAAGCCAGCATTGATTTGAACCTGGGTAACCAGTGGATGTTGTTCATAGCATCATGGGTACAGTGTGAATGCTTTCATTCACCTCTGATGCTGGATGCACGGAGAACTTCCTCTTCAGGCTCTGGGTTAGCTTACGATGGCTGCCGAAGCCCTGCTCCCTGCTTTGCAGGCTGGTGATGCCATGTACAAGGTTGGTTCCTTCTGCTAGTCCCTGCTCACCTCCCGGTATGAAGTCTGCACTTCTCTGCCCCACTGCTGGCTTTGGTGGGGTTTTCCAACTATGTACCCCGCAGGCTGCTGTGGAAGGACTGCAGAGACTCCTTACATACCTCCTGCTGGTGGTCATCAACTAAAATGAGTGGAGAGAGCAGATTTCTCCAGGAACAGAACATGGGGAGATCTTTCCCATTAAATGGGAAATACCCTGCATGGAGTTGACTCTTACCCTGTATTTTCTTTTTGGTTGCAAGGGTAGGGCATTTGAACGGAAGAAGAGACTCAACAGCTGTCTTCAAGACAATGACCAGCTTCTTCCACTGTTAATAAAATAGGGGATAAAGTGAAGGCAGCCTTGATTCTTCTAAAATGTTGTAATGAGATTGTCACCGCTGCAGTAGGAATTTTTGCCAACACTGGTGCCTACGTTCTTAAGCCTTTTTAAAATATTTGTAGGGTTTGGGTTAGCTTTTTTAAACCATCCAAATCCAGAAGTGAAGAGTCAGGCATTGCAGTCATCTTTTTTGTATTAAACTTGTTTTTGTAGAATAAGTTTCACTGGCTTGGTGCTGTTTATATGTTCAGTTTAGCTCTGTAAATCAATATATAAAATAAATTTATTACAAATAATTTGTTACCTTTATTTTTATTGAGGAGTCACAGATTGTTCCAACAGCTTTCGCTCAGGCAGATCAAATGGATCCTGCGCCGGAGAGCTCACAGTTTCTAAGAATAAGACCGAAGATGGCATGGGAATGGCATGACAGCCTAATGAGACAACGTGGATCCTTGTGACGCTCGGTGATCTCGGCGCAATAGCCAGCAGTCTGAAGTGTTTGGTTGCAAATTAAATCTGTTTTGGGAATAGTTGGCATTAAGCAGAGGTGTGTATGAAAAGCAGTTAGCTTGTTTAGCTGCATTTTGTAGAGATTGACGGCTTGGGGGGTTGTGAAACTGTAAATATTAGTTTAGCAGGTGGATCAGTATTCCTGTGGCCCATAATAAAGCAGTTATTTAAAGCAGGGAATGGGATGGTGCAATAACTCTGTGGTAAGTGAATGAGGGTGCCTCAAGCTTCATGTGTTTTGCACTCATTCTCTGAAAGGCAGATCCCTCGCACGTTGGGTGTCTGAAGTCAACAGCTGCTGCAGAAAATCTTGACTCTGGTCCAAGCTGCTGATCCTTTGTGTTGTGGCATCCTCAGGCTGTGGTTAGCTCGCCTGTTTTTTGGGACATGATGTGAAGTGCCAGGTGATGGTATAGGAAGACTGGGAAGTAATGACGGAAGTGTTGGATACGGTGCTGGAGTGGGATGGATGTCCCTTCCTGCTCTTGCTCCCAGGCTGTTGCTTGTCCTGGACACATCGCTTCCCTCCTTGTGTCCCAAGGGTTAATATGTTTTAAGCAAGGCTATTACAAAGCTCTGTAAAACAGGGGGATATGGGTCATGGAAAAAGGTAAGAAGTCAAGTCTTAGCCTATTTACCAGATCCCCAAGGCTTCCAAGGTTGCCTGGTGAGTAGAAGACACATAAGCACATCTTGATGACAAGTCTGACTTGACTTTATGGTTCGTTTCCTTGAGCGTTTTCAATTCCTCTCTCACCTGAGTGTCAGTGACTCAGAATATGTGCTACTGCGAGACTCAACTTCTTCAAAGTCTACTCCTGAAACGGCACGAGTAGTCCATGAATCATCGTTGTGTAACTTCTGTGGACATGGTTGACTCACTCATGTTTGGCTAGAGAAATGTTTAATTAATTTCATAACGTAGGTCTGGGTGACAAAGGGGGAGATTTCCACCAGCACAGAAGGAGGTTGGCTCCGTGGCTGCTGTGGAAGTTGGTGGGAGCTGGCTACTTCCTCTTTGGCGTTGAGTTGTTGCTAAGGTATGGGAACAAAAGGGAATGCAAGGGTAAATCTCTCCTCTGAACCTGCACTCCTGTTCAGATGCTTTTACCCAGTGTAGGTTGCTAAGTTACAGCTGATATATATTCAAGGTAAGGAAATAGTCTTCAGTTTGGTGTAATTACATGTGCCAGAGGATGTTTGCTTTCAACCAAGCTGCCATGATGTTTTCTGTGATAGTCTTCTCCGTGTCCCTTCTTTCATTTGCTATCTTGAGAGCAGAGACTAGTTTCATGCCACCCTGACTGCGAAGCTCCTTCTTGCTCTGTACAAACTGTATTGATAATTTCTGTGGTACTAGCAGTTTTCCCAGAACCCCAGGTCCATTCAAAGGAGATGGAATAGGTGTGTTCTTCATCCCCCTGCCCTGCTCCCCTTACAACTTGCATTCGCTCAACTGGAGTTGCTAACATCCCCCTCCCACTTTCTTGCAAAGTATTAAGTTTCTATAAATAAATTCTCCAACGGTGGTCTGATAAAGCCATCGCATCCCCTTACTGTCAAAAAGGAAAATATGTACCAACAAGGAATCTAAAATAAAATTTGCCCTTTATCTTTTCATTTCCTGCTTCCATTTAAAGCCTTTCACATTAAATGTTTTGTCTCCTGCTGACATGACAGCTGATGCTGTGCCTTATTTATGGGGTGCAGAGTCAGGGCTCTGTGCCAGTTCTCCTGGAAAGATCAACGTGAACCGGAGAAGAAAAAGCATGGCCAGTGAGTCCTGCCCGAAGGCATCTCCCTCCGGCACAGCCCCTGTCCGAAGCAATCACTCCCCAATGCCTGCCGTGGGATTTCCACCGTGACTTCATTCAACCTTTAAAGAACAGCCTCCGGGTAGGTGATGCAAAAGGTTTTTGTGCACATTAATAAATGGACCCTCGCTACAGCAGAGAGCGAGGTGTGAGTCCTGTCCGCACCTCCCTACCCCACAGAGGGCTGCCAGCAGCTGCAGAGCGGACTCCAACAAAGGGACCAGACGCCTGTGCTAACCTCAGAGTAGCACGTTATTTTTGTAGGAACGATTCTGTAAGGCTGGTGAGATCTGATGCAAAGCCCGTGGGTGGCTTTGAATTGGCTCTCCAAAATGAGGAGAACCCCAGTGGGTTGTGGAAACCTTGCTTGGCTTCGAGCTTGTCTCACCCAGGAGCAGAGTGTGGGCTCTGCGCTCTGGAAGCCCCCCATGCTCCCCCTTCCCCTGGCAGAGCAGCGGCTGCCCGGGGATGTGTTCTCCGGTGGCAGGAGGACACGGGAGCCTCCGCTGATCTCCCCTCTGACGGAGGAGACCACCTGCCCTGTGTCACTTCGCCCTGCTGTAGGGCCAGATTCTGTGTTTACATCCCGGCTCCAAAACAGCTTTCGGGATCCAAACAGCAACAGCGGAGGAAAACACCCTAGGGTGGGGAGGAGCTGCTGGCGGGGGAGCTGGGAGCAGGGCTGGGCTTGCAGGGTGCAGCTGAGCCACTCCCATGTAAAACAGCTCAGAAATGGGTCTTGGGGGGATCCCCATACTCCCTCCAGGAAAGCAGCTCCTGCTTTGCTCCCAGCTGGGCTCCCAAAGGTGCCACCAGCAGCAAGGACACCTCGACAAGGGGTTACTTGTGTTTGCCAGCTGGTGGGTGAGGCTCCAGCACCCATCAGCAGCACGAAGGGCATTTCCAGCCCCGGGGCTGGCTTGGGGCAAGAGAGTGACCCAGCTTGGCCTGGGGGGTGGCTGTCCTGGTGTCACCGTGCCATGGCTGCAGGTCCCGTCTGGGACCGCTGCCTGCCTGGGGAGAGAACGGAGAATAAAACAGCAAAGACATAAGGATGGTCCAAAGTGGAGGTGGGAAGGGGAAAAACCTGCACCATAGGTGTCTCTGCAGGAGGGGAAAGGACGGCCGCAGCACAACGGGGTTGGTGCCAGCTCCCTGCGTGTCCTCGGCAGTTTTTGTTGTTTTTCTTCAATGTCCAAGGCAGTCCTCAGTCGCACAGTTATATTCCAGCTCTCCCGCAGATATAAATTTAGTCCTTTAATATGAGAAGGGCCCCGCACAGGTCATGTCAGGATGAGGCTGGGTGGTGCTGAGGTTACCCGGGAGCTGGGGACCTGGCAGTCCTGGCTCACTCGAGGCTTGGCCTCCACTTTTTTTAATGACAGCTTGCCCACCCTGCCCCGAGTCCGTGCCGGGCTGGAAGAGGTTTGGAGTCAGGACCGAGGCTGTAGCCTGCAGGCTGGCCAAGGGTAATAATATCTTTGTGCCCGTAATTAGTTCCTAATTAGCATAGTTTTAATATGAGACAGGGTTGCTCTCGGAGTGCTCTGCTTTTTACAAGAGGCTGAGTAATTGCCTCTGCGGCTCTGTGGCTGCTCGGCAGCGGCAATCAGCCCAGCTGCCTGCGCGGGGACCCCGCAGCCGCTCACGGGCTCTGGCTTGGGCATTCTCCGTGTGCTTGTTTTAATGGAACGATAACTGAAAAGGACATGTCTCCTGGCCCGGCAATACGCCCGACATAAAAATGAGATTGCTTCAATTAACACATGCATTAAAAATACATACGATATCCAGCAGGATGGGCTTCTGCAAAGGAGAAAGGTGTGCACCGGTGATGTGCCGCAGCAGCTGGACACCTGTGCTGGGCAAACTGGGGCCACAGGGCAAACCTGGGTGCTCGGTCCTGCCTCTCACTGAGCCCAAGGGACCCCCCTCCCCCCCCCGAGCATAGGCCTGGCCCCCTCCTACCAGCTCAATAATGATTAGATTTAAAGCCTGATGTGTTTGGGGATTGCATACTGGCTTGGCTTCTCTTTTCAGGGGCTTTTGGAGCAATGTGCTATAGCGCATGAAGGACAGAGTAAGGGATGTCGGGACTGCTTGCCTGTGCCACCCTCGTGGTGGGCACAGTGAAGGTGAGCTGGCTTGGAGACCTGCTCTGCCCTATCCGTCCTGGAAAAGGAGGAGGGAACACCAAGACCAGCCTCACTTGGGGGACAGGAGAAGGGAGAAGCAGATGCTGGGAACCAGCATGTTCGTGCTGCTGGGACGGTCCGTGATGCTGAGCAGTGGCCCACAGACCATCGTCCTACGATGCTGAGCCCTTTCCAGAAACGCAGGAGAGCCAGCTGGTGCCTGCAGCGATCACCCTTGGCTTGCCAAAAGGCAAGAGGTGCTTCAGCCGTGGGACAGCTCTGGGCTGTCACCGGTACCCCTGTCCCAGAAGAGCCAGGAGGTTTGGTGGTAAGCCTAGCAGGGACCACAGCCCAGGTGGGATGGAGAAGGCAGCAGCCGGGTCTGGGTCTGCACCGGCATCCCCAGCTGTGACCAAAGCCCCAGGTCTGAGCTTGCTCTTCCTCGCTCTGCTGCCTCTTAAACTGAAAACCTCCATCTCTCACCAGGGATACCTTATCAAGTGCGAGTTCTCCACAACCCTACAGCAGCAATGTTTAAGGATAACCTATAGCTCAGCTGTTCAGCCAAGGGGATGCAGTCAGGGATGACATGGTGGAGACGAGGAGGAGGGGAACGTGTTCCCCACAGCCAAGCAAGGCACCCTGGCTGGAAAAGTCGCTCAGTCTCCCTCAGCCCTGTGTTTTTTATTCCCAGTCTGTCCTCTGCTCTGGCCTCCAGCTGCTCCAGGGCCCTCATGGTGTGGGTGATGCCGAGCAGAGACAAATTGTGGCTGGGGACGTTTCACCCCATCGCTGGAAGGCAGCAATGTACCTTAGGGGAATTTATACCCCGAGTTTTTGAGACTTCTGTTGCGTTTTGCTGAGATTGGCCAATGGGTTCAGAAGTTGTTGACAGGGAATGCACCACGGCTGGCCTTGCAAAGCACCCACGTCAGCTTTTTTCCCTTCAGAAACCAAGCTTTTTAAAAAAAAAAAAAAAAAAAAAGCACTTTCCAGCATAAAGCAGAGTGAAGTCAGGGCTCAGGAATCAGGGTCTTTGTTTCATCCTTGTCTTTTATCTTGGCCTCTGCCTCCCACCATCAGTTCGATCCCTCTGGTCTTCGTGAGCCTGTTCTCTCCCCTCCAGTTAGCGAGAATTACCACATCCATCAATCGTTATCTCAACAGCGAGATTTTCTTCCCAACCTCCTGCCGTTTTGCTGCAAAGCCTTCCCAGCACCTTTCCTATTGCAGCCCGTGGGGCCCCAGTCATGGACTCTGCTTTGCTAATGTCCTGAAGTTATCACTGGGGACTGGCCTGGGTCTCTTGGGACGGGGGGATGAGAGTGGGAATCACTCCCTCTTGTCCTGGGGGATGCCTGGATCCCCTAAATAATATATGGGTCCTGTCTTCCTGGGATGCATGGGCTGGTGTGGCGTGTCCGGAGCATGCCAGCCCTCGGCAAACACTGGAGAGGATGCCCAGAAGCGGGCGGAGGGGGACATATGCTGTCCTTGACTCGCTGGAGGAGACAATTTGGCCCTGGCAGGAAGCTCCCTGGGACTTTTCCATTCCCCCCACCGGTCCCAAAGCACTGGGGTGTCGGTTTTCCCTGCACGAGGCTGTTGGCAGGGTCCGGGCTGGGTGGCTGCGGGCTCTGCTCTCTGATCCACTCCCCTGCTGCCCAGCTTCGGGCAAACACTGGTCTCGCCTCATGCCTTGCCCCATGCCTTGCCCCCCCCTTGCCATAAATAACTTTTCTTTGCCAAACCCCCTTAGCTCAGCGGTTCGGTCTGTCCCACAGCATCCCGGCTCCTCTTGCCACCTCCCTCCAGCAATGGCAGCCCCTCTGCCCTGTCCTCCCCTGCATCACCCCAGCACGTTCCCCCCACGCAGGGAGCAAAGAGCCGATGGGTTTCTTTGCTTGGAGCTCTGGGAAGCCGGTGTCCATCTCGCTCCCACTGCCATCCCCCTGTCCTCTCCAGCAGGGAGGTGATAAACACCAGTGGGGCTGAGCTGGGTTGGGGGGGAGCTTTTGCTGGTGGTACGGTGGAAAACAGGCTGGAAAAAAGCAACAGTTGTTTTTCTGGACAGACTATTGCACAAGGGGGCTGGAACATGGCCGCACTTTCTGGAAAGCCTACCACATGGCTGGCCCCTTCTTCCTTTATCCTCAACCCTCTCGCACACGCGGCTTTGTTTTCCTTTAACACCCAAGGGTGTTTCTCCCCCCGTTAAAGCTCAGCTGTCAGCTGGACATACCAGGCGCTTGCCAACACCGGCGGCAGCAGTCAGGTGATTGACCAAATGTCCGCAGGCTCCCCCAGCTCCCTCATTTCTCCTACCTGAACCACACCGAGAAGCAGCAAGAAACCCAGCCTGGGCAGCACCCTGAGCCCACACTCGCCGCTGAGCCCAGACTGGCCACATAAACCCAGCAGGTGAGGACCAGGGTGGCTTCTGCATCAGCACCGGCTGCCTTCCAGGGCAGGATGAATACAGGCAGGATGACCAAGCACTGGATTTTGGAGAGCGGGTGGGATATTATTAGGAAGGCTCCGAGCACAGCCGTGGCTTGAGGGAAGGAGCGGGAGCGAGAGGGACAGCCGGCACCTGGGGGGTTGGTGTGAACCTCTGGAGCAACATGGGGTCTGCAAAAAATGAGCCTGGTGGTTTTTGGTTCTCTGTTGTGCTCATGGTGTTGCCGGAAAGCGCGGGGATGCTTGGCAAAAGGGCAGATGGTGTTTGGTGCTGTGAAAGGCAGAAATCAGGCAGGGGGGTGAGGGAACCCGTGCCCCTTCCTGCAGGATGTGGTGGCACCGCATCCCCCCGTCCCGCGGCGCTGCTGGCAGCCCCAAACTTGCTACCGTGGTCCAAAGGCACGTTCCCGCATCCCACCGGGAAGCCTAGCCCTCGCCAGCCCCGCTGCTGCCCCACACCATATCCTGGGGGGTGGGCAGGGGGCTGTCAGCACCCTGCCAGCCCAAGATAACGCGACTTCTATCCCTCCCCATAGATCCTGCTGCTTCCTGCAAAGCAGCCAAATAAATCCATCAGTGCAGCAAACTGAATCTTTGCATCTTCTTCATGAGGGACGCGGGGACCAGTCATCAACTTTACGAACATCATTTTCTTTCAGGAAAGGAAACGTAAGATAAAAGAGCTGAGGGTTTCTGCACATAAGGATTTATGGCAGGATGGTTAGAGCTGGATTTCTTGCCGAGACCTGAGCTTTTCGCTCCCAGCATGGTGCTGCCCTGCAACTATTTCTGACTTTGGCTGTAGTCGAGGGAAGAGCAGGAAAGGCAGACCTGAAGGTTCATTGAGGGTTGCAGCTGCTTGCCTGTCTGTGCAAACAGCCTGAGTCTGCTTTGAGCTGTGCTGGGATGGGTGCTGAGCTGGAACTGGTAGGATTTTCCTTATGGCCAAGGCGTTGTGGATTTTGGAGGCACGAGGCCAAAGACTGAAGGGAAATGGGGCAACGGGGCTTTGCAAAACACACCCGCACCTTGCTCTTGGGCTGGGCTGGTGCTTGGTGCAGGAGCTGGCTTTGGTTCCAGGTCAGCTGTTGTACCAAGAGCTGTGGATATACACATCTCTTCAAATTAACAGCTATGTTCTTTTCTCGCCTTTTAATGAACAAAAAAAAATAAATTAGCAGCCCCCTGCAGTGCTTGAAACCCAATTTTGCAGCATGGTGCTTTGGGATGCTCCGGAGAGCTGGGTCCCCCAGAGGGGAAGGTGCTGAGCACGATATGTAAGACCTAAGAATGTGGTCCCATGCTGACAGAGCACTTGTATTTAAAGTGATTTTGCTTTTTAATATCCCAAAGTATTTCTGCTAAGAGGACTCCAGGCATTTACGAGGCATGGACTTTCTCCTAGGGCCGGGCTGTCTGTGTTCTGCCCCCACGTCAGACTCAGAGCCACAACGGTTCTGCTTGGGACAGGATGGAGTAGGCACTAATTAAAGATTAGAGAATTTAATCTGCTTGATTTCTTTTGGCTGTGCTTAGAGTTGGGAATAAACAACCTGTTTAGCTCAGACTCTTTTGACATTTGGCCCTAAATGAGAGCAGAGCAGCGGGTAACGGTACCCAGCAATCAGTGTCCCCCCAAGCCCTGGCTCGTGCTGCCGGCAGAGCTGTGACCTGGCCGGTGCCGATCAGCCTGGCAGGTCCTCGTTACACATACACGATCGTTAGAAAATAAAGTCTGGCTCAGGCCAGCGATGCTGCTGCCATGCACTGGAAGGGAAGGTGGTGTGTTCTGACAGTCACCGGGGAGAACAGCCAGGGAGAGGCAGATGTTTTAAAGTATCTTGGTTTCTTTTTCTGGAGAGGGGAGCTCTCTGTATTTTCCTTCCCCAATATTTTCTGAGTCATCTTCATCTGCAGTGCCTGGGTTGCTTTTTTTTTTTTTTTTTTTTAAGTTAGGGGAAGAATATTCAAGGTTTCTGGTTTTGTTTTTGACGATACAGATTTATCTGTAATTCCGTGTATTTTTAGTGACGTAAATATCTTTTGGCATTCACGATAACTTGAGCCAGCAGAAGTGATTTATTTTAAGAGTGTCTTGTTTCAGAGTAGCTCAGAGCAGCTCAGTAAGTGTTTGCGGTAACATTTATCTGCTCCGAACGGACAAGCTGCTTCAGAACAAAAACTAAATGAAAAGAGCCCCTTTCTCTTACTGCAAATCTTGCTCCAAGTTTTGCTTAAAAGAAAACAATAAGAGCCTTATCAAATTGTTTTTTTTCCCCCAACTCTCTTCACAAAGCCAAGGTTGCCAGAATTGTGTGTTATGTCAGCTGAGTTTCAGCCTTGGACTGTCTCTGAAGCAATAAATACTGAACTGAAGTCATGTTGCATGCTCTGCTCCAAAGAGGTGTTATGACAAATCTGCTCGCTTTTTGCTTTTCTCCTTTTTTTTTTAAGGAGGGGAGGAGGGAAAAAATTAAAAAAACCACAACAAACCTACAGCTTTCAGGGGAGAAATCCTCTTTAAGAGTTGCCGCAACTTAACAAAATGCTAAATGCTTTTATTAACTTCTAGAAAAGCTCTGAAGAGCTGCTTTCTTCCCTGGCTGAAAAGCATTTGTTTAAGTGGCCTGGCTTTGTTCCCTTCACGCCGGTACAGGCTGATAATTGTAGAGTAGAAATTCATCTCCAAAGTGTGTGGTGACGAAAGAATAGAAAAATGGGGGGGAAAAACCAAACACCTTGGGGGAAGGTAAAGGAGTTGCTCCGTGTGCTTTGAAGGTAGGAGTGTTTCTTCTCACCCTTCTTTGCCTTCAACCCACGTCATCCCACTCCTCCAGGCGAAAAACAAAATGGGCACCTGCGCTGAGTGCTTGTTTGCTTGGTGGTTTAATTGCAGCAGGAGGAGCATGAAGGGGAAATGTAAGCAGCAGAGCTTTGGCTCTTTGTTGCAGGATGAGGAATACGCTGCATTTCAGTGGTTAAAGCTCCCAGGTCGGGCTCTAAGTGCTGGCTCTGGAGGAAAGGCTGAGCCTTGCCCTGCTTGCAGAGACCCTGGAGCAGCCTGGCAGCTGGCTGCCCGCGATGGGAAACTCCAGGTTTATTCCTGGCATGAGCAGGGAGGTACCACCATCCCTCTGCTGTTCTGTGTCTCCTGGTTAAGGAGGGGGTGATGGTGCTGCCCCGGCCCCAGCAAGGCTTGGGGTTGGCAGAGGTGGTGTCACTCACCCCGCAACACATCCCGGGGGCTTTGCTAGAGAGGAACAGATCTTCCAAAGACGTTATTATCTACTGCACTGGGGTTTTGCTAGCAAAAGTAGGATGCAAAACTCCCCAAGCTGTGCTGAAGCTGGAGGAACAAGGAGAAAGTCACCCGTGCTAACGGGGCAGGGAAACGAGGGCTCTGCACACCCCTTTTTGAGGGCTGCAGGAACATGGACCAGTCCTCAAAAGGATGATTTTATTTTTTCCCCATCCCTTTTAGTTTGGGGTCTGGAGTACCTTCCTCTGCTTTTACTGCCTCAGTAGTATGAAGCCAGACTGCTTCTCCAGTGTAAATATTAGCTCAGCTGCCCTTTTGTCTTCCTCAGTGGTTATGGGATTCCCCTGCCCGATGTCCACCAGAGCAAGAGCCATCCATGGGCTTCTTGCAAAGAATAAAGTGAAGGACTGGGTGTTGCTGGGTGCTTTCAAGAGAAGCCAGGGTGCTGCTGCTGAGGCAGTGTGGCACAGATGTGGTCCGTGTCCACGCTTTTCCTGCCTTACTGTTTTAAAGCCAGGGCTTGTTGCTGTCAAAACCAAGGAGGAATTTCTCTCAGGGGCTAGAATCAGGAACGGATCTCTTGCTGGATGCTCCTTCGGGCTGTAGCAGAGAGCAGGGCTGGAGAGCTCAGGGGAGCCAGCGCTTGGGTGCGAACCATCTCGGTGCTGGTTTGACATGTCCTCATGCCATGTGTTAGCACGGTGGAGGAAACGCTCCTGCTAATGCTCTGGTGTTAAATGACAGGGAATGTCACAAACTGAGGTTTCTTCAGAAGATGCAGAAAATGTTGCTAACCCCATCAGCAGCGTTAAGAGGCGAGGGACTGCCCAGGGACGTGAGCTTGCAGAGGCTTTATTAATAAACCTCCTTTGCAAGGAATGTCCTAGCTTGGGAATGACTAAGACCATCATTAATGCTGTCTTGTAAGGCAAACTGGGGCTGTTTCACAGCAAGGGGTGTCATTAATACAGCGTATTAATAACCTGGCATTACCGGTCCAAGGAATGCCCTGATCCAGCTGCTTTGACAAGGCCACCGCATTAACTCGATAGCTCTTCTCGATCATTCCCCTCTGTTTCTTTTGCACCCAAAAGGTCTAAATTGGGTCTCTTCTGGACAGTGCCAGCCCCTGGGGCACTTAAAGATCTCATCCCACCCGGCTGCTCCCTCCTTGCCCGGCCCTGGCTGCAGCGGGCAGTGCGAGGCCAGGCTGTGCTCCCAGCCCTGCCAGGATGCCGGCACGGATGGTGGCTTTGCGGTGGCTCATCCCCCTTTCTCACACTCCCCGATATCCTCTGTTTTGCAGATACCATCGCTGAAAACCCGGAGTGGGTGTTAACTGGCCCGGCACACTATGTCCCAAACTTCTCTTCTGATCCCCCTTCGCTGCTACTAAAGGGGAGTGAGATTCCCCCCCTCTGCCTTTCACCCAGCACCATGGTGGGACAGAGCCCCCTGAACCCCGGCGAGAGCAGGACCGCCGTCCTCCTGGAGCCCTTTGTCCATCAGGTGGGCGGCCATATGAGCATGATGAAGTACGACGAGCACACGGTCTGCAAGCCCTTGGTTTCGCAGGAGCTGAGCTTCTACGAGTCGCTGCCCTTGGCCATGAGGCAGTTCACGCCCCAGTACAAAGGTAAGGCATGATGCTGGGGAAGGAGCTAAGGGCTGGAAGTGTTGTCGCGAGGATTAGTCCTGAGATTTGGGATAAGGGGACTAGTGGCAGTGCGGGAGGTACCAGCTGGCTCGGTTGGGCTGGGTCCGAGCTGTGGAGCCCCATCACTAGCGCAGGTTTTGCTGAGCAAGGATGCTTCCCGGGTGAGAGTGTGCGCAGGAGCAGGTCTGTGAGACTGGGAGGGTTTCCTGGGTCTCTGTGACTGGGGGGACTCTCTGATGTCTAATAAGGGTTGAGAGCTGGCTGATGGCAGCAGGAGATCCTCCTCTCTGCCCATCCCCTTGCTGCCATGGTCAGCTTTGGTAACACTGGGGAGTCCTGTCATGTCAAATAGGGCTGACATTTGTCTGTTCTTGAGGGGGACAGGCATGAGAAGACGGAGGCTGAGCACATGAACATGATATTCTCCCAGGCAGCCAAGAGCCTGGGCAGCGCAGGAGTGGGACAGAGAGAGTAAACACAGAAAAAAACACAGAAAAGGGGACAGGAATAGGATGAGGTTTCCCAACAGTGTTTGCTTTGAGGATTTTGCTGATCATGGCCCCAGATAAGCTGGTCTGATGGCATGCAAATGGCTACACTGAATAGGTGCAGGAAAGCAGGGACTAGGAGAGTCTTGTTCAAAAGAGGGTTCCCAAGATCTGACACATTATGTGCTCTGTTCAGCAGAGCTTTGAATTAGCATCCCCTGGTAAGAAAGGTTTTCTGTACCAGGAGCAGAACTAAGGGTGCCTTTGTCCCACGTGCGTGGCCCCATTGCTCCAGGCCTTGGTTTTAAAGGAGGTGAATGTCTGTGTCAGAAGCCGAGAAGTCGGTGAGGGCAATGAAAGGGTCAGGGCTGGCACTAGCACGAGCTGGGGGAGAGATCCTTGGGGCCACCATGAAACATTGAGCCTGAAAAAACAGCCGAGGGCAAAAACCAGCCCAAGCATCACTTTTGTTGGGTGCTCCACCTTAGCCAAGCCCTGCTCCCCCCAGCGTTCCTGTGAGCACTGGTCCCAGGGAAACCAGAGGTACAGACCACTTAACTTCTTAAAAATCAAATCCAGGGAGCTGTCCTGCCACAAGTGAAACCTTCCCGGGACAGGGAAGAGCCTCCTGCCTGCCCCTCTGCTTGGTGCCCCCCATCACTGCCCAGTCCCCCCCTTCAAACACCTCCCCTGTCCCTAACTCTCCTTGCCCTGAACCACTTTCCCAGCTGAATTTCTCAGCTTAGCTACTGAAAAGCAGCACTTGGTGTCGGGGGGGGGGTGGGGTGTCCTAGTCTTTTTTTAAGACATCCTCCCTCTCTCCCTTTCTTATTCCCTCACTATTTCTGCTTTTACTGCCAGACTTGTGCTGCTCATAAAGCTCCTGACCCTGGATCTTTGTGAGAGGCGAGAAGCTCAGCTGTCGTGTAAAAACTTAAAATATCTTTTGGTCCTTCAGCGTTAAAGAAAAGAGCTCAGAGTGTCAGCCACGATTTCAATGTGCTTCCAATCCAATCTTCCCTTTCGCAGAAAGTCAGGGGCCTTTGCAGATTTATGGGACAATATTAAGAAGATGCTTAAGAATGAAAACAAGTCTTCCTCTAAGCAATTTTCTTTAGCCGGGGCCAGGGTTCAGTGCTGGAGAGCTGGGCCCTGCTCTGTCTCTCTAATAAAGATGTTAAGCAGGCCCAGCTTATCAGTTCAGGGGTGGCCCGGTTATTAATACCTTTTTGTCTTCTTTTTCTCTTCTGTTACAAGTCCCAGTGAGTTTTGCGATGAGGGGTAATTAAATAGCAATTCTTTTCCAATTTGGCATTGGGCACACACACATTTTTTACTCTGATTATAACTGTCCCAGCCCTGAATGCCAGGCAAATTAGAGGTGGAACATTTTCCCACGAGGGTGATGGGGGGGATGAGCATCAGGGGGAATAATCCTGAGGTCTTCATCACCCGTTCACACGTGTCTGTGTTCCTCATCTCTATTCTTAGGCTGCCGGGGGGCGGCTCGGGGACCATTATGTAATGATGACATTATGTGCAACGTTGATCAAATGTCATCATTCAATCTAACACCAAGTCGGCTGCTTAAAAAATGTCAACCGCTCGCTTAACCATTTCAGGCACGTTGGTGACCTTGGGACCAGCTTTTCCCCACCAGCCCCTTGCAAACCTCTGCCTGCCCCGAGCTGAGCTTGCAAGGGGATGCTGGACTTGTTTTCAAGCCCAGTTCTGCTCAGATTCCTATTGCCCGCGGCAGTAAATAAATGCACTTGTAAATTTAAAAATAAATCCATGAGGGTAGAGCAACATAGCAAAATGCTCCTGAGGATCACTGGGATGCCACTAGCATGGTGACAGCACCCATAAATACCCACTGGCTGTCTCGCTGGTGCTGGACAGGAGAGGCATTGTGGCTTTGGTGACACTAAAAGGCCAGCAAAGACAAGTACCTAAATACACCTTTGCTACCAGATAGATGTTTTCTTGTTGCAATAAAAGAGAAGGTCAGTAGCCATGTGTTATAGATTTGTTTTGCATACATAGGTCACTTGCAGGACATATGCAAAACCCGTATGGAAGCACACCAAGAAACAAATGTATTTTTCAGACGTAGGTTTTTGAAGACAGAGTTTTCAACAGGAAGGAGTGAGAGGATCACATTCCCTTGCAATTTAACTGCTCATTCTTGCCTTTGAAAATCTCCCCATTAATTTTCATATTAATGTAAGATACTTAAGAACTCTTAGTTTCATGCTATATATAACATTTTTAGGGCCAGATTGTCAGCACTATGTAAATCAGCACAGCTCCATTGACTTGCAGATATGTAACTGGGACAGTTTTTAAGGTTACAGGCTGCTGTAGCGCCATAACTGAGGCACAGTGCTACATTTGGAATCGAGGACTCCATTCGCCTCACAGTGACTTTTTAAAAATAAAAAGGCTTTGATTTAGGCAAAAGATACACTGGCTTTTTTTCCTGCCTACTTCCCTTGAAAATTCAAAGCAGGCATCTGAGCTGGTAGGAATTTTGCTTGCTCTCAGGTATCTGTATATGGATTTTTTACAAATGGGACTCAGTGAAAGATCAGGTGGGTAATGTCGGAGCCTGAGGAAGACAGAGCTCCCTGTGCTCACCATCACCATGAGCAAAGGACTGAGATAGATAGCTAAAAATATTACTTACCCCCTAATTAAGGTTTCCAGCCCCCCAGCTCCCTTGGCAGAGCAGCCTGTGTATATTCCTCCCCCATTTCAGTGCAAAATTAGCTGATTTAACTGAGCCTGTCATGGCACACTGTTCGGATTAATGCTGATTTTACAGCAAAAGTGAACAGAAATGGTTGTGGTACCTGAGCAGAGGGGCTGTACAGAGGGCAGGAGGGAAGTGCATCTGACTACAGCTGGAGCTGCAGGGTTTTGGGGTGCAGGACCTGGGGAGGAATGGGCACCCCGAGTCTAACGGAGGTGGCCGGTGACTGCAGACACACAGGGCTCCTGCAGTTCAGGTGGTGAAAACCTCCCTCAGTCAGCAAAACTCAAGCAGGCGGGACTCTGCGCAGACAGAGAGGGCAAATCCTTGTGTCTGTGTTTACTTACTATAATCTCACTTTAAATGGAGAAAAGAGAGTTTGCATATTTATTTGCTTTGGCAAATTTACTTGGGAGAACAGAGCTCCCTTGTTTGTAAAGCTGCCGAAATGCATCTCCCCGCAGTGCCCAACAGACCAAGTGAGGATGCCCTGGGGAAGTTGGATAAAATCCAGCTCCACATATTGCTAACGGGGGCTCTTTCCAGTGACGAGTTTTGCTGGTCCAACAGTCTTGCCCGTCCTCTTTTGGATCTGCCTTACTGCAGCTAAGACTTGAAAGCAGCAGGGTACGACTCATGCGGCTGGCATCCCCTCGGAGCCCCAAAGGGCGATGCTCTAAAATTGCTTCTGCTGCCATGAGAGGCTCAGACAGGCCTGACAGAGGGCTGCAGGAGCGGGACTGTGGTTATCAGCCTTTCCCAGAAAGGTCAGAGCCGTCTGCTATGCCAGTCACGGCCATTCCTGCTCTGTCATTTGAGACTGCGGAGACAGCCGTCCCCATGGCAGGGATGGGCTCAGACTGGGTTAAACATGTGATGGGCTGAAAGGCATTTGAGCCCTGCGATTCCTGTTAGAGTCAAGGAAAATTGCAATGCTAAAATACACAATGATGTTTTAAGCACTTAGGGTGGAAAGGAATAATCTCCGGTCACGGTCACGTTGCCCCTCGTGTGTGAACACCGGACATATGAGGGTCTGGTCCCCCTGTGGGCAGTTTGGGTGCTGGGCTTCGGTGCTTGGGGAAGGACACGACCATGACAATGTATGGGCATCACGTATGCGGGCAGTGCTGCCAGCCCATGCCCATGCCTCTGCCCTTGCTCATGGGGGCTTTCCAATTAAAGGAAGCAGTTGGCATGCTGGTTGTCTTTGGAAAATTCCTTGTCCCCAACCCTCCCTTTGCTTCCTGCCAATGAAAATAATTTCCAACCTTGCCCTGTCTTAAAAAGTAATACCTAAATCCTTTGTCATAAATAAGCCAGGAGCTCCCGGTCCAACACAGGGGTCTTTGCTGGGTCACTTGTGGTATAGCAGAGAGTGGAGAGATGGAGGACGAAGGAACATGATATTCAGAGGAGGCAGGTTTCAAGCCAAGCTTTGAGAGGACAGCACATTAGAAAAGCCTGAGGCTGTTTTCCAGGGTCTCAGACTATTTATTGGCAGTTATTGGGCCTCAAATCAGAGTGGGATCAGTGTGAGAGGCCACCGAAGTATGAGGAGGCAGCTGTCCTGCTAAGCACCAGCCCTTTCAGGAAGGCCGGACCATCTCAGGTTGGTGCAGATGGTGGCCAAGCCTGTATGGTAACCCCCAGGTGATTCTCATTCTCATTCAGTTTTCCCCCTTTTTGTCCAGGCATCGTTTCCGTGCACCTCAAAAAGGACAGCCTCGGCAACCTGACCCTGATCGCCAGCCCCAGCCTGCAGACGGAGAACTGCAGTCGGCTGGATAACGCCATCGGCGACTCCTCGGTGACAATATGGCACAAATGCAAGTGGGCTGCCAGCACCGGCACCGGCAGCGAGCACACACTCGTCAAGTGGAGTCACACGCAGGTCACCAAGACCTTCAAAGACAGGTGAGAGTCTGTCCTGGGTGGGATGCTCCCTGTAATCTCCTCCTGGTCCTCACCTGCCGCTTTGGGTATGGTCTAACTGGGATGGTTTTGTTTGCACGACTCCTGGTTTAAGGCAAAAAAGCCAAAAGCAATGCCTAGCCAAGGTGAAGAAAAGCAAAGCCCAGCCTGGTGGCTTCATGGTTCATCTCTTCCCCAGCTTACGGATAGAGCGGCGCAGCTTTGGCTACCGCTGCGATGCTGTTCCTCAAATATGTGCCTCAAACTCTGCTTTAAACCTGTTTCCTCGGAGCGCAGCATGCTCCAAAAGGAGGAGAGGTCCCATGAGAACAGCCATCAAGCACACAGCACGTAATGCCCTTCTGCTGGTAACCAGCCAGAAGTAGCAGCCTCGAGGTGGTTCGATCCTGTCCTCGTCCCAGGGGAGAGCCGTCTCTGAAAGGCATTGCGGTGCTTGCAAGCACACCGCGACCTTAGGGCTTGCAGAGGCTTTCCGCAAGACATCTTTCATCTCAACTGGTTCAGAAAAGACCTAGGTCAGCTATGACTGAAGGGTGCAATATTGCTACCGTGAAACTGCTGCCCTCGGCGTGATGGGAGTTACGGTTTTTAGATGAGCGAGACCAAGGAATGACCCTCCAAGGAGAACAAATCTCATCGCTCCTTCCCTCCCCTTCTCGAAGCCAGTCCCTCTAAATTGAGAATCATTCCTATTGTTGGACAATTTGCCTGTGTTGTGCCCGTTAGGTAGATAAATAGAGATTCCTGGTCATTGGTGCTATGAACAGCGCTTTTCGTAGGGGTCAAGCACGCTTTGAAATTATAATGAAAGAAAATATTGGCACCCAGCAATAGCTGGCTTTCTGAAAATTACTTTTACGGAGTAACAAAGGATCTCCGCAGGTTGGACATGATGAATATGTTTCCTTTGAGAGTCCCTGAAAATTTACCTTATCAAGTTTGAGGCTCTACAAAAGAGGAGAGGAGAGAATATTCTCTTCTGGAGCTTATAAACCAAACGTGTACTTTTGTGTGTTTTGTCTAGCTGCCCGGGGAAGATGCTATTGAGGACAGACCTTCAGTACCGCACAGATTCACTTTTGGAAGATGCAAATGGCAACCAGCCAGAAAGAAACAGCTACAACCCCTGGGGACTGCACTGTCACAGGCAGCACCTGAACCGCATGTCCTCCAAGCATAATGAGAACAAACTTCATCGTATCCTTTTTCCTCTCTCCCCTCCAGCACAGTCTTGGCTACAAGTAACAGCTTGTAATCAGTGTATGTTTTATTGCAGGGGTATGCATCCCTCCCCTGCCCAGGCTCTGGCAAAATACAGAATATAGTTGCTCTGTTATCTTCTCACACTGTTAATAAAAAGAAAAATAAGAAAAAGAAAAAAAACCACTTCCCATAAAGGGTATTCAGCATAAGTCAAGGATCCCCTTGGCATACATTTAAAAACACAACTATATAGGAATTAGCAGCTGCCTCGCCTTTTATTTTCCTATTACACTTCATTACCCACCAGTCATGTGAGTAATACAGTTTAACAACTTCCCCCACACCCACTGGAGTGAGTACAGCACTGAGGCAAGGTGTTGGATTGACAGCCCAGGGCTATCGTGTCACTAGAGAACAGAGCTGTTGGTGCTTTAATTGGTAGGACTGTACTACAGTAAATTAACTGAAATTGGCAGCAAGGGGCCTATAGCAATGACATGTTGGTAAAATTGGCTCAGAAAGTCTCATTACAGTTGTGAGCTATTACGGAGAGCGTCAGCGGTTGCTCTGATTTAAGACCTCTTTCAATTAGAATTTAAAAGTATTGGGTTTCCCTTAACTCATGTTCAGAGTTTCTATTGCTCGAAAATGTGGTATCAAAATACAACTATCCCTGCATCCTGGACTTAAAGATGGGAACCCGGCAGCATGGTGATGATGCCTCGGAGGAGAAGAAAGCCCGGCACATCAAGAAGTGTGAACAAAGCACCTCTGCGTCTCTGGGCGTTCGCATCTGTGGGATGCAGGTAAGATGAAGCCTCGGTCTTTTTGGTGTTTACCCAACACATGGCTTGAAACCAAGCAGGAAATCTAAAAGGACTCTTCGTTGGTGTAAATTGAAGCAGTTTTATTCTTACCTCCCACCAAATATAGGCTGGAAGAACTGGCGCCCCTGCTGTATGTCCTGTCCTCAAACAGGAGAGGATGCTTAGGGAAGAGTGTAGAACATGGCACAGATAGGGTAACCCTTTCCCCCTACCCCTCTTTGACTTCTGGAGATTTGGCTGCTTTCACAAGTGGTGGCTGCATAAGCATCACTGCCACCAGTATGAGCAGCTGGAACCAGTTTACCCCAGCTGAGAATCTGCCTGTACATGAACACAGATGCCCCTCTCATGCTCAGCTCTTGGCTGCTGCACAAAAAAGAAAAACAAAAAAGCATCCCGTTGCCTCGCTCATGCCTTCCCAGAGCTATCTCATCGTGTCACCGCAAGAGCGAGGGGTTTATTTTGTGCTAAATATTGTGGTTCCTTTTGCTCAAAATCCGTGCCCTTCCTTCTAGAAACTGAAACCATGCATTTGTTTCACTCACACTTCTCAAGCAGGTTTCAAAATGTTGTTCTGCTGTGCCTGCAGGATAATTATGAGAATGATGATTATAAAGCACATATATAGCAGCATAAACACTCGGTGTCAAACCCTGTGTCCCTTTCTGGTCTCCGACATCCTTCTGTTGAGCAGATTATCCTTTAAATTACAACTGGTGTGTGAGCTAATTCTAAATTCACTCCCTCATTTCTTACTCAGTGTTACCAGAGCCTCACATACAAATTTCTGTCTACATCTTGTCTCTCTGTGTTTAAGAAAACAAGATTATTGCTACCCATGCATTACGTATTGCGAGAAGGTACAAAGCTGGGGTATTCCTGTACTACTGCACACTCCTACCATAGCCGGAGGGAAAATGCTGTAAATCACTAGTGACGCAGATATGACTTACAGCTATTTGGGTTTCACAAAGGGGTAATTTATAGCAGTACAACAAGAATCTGCACTAGTGGTTTAAATTGAATAGTTTAAATCTCCAGAAAAGACAGGAGGTGGGATTCAGCGAGAAGCCTGCAGAACATTGCCAGCATTCCCAGATATTGCTAGACTGCAGAGGAGCTGTATCCCATTCCTCAGCTTGGCTCTGAACTTTTTAGATTAGGGTGAAATCTAGAGCCTTGGGAAAACTGAACAACTGAATCTGGATTGTTGCTCTCTTTCCTCAAGGTTTACCAAGCGGACACTGGCCATTTTCTCTGCAAAGATAAGTATTACGGAAGGAAACTCTCACCTGAGGGATTCAGGCAAACCTTGCACCAGTTCCTGTGCAACGGTAACCACCTCCGAACAGATCTCCTGGAGCCCATCATCCTGCGGCTAAAAGCTCTCCTTTCTGTCATTAGGAAGCAAAGCTCTTACAGGTTCTACTCCAGCTCACTTCTCATCATTTATGATGGACAGGAGCACAAGGAGAACACGGCACCCTTGGATAATCACCTTCACTTCCAAAAAACAAACTGCACCATGTCACACGGCCCTAATCCCTCCAGAGTTGATGTCCGGATGATAGACTTTGCCCACACCACTTTTAAAGGCTCCAAATGCAATCACACCACTTATGACGGGCCAGACCACGGCTATATTTTTGGCCTGGAGAATCTCATCAAAATCCTTCAGAATATCTCAGAAGGAAAATGACAAATTCTGTGAAATAGCCTGGATTTACTAGTGACCGATAGCCCTGAAAAGTACCGCATTGGGTCAGCTGTATGGGACCCTCGCAGCTGCTGGATGTCACGTGCACGGTTTGGAATGAGAGCATGGACAGCTTGCTAGGAAAGTGCAAAAAACGCTACGTGCCATTACTGAACTCAAGCGTAAAAAGCAAAGAGCTGAAAGAATCTGTTCTGTCTGCAATCAATCAGAAGATTTATTTTCCTTTCTTGTTTTACTGCTGTCCTTGATTTATTTGTGAGCCAAAAGAAAGCATTACTTGAAAGAGTCTTAATGATAAAACAGGACCTGCTCACCTCTACGCTCGTGAAACCAAGCAGGCAAAGGAGATATTGTGCATTTGAGTGAGACTATTAAAATGAGCTGGCAGGTCTCAACAGATTGCAGCATTACTTTCAACTCATGCTCAACGCTACGAGCTGAACAAAAAGACACAAGCAGGAGAGAAAAATGCACACCCTGACATTCACACTCTGCACGCCCAGTGCTGCAGGACAGTCAGGTGTTCTCCGTACAGTGCGGGTGTTGAAACACAGGGTACGAGATGCTCCAGAGGTTCTGTGCTGCTTAAGGTATAAAAGCAGGGGTACCTCAGACCAAGAACTGGACCTCGCAAAGGTTTAATATCCCTGTGGGATTATAACAGGGCATGTTTCAGAAACCTTCTAAACAAGGGGCTCTGTAGGGGCTGGAAGTACGGGAAAGCAATGATTCTGTTAGATACCAGTCACAAAAAATGTTCACGTCAAGGTATTTGTGTTTAAAAAAAGAAAAAAAAAAGTCTGAGACTGAGTCAGGGACTAAACATTAAAGGTCACCTAGAAATTCTTTGATACAAATATTGTGTGTGTGTTTGAAGGAGAAATAACAAAAGACTCAAAATAATGTTTACAGCTTTTTGTGGACAGATTTTATTATTATGGAACAAACATAATTCCTTCCTGCATGGTGTGGGAAACCTGAAAGAGAAGTCCTTACACAAGGAATAGAGCTACAGAACCCCATTACTGGGGAGTGGGGATATAAATAAAATTGTCTAAGTAACTCTCACCTGTTGTCTATCTCTTTTTCACTTCCGCAGCATCCTTAAGTTACATTATCTTTTGTTTAGGGCTGTATGTTTTGAAGAGAGTCGTTATTTCCACAGGTTTAAACACCAGATCTCAAGGGAGACTCCTTCACTTGTATTTTATTGCATACAGCTGGTGAATTGCTACAATTTATAGCCGGAAAATTTAAGTCATCTGGCCCAGCTGCATTATTTTACTTGGCCTAAAGTCCATCTGGGAAGACCTCATTATTCACTGGATATTGTTCACAGGGTTGTATTATTTCTTGCCCACAAACTCAGATGACTATAAAAAAAGCCACAAACACTCTGCTTCAATAGTGAAAGGATTGAGTCATCACTTGTCCTGGCTCACACGCCTGCACCGTGGTCCTGTGTCAGTGCTAATTCTGGCTGTTACCTGCTCTGCTGATGGGGTTTATACAGACCCACCTCAGCACCTGCATCACTGCTGAGCCTCTTGCTGGATGCGTGCACTGGGATGTCAGGTCTGAAAGTGGGGAAGGATGAAGAAGGCTCAAAGCATGACACCAGCAGCCAGAACCCCTCCTCAGCAGAGCCAAACACCCCCCTTGGCTGCATGCTGTTGCTCCTGGAAAGAAAATGGCAACCTGTTGCTTGAATAATGACAGAAAGCACCTTGCTCCCTCCCTTTTCACCCCTTATATATAAGCATGTGATTATCAATTATTTAACCATTTGCCTGCCAAGAGGAGGAGCTCTGAGCCAGCATACAACCTCACGCACTCCTTGTAGAGAAGGGGAAAAATAAGCAGACTTTCTAGGTTTTAAAATAGTCAGACACCAAGCATTAAGGTAGCTGTTACACGCCACTGGCTGCCTGGCCCAGGTATCTGCCACACTGCAGGAGCAAGATCCCTTTGCCAGCGGCACAAAGCGGGACGCTTGGCAGCATAGGCAGCAATCTAGCAAATAAACGCGGCAAAGCCAGGCTAACTCATCAGCTGCCCCTCACAAACAAGAGGGCAGGCTGTGAGCCCACCGGGGGTGATCCTCGGAGCGCTCAGTAAGAGCGGCCTTGCTCCCTAGGCCTCGACCCCCGCCCTTTTAGCGGCCTGGGCCTGGCAGTTCTCCCAGCCCTCACGGAGAGCACCCCCGGGAGCGGGGCGAGGAGGTGGACGGGGCAGCCTTTTGGGACCCCCCCCAGCCCTTCTTTTGGGTGCTGCCCCCCGCGGGACAGCGCTCAGGGGCACCCGCCGCTCCCGCCCGCCGGGGACGGCCCCGCGCATGCGCAACGCCGCCTGACACCCCCTTCTCGCTTGCCGTAGGGCACGTGATTCCCTTCATGGCCGGCCCCGCCGGCAGCGATGGCGGCTACGAGGTACCGGCGGTTCCTGAAGCTCTGTGAGGAGTGGCCGGTGGAGGAGACGAAGCGGCAGCGGGACTTGGGCGTCTTCCTGAGGCAGCGGGTGGCGCAGGCCTTCCGTGAGGGGGAGAACACGCAGGTGAGGGCGGGGAGGGGGCTCCCCGGCGGCCTGTTCGGGGTGGGGGCGGCGAGGCGGGGCCTGGGTCGCGCAGGCGCCTCTTCCCTCCCGGCCTCCGGCTGTGGGGGGTGGGATACGGCTTAACGGTTTCTGGGCACAAACCTCAGGAGTTCCGTGCTGATGCGGGGTTCCTCCCGTAGCGCCCCTCGCCTCCGAGCTCGCTCGGTTGCGGTTGAGGAGAAGGTTCTGCCTGCGGGGCTCCGCTGTGAAACGAGCTGCCCTCGGGTCCGCTCGGGACCCCGCCGAGCCTCCCTCAGGGCCCAGGACAGGCCGGCGTCTGAACCGTCTGCTCGTCTTTGAAACACAAGCCCCAGTCAGCCACGTGGCTTGTTCCTCACATAGAACGAGCTGTGGTTTGTAGCCAGTTCTTGCACCGTTTGCACTACGTGCTTTGGAGAACCCCATTCCCGTGGTTATGGCAGTGGGATACAAAGCATTGTGAATTTGTCAGCGCCGTGCTGGAATCGAGTTAATTAAGTGTGTTTTTCTCACCAGAATGATAGGATGATAGTGTGATGCACTGTGGAGTACATAGTGAAATGCAACATTGCCTGGCACTGTTAGAATGCAGCAGTTATAAAACTGTATTCTGGCTGCAGTCGTAATTGTGTTGGAGTTTAGGCTTTGGTGCTGCTATAAATTAGAGAAGCTAACGTTTGACTTGGGCTGCAGACCTTTACAGGCTTGGAGGTGGTGCTGTGGAATGTAAATGTGCCCTTTCTTAGCATAAAAACAGTGTTCCAGATATGCATTTTCTACTTCAAGGGGCCATTATAAGCACCTAATTCTATATTGGTCACCAGAACAGTCTGCAGCAGACATTTCGGAAAGTGCTTATTGCTTTTTCATATGCTCGAGACGGCTGAATATGCTGCACCAATTGGCTACAACATCCCAAAGCTGCCACTCATCTTGAAAATCTAAATTGATGCCTGCAGCGCTGATGTCAATTTGTATGTATAAAGGCTTAATACAGCAAAGGGAAATGTACTGGCAGACAGCAGGAGGAATGTCTGAGAAAAGAACTAGAACCATAAAGGATACTTTATGAGTCTAAAGTCTGCTTTATTCACATGGAATAAGATATGCTGATTTTACGGGGGGTGGGGGGTGGGGACGAATACTGTTTCTGCTACCCATTTAATAGCTATTTCTGCTACCATTACTAAAACATTTAAAACATTAAGGGGGTCATTTGAAATGTGACTACAAGATACGTTAAGCTGAAGATCTCCTGCAGTGTGCTGGTGCTTACTCTTGATGGTCTGTCTGTCCCTACATCCTCTCTCCTGCAGCAGCCATTACCTACTGCATAAGGAGAGCCTTTCCTTAGTTTTCCTAGTTTGCACAGAGGAGACATTACCCGCGTTGCACTGAACCTGTGCCAAGTGTCCCAAGGACAGATGAGCTGTGTCATTTTATCCTGACATGTTTCTGTTGATACTATTCTTATTCGTGTATCCATTTTAATCTTTTATGTTTGATGTCATCGAGCAGCAATGCAGCGTTCTGGTTGAGTTGGCCCCCATTGTAAAATAGAAAACCAAGATGATGTGCCATCCATGCTGCTAAATAGATGGCTCTGCAAGGCAGATGCACCTGTCCAAGGCACCTAGCAGAGGTTTAGGTATTAGCAAGGTCTTTCCAACTTACTAGACCAAAATAGAAATCCACTTACCCTTCACAAGCTGTTCAGTGTCTTTCGTGCTGCTTTTCCCTAATCAATTATGAACTATTTTTAGCCTGCACCGGGATTTTCTAACTTCCATCCTAGTATGTTATCTTATTTGATGCTTTAGAATGAAACAGGTGGCAAAACTGGCCTGTGAGCAAGAAGTCTCACAGATTTCGTAGCACTGGCCAATAAAAGTGCAAAGAAAAATGTCCAGCAGTATTCTCATTAACTGTGTATTTACAGTTGATCTGTCAGATCTTTTAGAGCTGAGTTTAAGGTCCATTCTGGAAATCACATGCCTCAGTCTTGTAGGCCAAGCTGGTGAGAAGTGGAGGGGAAAGAAAATGGTCTGCATTCTGGAGCAGCGTAGCAGGGGTCACCAGCATCCTGCATTGCGCTGAGAAGTCACCTAAGCTGCTCCTTGACTGTCCTTCTCATAAGCCTTGAAACGAGGCGGTTTTTGCTATCAGGTTTAAAATAGGACTTGTGTGATACTTTTATCTCTTTCCAGATTGCTGACCCTGAGACCTGTGACCAAATGTATGAGAGCTTAGTCAGAATCCACACCAACTACTACAAAAACAAGGTGAGCTTTGGCATTAGCCATCATGCCTCTTCTAGGGGGTGAGTCACCACCTACTGCAGCTTGCTGCCTTGTCCCAGCAGGGTTTCTGGGAATGTTGGAACAGGCAAGTGAGCGGTCAGGTGGATGCAGCACTACCTGGTGCCTTTGGTCACTCCAGGAAAGCTGCAGTCATCTTGGCCTCTGTGACACATGTGAACAATGCAGATGATAGTTCTTGGTATGGATGAAGAGAATTCTTAGAGCTTGACTGAAAATGAGCTCAGACTCTACCATATGGTGATGTTTTTACCTTTTTTAATGCACTACAAGTAACATCTTTTTTTCCTCTCTCCTTCTCTCACCTACTTGCTCGCTTGTGAAGTATCCGCGCCTGAAAGACACAAGCTTCACTGGAGTGACGGTAGAAGACTGCAAGATGATACTAGCAACAGGTACTCTTACTGTGCTTGATTTAAGAATAAGTCAGTGCAGGAGATAAAGTACATTCTAGTCTTTGTGGTGTTCACTGCATCACTTCTACTAAACACCTTTGACTAAAGGACAGAACGGGACTGCTGTGCAAGTATATTGGATGTTTAATGAGGAGTAAGTTCAAGAATAATTGAGGAGATCTTCAGTAATCTATCAGGGCAAAAAGTTGATTGTATTTTGCACTGGGCAGGAACAGCAAAGGGTTTGCAAGGTCTCTTTGAGATCAGATAGCAGGAGCTCTGTGGAAGAAATGCACATTTGCTATGTCATTCTGAAATGTATCTCAGCTTCTGTTTCACCATGTTCAAATTCACTTCAGTATTTCTTCTTTTGTATTAGACTTTGAGAGAAAACAGGGCACCACGATGCAGAAATACTCTCAGCCAGATCCTTTATGAAGTGCAGTGTAGGAGGCTAGCGCAGTTTTGTTCTGCTCCAGTTCCTAACTTTGATTGCAGTGCATGGAAAGTGAATATTAGTTGTTAGTGGTAAGGGACTCCCTGCACAATTGATTGGAAGGGAAAACAAACTTGCCTCAGGCCCTGAAATAGAAATTCATTAAGATGAAAAGTCAAAAAAGGAAAATATATGTAAAGAAAGCTGTTATAAAAGGGCTTTCATTCCTTTGCTCTTCTGCTTTTCTTCCTCTTTCCCCATCTCTCTCTCCCCTCCTTTTGCAGACGTTCTGAAACAGATGGAAGACATGAAAAAAGGGACATGGAAAAAACTGCGAGAGAAGTTTTATGCCAAGAAACCTGAGGAGGACTCGAAGTGATAGGCTAACTCCCAGATTCTCCGCTGTATATATTCCTAAAGCACTGTATGTTGCCATGATGAATAAAACCATTTATTCCTCTTAGCAACAGCATTTTTCTTCAGACCCACACCTTACACCCTTCATATTTAGTGCCCCCTCTGTTTTTTTTCCTGAAAATCTAGGAGATAGCTTAACACATCTGTGCTGAAACCATATTGGAGCAATGTAGTGCAGAGGAAGGAACTTTTGTGATGTTAGACCTGATCCTTTCTATTACAAGAAATGGAACAACCAGGAGATGCACAGAGCAAGTAGGTGCAACCATGTTAGCTTTAAATTTGCTTCTGAAGATAACAGTAGTGATCATGTGAAAATGTAGCTATGCTTGTGTTTCTCTGTGTTAGCACTGGTAACAGTGAAATCGAGGGAGGGATAACTTTAGTTGTCACATTTATTTTCCTTTTGAGAAGACACAGGAGAGGACTGAGGGTGACTGTTTACCATGGTGACAGTGGAGCAGTGTAAGATTTTGAGAATTCAATCAAATGTTGCAGCGGTGTGTTGCCGGTCAAGGCAGCTATATGCAGATGTCCCTCAGTGGGAAGAGAAGGTTCTGTATGGGTTACTACATATTTGAGGGATAAAGATAGGTTTTAATGACAGGTTGGTATATAGGGCCATAAACAAATTTCAAGTGTAATTAGTCCATTGCTATGGCCTATTTTTATTCCTTTTTAAAGCTTTAATGCTTGCATCAGTGTCTATTCTTGGGAGGCACAGGCACAGGACTGCAGTTGGGGTGGCTGCAGCACTGCTTGGCTTGGGAAGGATGAGTGTCTAGAACACAGCTATGCCAGGACTCTGCTTGGCTCCGGGCAGCACCAACAGCTGCTCCTTTTTATGTATTTGAACAGTGTTTTCCTGGCAAGTAGTGAAAGAATTTGAAACTTTGCAGCAGGCTCTAATCCAAAGCTTCAGAAAACAAGGCTGGTGTTCAAGGTAGTTCGTCATGGTAGCGTTCTTCTTCATTTTCTGACTGGAGCATCGTACTACATTTTAACATTTAACATCTGGAGCTGAGAGTATTGGGTTGTGGAGTACCTTGCGTAATACAGCCCTGGTTTGGCTTCAGGTCCTTGGGTTGTTCTGTATTTTTATTTATAATGGCCCCATTACATACCAGAATGCACAGGAAGGGAGCTTTCTTTACCATTTAAGTTTTTATTATAACATGATTTTGTATTTAATTTAGTTAAGGCAATTTACACTTCAGTTCTTAAGTAACAACAATAACAAAAAAAAAAGTAAAACATTACACCAGAGATGAAACTAAAACACAGGACACCCCTTCACAGTGAACTCCTGTAAACCTGCAGTTTCCTACTACTCCTGCCCAGATATTCTTGGTCCACAGAAGGCAAAAGACTAGTTCACACTAGTACAAGCTTGGATACTCATCCTCATCTGGTGAGTTAAATTAACAAATCCGTCTCCTTGAGTTTAGCTCCTCTTTACTGCACCACAGTGATGAACAGAATTCTTTAAATGGAGAGGGATCAGCATGGAGCAGGCACAGCAAATACGATGGCTGGTTTGCAAAGATCCACATGTACTAGTGCCACTCTTGGAATAAGTTAAATATTGCAGCCCTATAGCTAGTTACACTACACCTGAGGGGGAGGCCATCAGAATGTAGCGCATGGAGATAAAGATACAACCCTCCACATTTGCAAAATAAAGAGTTATTGCAATGAGGAATAAAAGTCCTGTATAATTTATCTTCCTACAAGGGCATTAGAGTACAGTGTGGGTCCAGGTATTGTGAGGAATCCTGGCCAGTCCCTGGTTCCTGAATTGCTTACAAGCACTCTAAGGAAAATGTTGGCTGTGAAGCCCTTCCCCATGGTCCGTCTTTCTCTGACAGTGACATCCATGTGTGGAACCCAGAAATAAGCAGCCTCATTAGCTGATACATATGTGTAGTCCCTCAGTGGGCAAAGCCGATGCTTCTTCTGTGTCTTAGTGGTTCATGGTATTCTGGACGTCCACAAACCCCATCCTTTGTCTGCGCTTCCGTTGCTCTGTCATCTAGAGTTCAAACAAGGACACAAGTGAGGTAGGAAATCAGGCCGCCTTTCTATTCACTAACATGCGCTTCAAGTGTGTGACTGACTAGGCTGCTTTAAGGGTCTGCCAGAAAACCCTATGAGTTGGACTCTAGCTGTATCAGAAAGCACATGTCCCAAGTGTCCCCAACCCCCCCCCCCCCAAAAAGAGCTGCAGGAGCCCTTTGCTTTGTATCTGAAGTTGTACTGGCTTGAGCTGGTTCTGCCTCCTGTTCCTTGCAATCGGTGTCTATTTTGGCAAGGACAGCGGGTTTCTACAGTCAGGTGTTCCTCAAGTGTTCCTATTTTAAAAAGTGTTTAGTACCTGTTCCTTCAGCTCATTCAGCTGGGAGGTGAGATGGGACACCAGCTTCATCGTGGTATTGAGTTTGTCTTGAAGGTTTCGGATCTCATTCTGTTCCCCTTCCCCTTCATTGCTGACCAGCGACATGGCTCGCATCCGGGGGAACCAGTCAAGGTTCTTGTTCTGGAAAGGTGACCATGGAGAATGGGAATTGGAGAGGGGGTGAAGAGGAGGGAACAGACCTGGCAGGATTTCACAGGAAGCCTGCCTATGCTTAGGGATTAAAGAAACTCTCAAAGGCTTGTCTTGTCTGTATCTTTGCAAGTTTTCCACAAATGGTTCTAGGTTTTTTTCTTACAGCCTTCTGGGCTTGAGTTCAGAAGTTTCTCTTTTCTAAATTTCCCCTCCCTCCCTTCTTGCCTTGAAATCACCTTGAAGTCACACTCTCTACTGCTTGGTTCTGCCCTTGGTTCAATCCTTAAATACACAGTACAAAACATCAAATAGACAATGTGTTGTTGGCTGAGATTGCAAAGTGGAAATAACCAGCTAAGAACGAACTAAGGCACAACAACGTTATTAAATATTTTCCAAAAGCTCCTTCTCAAAACTGTTTTTCTTTGGCAAGCCCATTGTTCTCAAATATTTCCCCGGGGTAGGCAGGTTGCAGTAGTGAAAGAGCTACCCTGAGAAGACACGTACCTTTATCATCTGTGCCACGTAACTCTCTGGCCCCGTGTAGTCCGTCTTGTTCTTCACTCGCACCAGCACGATGAAATACAAGTAGTTCCACATGTTGTGCTCATATTTAATATGTTCCTCAAAGGACACTGTCTTGTTGTCAAACTTGTCCCTTTCAAGTCCTGGGAAAGGCAGTCAAGAACAGAGAAGGTGGAGGGAGGAGATGGGGAGGGGAGGAGAAGGTAAGAAGTGAGCAAGCAAACGAATGTGAAAGGAAGTACAGATAATTGCATCCTCTCCCAGGTGTGACTTTCAAGAAGTGCTTTTAATAATTAGTTGGCATTTAGCACACAACAAGCATCCAAAACGGGGGAAATAACACAGTTGTGTATTCAGAGGGCTTCTATTTAAAGTACTACTAGCTATGCTTCCTGCCTATGTATCTAAAAGCATAAAATGCACCCAGTGGATCTTTTAAGAAAACAGCAGTTAAGACTTAGTGGGTTTTCCCCTTTTTTTTTTTGGATGCCTTCTGATGACTGAAAGCATTCCAGAACGTTTTCTGTATTTTGTTTCCTTAATAACGTGGTGCTTTTTTTCCGCTAAGTGATGGCCTCAGGAGTGATAGATGCACAGCGACAAGAACCCCACAATGTGGGGTTTTAGTTTAACACCTCATTATCAGAAGGCGAGGAACAATACAGATAATTTCCCCACTCAGTTTGTATTCTTGTTTAAGCCTCCTCACGCTGCAGTGACCCATCAGTGAACAGATTTTAAAGTTTTGCTGTGAACCAAATGAAAACCAGAAACCAGCTGAAATTTCTTTCCTTCCCTCAACCGCAGGAGAGAGGAAGAGCTTTGAGGCAATTCCTGTACACTGAGGTCCCAGAACTCACCACATATGAAACAGGTGGTCTTCAGTATCTCTTCCTTCTTTTGCTTCTCGCTCCTCAAATCAGCAAAAGTGTCGATGATGACCCCAAAGATGAGGTTAAGGACGATAATAATGACAATAAAAAAGAAGAGGAGGTCGTAGACAACCCGAGCAGGGAACAAGGACTCCTGTAATGGATGAAGGGGATAAATGTGCATCTCGCACACCTCTCCTCTAGCCCCTCCAACCATGCTGCCTCATTAAATGGGCCATGGGCTGAGGGTACCAGGTGAGGAGGAATAAAGGGTGTGATTAGGGGAAGAGAGGAGGAAAGCACTGGAGGACAGTGTGGGGGATAGAGCTGGAGGTGTCACAGTTCCCAGGGAGGGAGGGCAGCTGCACAGCAGTAAACACAGCAGGACTTAGCAGAAGAAAGGGGTCCCCGCGTGCTGCCCAAACTCACATCCTTCGATGGCTTCCGCAGAATGTCACCCACGCCCCCTCCGTTCCTCAGACCATGGTTCAGGACAGTGACGATGCACATGAGCAGCGTGTCACAGGCACGTTCCCACTGGTCAGCGTCTGTTTCTAGAGTACCAGAGGGGGAAATAAAAGCAAAAAAACAGAGCATAGACAGGGCTTAAGTACCAGACCATTACAAAGAAGCCAGAGCTGCGGGGATGATTCTTGCTGCAGTGATGCAGTGGCAAATCTCCTGGGAGCAGGTGCTCGTTGTGGATCTCCCAGCCAGCAACTTCCCAGCCGCTCCTCCAGCTTGCTTCTTGCCGTGGAGGTGTTTGGCTCAGTGCTCCTGAAGCTCCCACTTTCTTTATGACTAAATTGAATCTACTTCATTTTTTTATGCCAGGGTCAGTGCAAAATTTGCAGGCCTCTTGCCTAATATGTGCCAGAAAGTGGGTTGTTTCTTTCCATCTTTGAAAAGCTAGGATTTTTCTGAGCTCGCTGACAAACCAGGCAGCCAACCTACTCTGCCACTAACAGAGTCAACCTTTCTAATGAGCACACTTACCTTCCAAGGCAGTGGGCACAGCAGAGCAGCTAATTTTGTCACCGCTGCATGACTCCATGAAGGTCTCCATGTTCCTTTGCATCCCCAAGGGGTCATCTACAAGTAAAGGAGACCACAGCCTTGTCAGAGCATCAGCTTGCCTTAGTAAAGATCTTCACTGCTGTCACGGGTGCTTTTCAACTGCCTCTTTTTGTAGCTGTCAAGCTTCTTGAAAAAAAAAAAAAGCTGCTTTGCATTCTCCTAGCCTTTTCTTTTGCTCAAGTTTCAGTAAGACCTCTACAGTGCTAAAACTTCATTTGTAGCTGTCCAACCCCTTCTCTGCAATCACTCCCAGCCCCAAAACCCTGCTCTCTGCAGTACAAGGGCCCTAAGTCGGCACAGGCAGCTGTCTTTGCTAATCCCAAAACCAGTGCTACCAGGAGTTTGCGCCAAGGGTATACAACCCATGACGCATGCACACACACGGAGACACGTGCATGCTTTTGCAGCGGGGAGGGAGCAGGGTCTCATGCAATGGTCCAGCTGCAGAAGGCGACCGACGTTCCGCCTGACCCCTCTCTAGCCCAAGCACCGCAGCCAACAAGGGCAAGGGCTGAACAACCTTTGGCTTTGCTGTCCGGCAGCCGGTCCACCTCCAGGATGAAGTCATCCTTCAGGAACAGGAAGCCCACGATGGAGAAGAGGTAGACGAGGATGAGAGCCAGGAGGGCTGTCAGCAGGATGGAGCGCCCATTCCGTGTCACGCTTTTGATGACATTAAACAAGGTCTCCTCACGGTAGATCAAGTCAAACAGCTGAAAGGACCCAGGAGCAAAGAAATGCGGCAGGGTGTTTTTCTTGATAATGCCTGGCCTACCTATATCCCCTTTTATCCTGAGATCGTGGATCACTCAGCAGACCTTGACTAACTTTCACATAAAGCATTTAAGTTTCCCAGCTTACTGTAGGAAAGCAGAGAAGAATGAAGTGACTTATGCAGGAGAGCCAAGAATAGGACACATGCACCCTGCCTCTGCCCTCACCAGCTCACGTTGTCTCCCAGCTGACCCAGATAAAGTACACAGTAGAGATTAGAAAGAGAGAGATAGCAGAAGACCAGGAGAGAGACAGTAACAGATACTGTCAGAAGGCAGAAAGATCAGCCTACACAAAGATTAGAGCACAGTGAATTGTTCTCGCTGCTGTTATCAATCAGCCCCTGGAAGGTGTCACAGGAACCTTCTAGCTTCTAACAGGGCAGACAGGCTACCTCTGTGCCCCAAACATTTGCATTTATAGTACCAGGATGCTGTAGAAGAGTTCGTGCACAAAGAGTCCCAGGACGCTCGTCAGGATGTAGCCAACATGGTAAAGAAATTCCACATCCATGATCATGGCCTTGTAGCCTCGGATAAAGGTCCCACGATTGCCCACGAAGCTCACCACAAACACAATCTTGTTGGTCAACTGGGGAACAACCAGAAATGGGAGGGAGTGGGGTTTGCTGCACTTTATGAATACAGAACAGCGTCCTGTGTCATGGGCTGCTACACTATTTTTCCAGCACATGGAGAACTTACATTGAGAGCTCCCAGTATGTTCAGAGTGAGTCCAATCCCCAAGTAATAAATCGATCGCAAGATCAGTGCCACAAGGAGCGGTCTGACACCGTAGCGCTTAGTGAACAGGGCCATGATGGAGAAGCAGATCAGAATCCAGAAGAGCAGCGAGATCAGTGGGGAATCCAGCACTCCTGGGAAGAGAAAACCCACAGCAATTAAATGGCATGAGATTAAATGCATGCTGGCAGTTGGACACTGTGCTGCTGTCCTGACTGTCCAGAAAAACTAATGTGCTGATTATCAGAGGGTAGAAAGAGAGAAATTATGCTTGACTGCAAAGATTAGTATTGACTAGGATGGTTCTTACTGATACATTTTTCTAACACCTTTTAGCCAAGATCTCAAACCCACTGTAAATGGTGGAGGCTTTGCCTGACAGCTGGGTACATATTCTGTCATTGCTTCCCCCATTTTACGAACACGGAACGTGCAGCCCAGGGAGAAGAGACTACTCCCTAAGAAGGAAGGAGCGGGAGGGCTGGCAAGGGAAATCTTGACTCAATCCCTTCCTTTGACCAGTAGAAAGGACTTGGGGATTTAGAAGTCACAAGGTGACTGAGGGTGGGGGGAGTACAGGTAAGGCGACCAGTTTTCCTGCATATGAAGGTCCCCTTTTTCTTCCACCTTGAGGAGCAGCAGATGCTGGGGCACTTACCCATGGAAGTGGCTTCAACATAGGGGTAGAAGAAAGCAATGATTATGTTGATGAAGACAGCCAGGTTGAAGGAAATGCTTCCCCAGAGTGTCATTCTGCGGGAGAACCAGTACATCAGCGGCATGCCTGGAGGGAGAGGAGGCAGACACACAAACCTCAGCCAACCTTGTGCCAACCAGGGAAGGCTTTGTCCTCCCAGACATCCAAAGGGCTCAGCTCAGTACAGGTAGCGGGCCTGGAGGGGCCCCTTGTCTCCCACTTTCTTCAAAATGTTATAAAAGCACCCTCATCCTCTGCTGAAATAGGCGTGCACGTTCAAAATGTTACTGCTCACATTTCTTGGCTTCTCTGCCCTTTGACCTGCTCTGGCACCTTGGAATCAGATCAGCTCCATTCTCTTCCTCACCCTCCTCATCTCCCATCTCCTACAGCCTCACCGCTCACGTCCTTCAAAACAACAGTGTCTTTGTGTTTTCAGTGCTGGTGCTTGGTCCCAGAGGAGACCCAGCCAGCAATTTCCCATCCATACTGGAAACTTGTTTCCTGCCAAATTCCTAAGATAGTTTTGACCGGATCTGCAAGTGTTTTCAGAGCTGCTACACTACTCCTTAGCTGCCTCGCAGTATTTATAGTGTGACTCTTTATTGCGCTCCTGTTATTTTAAGCCAGGATTTCTGCCCCGATGCAGCCCTGAAAGCACCTAAGCAGCTCTGCAGGGTGCAGAGAAGCAAGTGTTATTTCCCATATGTAGCTGCTAGATCCTGGCTTTGGAGAAGGCAACTGAAAACAAATGAAGAGAGGGCTTTCCAGGGGAAAACACCTGCGGGTGTAATCCCAGGGAATGTGCTGTAAAACGCATTTCAGACTACCGAGGAACTGCACTAACAGGCATGGAGGAAGTACATCCCTGGGATCTTGATTAATCTCCACTCCCTGCAGACTGCCAAGTGTGTTGTGCTCTAAAGAGCAAGGGGCACAAGGAGCTCAGAGATGTGATTGCCAGGCTGCTGCCAGGGTTTGCAGCCCTTTCAAAGCAGGGCTGCTTCCCAGTTTCACGACAGGGGCTATTGGAAGTGCCCGTGCTGGCCAGGGGGAGCCCAAAGGGAAGGTCTGGTTTGCTCTTACTGCGCAGTTTCTTCTGCCATTCCATCTCGTTGTGGAGGAAAGACGACTGGTCGAAGAAATCACTGACTTTGCTGCCCTGCTCGTCCTGCTCCGTGGTGGTGAAGAGCCGGTACTTGGTCTCTTTGGTGAGGAACTCGCAGATGCCAGGCACTGGGAAGATTATTTGCTCCATGCTTCGGTCCAGGCGCACAATCTGCAGGAAGCAGGGTGAAGGGGAGGGTGCCGTCAGATCCTGCTCCTGCCAGGCTTTGGTTTCCTTTCCTAGACCCAGCTGTGCCTTCCCCTCCTCCCTCCTACTCCACCGGGATCCAAATATCACCGGCCACTTGTCTATAACACTGCAAATCGACCCAGCAAAGGCAGCCCTGGCTGTGCTGGAGGAAAACTGAGAGCGCGTGAACCCTTGCTGGCCCATCTGCAAGGAGATCCGTGCCGACAAGCCAGGATGGGGCTGCTGAATCGGCTGCATCCCTGCCACTGCTGGGAGAAAAAGGAAAGGTACGGCGGGCAGCTTGTTCCCTCAGCACCCTCCTCATGGGCCCTGCTAACACCTCCAGCTCTCTACAAATCAAAAGGCCTGTCTGCTCCTTGCCGGCACAGGGATGGGAAGGCTTCTAGTGCAAAATAACCAGGCATGAGACAGCTGGAGCGCACGTGGGATTCACCGACCATGTGCATAATGGCAACCCAACAGCTACCAGGTCTTGCCTCAATTTGGGACGTGTGTTTCTCGTAATACGCCAGTGGGTCCTCCTCTTCTTCTTGGACCGGGGCCGTAGACTTCAGCATCTGCGTCAGCTGCTTGTTATTTAGGCTGAGCTGGGATGCAGGGAGAGGGAGAGAGGATGAGACTGGCCTCAGCCAGGAGAGTCAGGTCTACCTCTGCACTGACAACAGCTTTCCTCAAAAGCTACCAAAGCTGATGAGGTTTCAGGGAAAAGCAAATGAATTAAAGCTTCCTAAAGGGGTACGAGTCCTCCCTGAGGTGACAGACATTCAATTCCCTGCAATAATTACATCCAAATGCTGCTAATCCACAAATTACAAATCAATGCCCATAAAACCCCGGGGAAATCATATTACTGCTGAATCTCATTTGGCATCTAAGGTACATAGGCAAGAAATGACAGCAAAGGACTCAGCCCTTCCTTTTCTGAAGGGAAGCGAGTACCAGCAGGACCCCATCAGGGCCACCAGCCTGTCCCTGTGACAAGCTGGACATCACCCTATGGCTGAGCCTTCCTTGGGGAGCCCCGCAAATACAGCTCTCCACTGCTTGGTCATAAAAGGTGCACATGCCATTGGGCTTGTAGTTTGGGCTACAAGTGCACTGATATGTCTTTCTTTCTTTAGTCCCCCTGGGGAATACCAAACCCCTTCAAAACTTAAACAACAAAACCCAGGGAGACTCAGCAAGGGTGGGAGAAGCAGCTCTTTGCAGTCTCCGGTCAGGGTCGGGGCACACTGCCTCCATTCCCGAGGCCCTTCCGTACCATGGATGAGATGCCCTCCTCTTCCTCCTCCTGGATTCGTTTCACCGGCTTCAGGAGCTGCTGCAGAGACTTGTTGTGTCGGGACAGCTGGAAGAGGGACAGAAATAGCCAGGTGAGCACAGACTGGCAAGCAGCCACCGGTGAACACGGGAGCAGGACACAGGGTGCACAGGGGAGCGGGACGGCTGGCAAGCCTGGGGGCTGGCTTTTCACAGGAGCCGAAAGCACGTTTCCCAGCCATGCCTCCCTAAGGAGGCCAGCCTGGCTGGAGGAAATGTAAATATAGAGAAAAAATGTGCAAATCAGTGAGTGGGAGCCCAGCACAGCATGGGGAGCCCAGCCTGGCAGGGTCCCTGCTGTCACAGCTCAGTACCTGCAGCGCCAGTATATAAATGTTGTGGCCGACTTCGCGGGGGGAAACCTCGGCATTTTCACACTCCTCCTCCTGCAGATAGGCCTTCTTAATCACATCGACCTGGAAGGCAGCACAGGGATAGTGAGCTTCTCCCCATCTCCTTGCCTCATTTTCCTCCTCTGGCCACAAATGGCTCTGGGAGAACCATTAGGCGAGGATGCTTGTGCAGAAGATGGTGACCAGCAGTATGGCAGACAAGATGGTTATTGGATTGCAAACCAGAAACTGCATCAGGACCTGCAGGCAGAAGAGGTCTAGCAATGGGACAGGGGGAAGGCTGGGGGCTCAGTGGGGCAAGGCTGGGAGTGTTTCACTGTCAGCCCTTACCAGTTCCTGCGGGCGGAGGCTGATGAGGATCCGCTCGGCGTTTTCGCTGTCGTGTCTGCTCTCCATGAGGGCCAAGAGGAGCTTGGAGGCATTGTCCTGGGGAGGAGAAGCCCTTGCTGAGGGGAGCTGTGCCCTGCCGCTGCCCAGGGCTTCGGAGTGGATGGAAACCCCCCTTGCCCTGTCAGCTGTAACTCCCCTGCATTAAAGATAGCTGAGCCTCACATGGTGGAGATGCACCAGCCCTTTCCCACCAAGCCCACATGCTCTCACACTCGAGGACCTGACACGTGCACAGTCCCCACTACAGCCCACGGCCATGCCAGCAAGCCCGCACAGTGACGCACACACGCATGCCACCATCCTAACCCGAGGCTCTGCCCACCTTCAGCTGCAGGACCAGGTCCATCCGGTACTTGCAGAGGGGGCTGATGTCATTAAGGATGAGGGCTGTGATGATGTCGATCCCATTGGATTCGTGGGTCACGATGCAGCTCTGGGGGAGCAATGCAATGTGTTATCCCACGGATGCTGCCGGTCCTCCCAGCTTCACCCTCCCACGCAGCCCAGGTCCAGAACGGTGCCCTGCCTACAGCACTGACTCTGCCTGATTACCTTGGGAGCCCCAACCCCCCTGCCTCCCTGGAAAGGGCACCATTTGCACCACTATATTATTTAACTCCCATTTACATCATCATATTATCTAGCCAAGCAGTAGCTCCCAACTCGTGCAGCATCCCCGTGCACCCTACGTCCTCTGCTGCCCATGTTCTACTCCGGTTCACACCCTGAAACCAAAAGCTGTCCCTGTCCCTGCTGCTTTCCCACGCATTTCCCCCAAATCCTCCCTTTGGCATCCCTGATCAGCGTGAAACACCCCAGGCATGTCGGGAATGACCCAGACCTGCAGGGATACCCCCAGACCTGGTTCTCGTGGCAGGGCCCTTGGCAGTACTCGGTCAGGGTTTCCAGGGTCTGGGTGATGAGGGCCACGTTGTACTCGTTGATGTAGAGACCCAGCAGCCCCAGCCCCCCCGTGGTGCTGCCGCACATGATGTCGAGGAACTGCAGCGTCTCGCACACCAGGTTGTAGTTGGTCTTGTTGTTCTGGCACCGGAGGAAGTTCTGTTGAGCAAAATCTGCAGTTACGGGGCTGAGCGGCATCACTTTGTTTGAGGGGGGGCAGTCCTGATCCCCCTCCCGACATCCCCTCCAGCTACAGTTCGATGGAGAATTGGGCTGGGGCATGTAACGTACAGACCTCTGAGAGCAGCACTCAGTCCCACGGACACAGTCATGCTGTGAACGGCTCCTTCCGCACCACCAAAAGTTATCCATAAGGGATGGTGCATTTACAGATGGGGAAACTGAGGCACAGAGTGGCTGGTGCAATGGTTTTTTGGATCAAATTGGGGCAGAGCCCAGCTTTTCCCACACCTCAGTCCCATAGCCTCTGTCCTGACCCCCATCCATAACCAACCTGCAGGTCTCGGTTGTGGTTCTCACAGAGCAGTTGCAGGAACCGCAGGATGGGCTCCATGATCAGGACCGTCACCCCCATTTCATTGTTCTGTCCCTGCTCCCCAGTGTCATGGCCCTTCCGAAACCCTATGGCCATCGGGAATCGGGAGGGGGTGCCAGGCATCAGGAAGGTGTCTCCTCGTCCTAGAGGGCAATCCAACCTCGTTAGCATCAGGCTATCCAACGAGTCAGACATTGGCCCTACCAAGGGGACACGGCCCCATACCTTTGGTGCCAGGGTCAGGCTCGTCTTTGTCCTCACGAGGCTTGTTCCCGATGTCACTCATGTTCACAGACACTGTAGACTTGGTCTCCTGCTGCGCCTTCTTCATCCGATCGTGCAAAACTTTGAAGAACTTCTCAGACTTCTTGTCACTTGTCATAAGGTTGTAAAAGGATTTCTGGGAGGAGGGAGGACAGCCCTTCAAGTCTCCACCACGGGGTCCCAACTGTCCCTGCCTGCCCCTCTGATTTGGTAGCCTCCGGCACTCAAGACCTTGTCCGAGAGAACCTGGTGAGCAGGTTTATTTCCATGCAACAGCCCTGGACATCACAGTCCTCTTGGATTTATGGGGGTGGATCATCCCCTGCCGCTGTGCTTTCCCTTACCCTAAGCAGGGTTAGGGACAGAGCAAGCGGTGATTACAGCAGCTCCAGGCCTGGAACCCTACTGGTTTTTGCATGTACAAGTTTTTGGCTTCCCTGGGATAAAGGTTTCAATGAGTTATCACCCAAGCGCTGCAGCCCTGAGCCATTTTAGCAATACCCGGCAGAGGGCATCAGCATTACTCCAGAAACAACCTGCAACAACCTGCCCCTTTTGCAGCATCCAGCCCTCGAGCTTGACCCAGCCACGGAGCTGGAAAACTCAAAACCAGACAGATTTCTGCGGTTCCTCCTCTGGACAGCCAGCAAACGCATGCAACCAAACAGTATTTTGGCAAAGCCTGCTGCCCAGGGGCCAACCCACATCTTCTAAGTGCTGGGACGGTTACACTGCACAAATGAAATCGTGGCTGCCCAGTCCCGCTGGGACTGGTGCCCAAAGTGCAGCCGGCGCTCAGCACCTGGATCTCGGTGTTGCCTCCGTCCAGCAGCCGGATGGCAAGCAGGATGCTCTCTTGGAAGATCTTCTCGTTCTTGGTGTTCATGATGAGGTCAGCCACCAACTTGGTGGCCCCTTCTCGGTCCAGCCGGCACTGGACAGCAGCGATAGCGGACCAGTCCTGGTCTTGGCCTGCAGGGGAGGACACGGATGGATGTGATGCTGTGGTAGAGCAGGAGAATAAATAAATCACTGCCAGGAGCATCTCAGTCCCATCCCTTCAACACCCCAAATCCTTTACTCCCATGGAGATGGGGGCATGGCAACCAGCTACAGACCTGATCCCATCACGGCTCGGGAGCCGGGAATTCGAGGTGGGTGAGAGCAGTGCAGAGAGACAGGGAAGGCACAGGAGAGGGACACTCACCTCCCCCAGCCGCATCCACGATTTCCCCTTTGGAGCTGGACTTCTTGTTCTGCAGGTAATTGTTCAGGAGCATTTTCCGCAGCAGGTTGCCCTGCCAAGACAAATAAACGTCATGAATCTCCCAAAGCCAGGGTCAGCGCTAGAGTGGAACGAGGCTGAGCACCTTTGGGCTGCAGCGGGGAGGGTGTTGCCAGCCTGGGAAGCGGGGGCTGCACAGACAAGGAGCACAGCTGAGGACATGCTATGGGATCATGGTGCTCACCCTCTCGCCATATTTGTTCCTCTTCACCAGCATCTGCTGCAGCGTCCTCAGCACCTTGATGCACAGCTTCTCCTCCGTTTCCATGAGGTCCTTGGTGTGCTGCACCAGCCTGGCACAGCAGAGCCACCGTCACACAACCGAGAGGGACATGGGGGTCCCTGAGGGAACCGTCCCCAGCATCCCTCCAGGCTGCAGGCACACACCGAGATGCACAACCCACAAAGGATGAAGGTCACCAGCCCTTCCCAGAACTCCCAGCAATCCCTGGGTAATTGCAAAGCATCCTCACTTGGACAGGAAACCTCCACTCTCACATCGCTGAAATGCCTCCGTCCCCTCCATGAAAAGCAGCTCTGGCCGGTGGAGGACATCCACTAGGACAGACAGCTCAGCCTCCACCAGTGGTTTCAAGCGATCTTCCAGGGCATTGATGATGTCCTACAAGTCACAGCACACACCTTTAGGGTCAGTGCATGCCTAGGAGACGCGAGCACGGGAGAGGGACCCCTGCAACACCAACACCTTCTTGCTATCATACACTGATCCATGCCACCACCTCCCCCCTTGCCCCGTACCTGCAGCTTCTCTATGATGTTCTTGTAATCCCACTGGTTGGGGGTGGTGGAGACGCGGGGGAAGGTCCGTGTGGCCGTCTTGTAGCTGGACGTGTTCCTCTGCACGCTGCTGGTGGAGCTGCTGTTGAGCAGGGAGCTGACGTGGGCATCCAGGTCCATGGGCAGCGCGATGGAGCGGCTCTTGGCTGCAGGAGATGGAGCCAGGGTTGGGGACAGCCATGACCCAGCTCACCCCATCGGCTGGGTCCTACCACACTGCCTTGGGCTGGGCACCGCTTCACCAGCTCGTCATTTGCAGCAGAGAAGATTTGGGTTAAATACAAGAGTAAACTCCTCCAGGCTAGAGAGGGGTGGAGTGGTGGAGTATTTCCATCCATCCATCCCTCCCCATTGCAGCACAACATTGCCTACAGCCCCCCCAGCCCAACGTAGGACGGAAAGAGGCACTGCATCCAGTTTTTGGTTGGGAAAGCCCAGCATGGAGATGTTGTAAGAAGCACCCTGCCTCCAATTACAAAGGGAAATCCCCACCCAGTGTCTAACCACCGAGCAATCCTTTCCACACAGTGACTCAGTGCTAACAACACTTGTCCTGAGCCAGGCAGCCACAAGCAGGCTGAGGGCAAAGTCCTGGTGAGGGAAAACCACCATCAATGCTGGCTTTGTTTCCAGGCCCTTCACCAGCAGGGACATACCAGGGATCTCCCAGCCAAGCCCAGGCCTCAGTTATCCCCATGCCACCCTGGTCGCATCCGGAGATGTAGCTCAGAAAAAGCACACCCCGGAGCCAAACCTCCCCGTTCCCGGCCGGCAGCCTCTCGTCAGGGCACCCTGCCAAGACCCACAGCAGGGACAATGGCTCTTGCTTGCTGCCGGAGCAGAGACAGCCAAGGGTGGCTGCATCCTCCTGGTTGGTGGGGAAGGGAGCATCGCTCCGGCGCGGCTCCTTACCGACCATGGCCAGCGTGCGGATGCAGGCTTCCACCGAGCTCTTGTGCTGCTGCTGCAGCCAGGGGCACTCCAGCAGCCTCATGGTGGACTGGAGAAGCTGCACCACGATGGTCTGGTGGGTCTGCAGGAGAAAGCGGGCAGGTATGTATCAGTGCAAGGTGTGTCCAGACCTTGCTTTGGGGTGCCTCAGTGAGCCCCTTTCCTTCCCCGGCCAAAGCTTGGCCATGCAGCACCTCATTACCTGCAGCGAGGTGCTGTTCTCTGAGAAGGGGGAGCTGAAGAATGCATTGATGGTGTCCAGCACCACTGTCAGCACATACTTCTCCAGTGTAGGGTCTGGCAGGCGTTTCTCTCGCTTCTTGCACACCTGTGAGGAGAAGGGAGGATGCTGATGGTACCAGGATGAGGCGAGCATGCATCTTGGCCAGATGCTGCTGGCATGCAGCGCTGCTGGGACCTTCTGAGCTGAGGGACGTGGCTGGTGACACAGCTCCTGGGTCTACACCAGAGAGCCCTGACTGCTCCCCAGCCTGCAGTGTGGCTGCTACGCAAGTCCCCATGGTGTCCATGCCCCACGACTGGCTCCCCAGGCTTCAAGGGAGCCTCTGTGACACCAGCCCGTCCCCAGCCGATGCAGCAGCTGTTGCTGCTGTGTCCCTCCCACCCAACCCTCCCCACGCACCCGGGCCATGTCCAGGGTAAAGTTCTCAAAGAGAGTCCAAATGTGGTTGCTGGTGTAGATCTCCTTCATCTCCACCTCCGTGTCCACATAGCAGTGGTTGACGAAGTTCACGTAGGCCATCTTCACCTGCCAGGGAAGGTGGGGATGGAGGGCACAGTCACCTTCAGGAGAAGGCAATCAGTGCAAAAACTACTGGTACCCTCCTCGCTGGGCACCCCGTACCTCCGTGATGCAATCCTCATGTGTAACCACCCGCACCACGTCCTCCAAGGGCAGCAGGGACGTGCACTTGATCTCTGTGTAGACATTCTTGCCCTCTGCGCAGGCAGCCAGCAGGTCCACCAGCGAGATGTGGTACATCAGCGGGCTGTTCTCCTCCACCCCATCCCTGGCTGCTGTCATCATCTCCAGAAGGGTGGCCAGTGAAGCCTTGTCATTGTAGAAAACCACCACATCATCCCCGGCATTGGTGAGCTGCAGGGAAGGGTAAAAGTGGTCACTGCTCTGGAGGAGGAGAGTCAGAAACCTCACAAGGCAGAAATGGTGTCCTCTGCAGCTGAGCGATGAGAGGCAGGAGCCAGTGAAGGGGCTGTGCGTTTACAGGGAAAACCAGGCATTTGCAGTGCAATCAAAAAAACACAGCTTGTGGGACTCCAAAACGGTTATTGGCTCTTGGACCTTGCATTGAGTTCCTGGAGATGTTTCCTACGCCAGGGAGAAGCCAGCATGGCCAGGAAGGCTCTTCCTCAAGGAAGAAGCCAACTGTACACCCCCCAGGAGCCATGCCCTGCTACACCCCACGCTCATGCCCCGTGGGCTGGGGGAAGAGGTGCTCACCTCGGTCATGATCATGTCCTGGCACTTCTTGACGTACTTGCCCTCGGCCTTGATGATGGTGTGCAGAAAGTCGAGGTACTGCACGTGGCGGCCGTGGGTGGCCACGCAGTGGATGAAGTGCTGTGGCACCGTCTCGTTGATCTCTGAACAGAGCTGGTAGTTGTTGAGGAAGATGTGCTGCATTGTCTCAGCCTCCAGAAGCTGTGGGACCAGGGGAGCAGAGTGAGGCCAGCAGACTGCGAGGAACAGCCTCCCCTCCCTGCCCTGACCCTTCCTCTCCTGGGGTCCTCTCCTGGCTTTTGTAACTCTTGCTCTCAGCCCCAGGAGCGGTACTGAATTCTCTCCCAGTGCTGCTGCCTGCGACCACCCTTCGGTCCCCTCTCCTTACCCCTGGGGTCAGGAACAGGTTGAGGTGTTTGTGCAGCAGGGCCTGGTTTTCCTGATTGCCGGCACAAAACTTCTGCAGGAACTGGTGGGTGAATTTCAGGATCTCCATCATCTTGGCATCACCCTGATGAAGGGCAGAGAAGAGAAATACCCGGAGTTGGCAAGGGATGGAGAGCAGCAGCGGGCTGCTGCCCCTCCTGCCCTGCTCAGCTGCAGGACCCAGCCCTGCAGGGGGGTCCCTGCATCCCCCACCCCTTGCCCTAGGCACTTCAGGACCAGCCACCTTCTGCCCACCTACCTTCTCATAAGGGATCTGCAGCAGATCCAGCATCACTTTGTGGGCATCCATGTTCTTCAGAAGGCGCTGCTGCTTCTTGCGCACTTGCTCTCCGACCCCGCACATCTTATTCAGCCGCTCCAGGATCTGGGGAGAGAAGGACCATGGCAGAGGGGAATTGAGCCCATCAGGATGGCCACTAGCACTGGGGGCTTGCCTGCAATCCAGATGTGCTCTCCATAAACCCAGGTGCTCCCTGCATCACTCGCAAATCTTGGCAGCCCCCTCAGAATCCCTCCTTGCAGTGCCATGCAGAGAGCTCTGGTACCCGTCACCAACTCCCTCCCCTCCGGTCCCCTCAGTGCCAGGCTCACTCGTGAACCCTGGGGATGCAACAGGGCTCCTCTTTGCGCCGAGCTGGCAGGAACAAGCTCTGGCTTGGACTTGCTTCTACTGAGCCACAGGAGTGCTTGGAAATCCCCCCCCCATGATTTCACCCTTTCCTTCTTGCTGGTGCACCCATACGAGCCCAGGCCAGGCAGACATCGCTGGCTGTGCCTCCAGGAACAGCCCTGGGGACAGAATTCGGTCTCACTTACCCCCTTGACTATCTGATAGTTCTCGCTGCTCTTCTCTCCCTGAGCAATGACCTCTTCGTCGGCAGCATGCTGCAAGGGGACAGAAACAGCACCAGGGTCCCACTGCACTTCTCCAGAGCCTCGGGCATAACTACACCCCGCAGGACCCTCCCTGACCCTCCTCTTCCAGGGAGAGGGGTGCATGGCCCATTGAGAGGCGTTAGATTGAAGCGAGCTGCACCTCTGCCTCCCACTCTTCTCCTGACCCAGGGTCTTGCTCAGGGCTCTCACCTCTTTCTTCTCCTTCTTGTTCCCATCCACCGTGCTGTCCCCTTTGCTGCTGCCCTTCTTGTCCACCCAGAGCTCCGATTTCTCCACCATGGTGCGGAGTTTGTCCAGCTCCGACTTGATCACCTTGTAGTTCTCGACATCCTGGGCTGAGATCAGGAGCTGAACCTGCCGTGACATTTCCAGGGGTCTCCAGTTTGGGGCACGAACTCCATTCCTCTCCTCTCCCAGACCTCCCTCCCAAGCAAAGGGGCCAGGACTCATCCCATGTCCTGCGCCCACAGCCAAGCGTGGGCTTAGAGGTGCTCCAGAGCAGCATCCCACCGGGGTTACCTGTTTGAAGGTGTGCAAGACCTCCTGCCTCTGGCTGAAGTGCTTGAAGAGGAGTTGCAGGGAGCCGGAGATGAGCGGCGGGTAGTCGTGCATTGTCAGGTGGATCAGCACCCGCAGAAACATCCTCCCTCCCTCGTCATCCACCTCTAACATGCTGCTCGTCTTCCTGAAGCCGGGATGAAAGCACTTGGTGTTAGCAGCCACACGGGAGCTTGCGTGCACTCAGTCACCCCTCGGGGCTGATGGGGACAGCTGCATTAGCCTTTAGAGCCTCATCTTCCTCATCACCTGCAGCTTTCAGCCTCAGCAGTATGGACAGGAGAGGAAGAGCCCTACGGCCAGGCTAACTACACACCGGAGGGGGCAAGGACTCACCCCACACCGAACATGGCTTCTGCGTGCTCGCCGATCCGGTCCAGGTTCATGGCTGCAGCTGAAGGGAGAGGACAGGGAGATGAAAGGGGCGGCCAACATGATCCCCATGCATTGGCAGAAACCCGCAGGAACCAACCCAGCTCCCTGGCCTCTGCTCCGAGCATCCATGATGGACACAGGACACCTCACGCCATCTGCACAAACTGCGATCCCCCCCACGCTCCCTGCCAGCAGCAGCGGCGGGTGGAGAGCTTCTGGAGCTGTCACCTCCACTGCCTGTGTGTCCCCAGCCTGTGGGGTTTGCTGAGTTGAAGGTGTACCAGGAGCAAAGTGGAAGAGTTACTTGTGGAGTCAAAGGCTGGAGCCGTCCCATCAGCTGCACTGTCCTGCATGGGGTAGACTTCCACAAACTCCTTCTTGAAGACAGAAAGCAGGTAGGAAATCCTGTAGTCCAGCCGCACGTTCAGGATGAACTGGCAGCAGTAAAGAAGAAGAAAGCAAAAGTGAGCGTCTTCTTCATGCCAGCCATCAGAAAACCATGTCTTCCCCACATCACCCCATCCCACAGGTCCCACCCACAGCTCCACAGTGCTCCTCCATCCCCACCGGCTCCAACCTGCAAGATCTCCAGGATCTTCAGCTTGGTCTCCATCACGACAATGTTCTCATTCTCAACGCTCCTCCCTCTGTCCACTTGCTCTGGGGCAGACCCGGCACTGAGGCTCGGGGGGCTGAAGATAGACTGTTTTCTGCTCAGCACCATGGTGGACATCATCTGCCCAACGCCCTGGATTGACCTCCGCACGTTCTTCCCTACAGAGGCAGCCACAGTGGGCAGAGTTAATGCAAATGGAAAGGGAGGTGGCAGAGGACCAATGGAAGGACCCACTTAGACTGGAAAATGCTGTAGATATTAATCAGAGAAGAAGTAGGAGGGACCGGCCATTTCTCTGGCATGGCCAAATGCTCAACACGTCCTGTCTCTCAGTACAGACCCAGCCAAAGCTTCCATGTCAGCAAATCAGCGGCTTGTTTTCTCGCAGCCAAAACTGGAAAGCACTGGGCAGACCATGGGAAACACCTTCGTGCAGGACCATGCCTGGTTTTGGAGCAGGGACTCACCCGTCACCTCGTCATTGTAGACAGCCTGCATCATCAGCTGGGGGTTTTGGACACAGTCGATGATGCCCAGCAGTGTCCGTGTCAGGCGCAGCAGCTCGCTGAAGCTGTAGAAGCCGAAGTAGATGAGGTTGTGGGCAAGGCTGACGACCTGGGGAAGGACAAGGCAACTCCAGACCTCACCGTGCTTGGGGCTGAGCAGGAGAAACAAACGTGGAGCAAAGGGATGCCGGCACAGCCACCCTCGTTGCAGAGGCAACCGCAGCCAAACCGTGTTGCATCCTGCAATGTGCCAGTGACACCGGCAGGACTCGCACCTCAAAGGTGAGCTTGTTCTTCTCCTCGTTGGCGAAGGGCACCGCCTCGCTCACCACGTTGTTGAGGTAGTCCTCCACAAACTCCATGGTGCTGGCAAACTTGTTCTTCTTGTCATCGCGTGAGACGTTGAGGTTGGAGTCGTAGCTGTGAGGGGAGATGGTGGGGGTGCGCTGGATGGGAGCGAGGATCCTCGCACCAAGCCTGGAAGGAGCACTGTCCAGGCAGCTGCTGAGCCATCACAGCCAGAAGCGATGCTCCCAACTGATGGAGCCCACTTCCTTCTGAAGGCTGAGAGCTACCGAAGTCACTCCACAAATACCCCCCTCCCAGTCCCTGCTAAAGCCAAGCCATTCCCTACACTAGATGGCATCTGCCATCCCACCCCCTGCCCTGTCCCTCAAAGCCACTGCGAGCCCCAATGTGTCTCACTCTTTGATCGTGATGGCCGTGGGGATCTCGGTCCAGAGCCGTGCAAACTTCACGGGCATCACCAGCTCCTGGGGGTCCCTGTCCACGTGCACGTGCAACATGAGGTGGCAGAAGGATGCCCGGAGATCGAAGGGCAGCATCTCATCTGCCATGCAGAGGAAGATCAGGTCCACACCCAGCTGCTGGGAGATCTCCTTGATGGCCAAGTACTGGCGATCCAGGCACATGCGGGCAAAGAGCTTCAGCTGGTACCTGCCCAGGGATGACGGGGAGAGGGAGTGAGGCCATGCAACCCTTACACCCTCACCTGGAAAGAAGATGCCACGGGATCATCACCTGTAGTAGCTGAGGACGTTCTCGTCATGGGCATTGCCAGCCCGGGCCTCCTGCGCCAGCTGCCGGATGCTTTTCTCATGGTGGTCGTTGTTCTTGTCCGTCCAGGTGAGCCAGACCTCCTCCTCCGAGTACTCGATGCTCAGGTACTCGTGGGTCTGGGACATCTCCTTCACTGGCCTCAGCCTAGGACAGAAAAGGGGTAAAATTGGAGATGCTCCCGTGGGCAGAGAGTGGCTGCAACTCAAGGGGTGACAAGGGTTTTACCAGGGCACCGCAGGAGCTGGTGGAAGGCAAGGCCAGGCACCAAACCCTGAACATGGACAACCTCTCCCCTTGGCTACTCACTCAGTTTTGATGAGGATGTCGCTGTTCTTTGGGTCCAGCACGCACTTGCAGATCAGCTCCTGGGTGACAGGGATGGCAATGTGGTTGGACACGCACAGGTCCGAGAGGTAGTCCAAAAACCTACAGAACAGAGACAACTTGCTGTGAAAGGGGGGGTCCACAGGAGCTCTCTCCACCTCTAGTTGAGGCACATCCCACCCATCATGCAGCACAAAGCCCCTTGGGACGGGGCCTTTCTGGACACGCACCGTGGCTCGCGGTTCTTGCGCACCAGGCTGACGAAGGTCTCCACCTCCGTCTTCGTGATGTGCTTCTCCAGCAGCTTGCGGTTGTTGTGCAGCAGGGCTGTGATGGTGTCCTCAGCGAGAATGTCGTAGCCGATCTGGGACTGCATCATGCCAAACTGCTTGGCAATGTGCTCCTGGAGCAGGCAGAGAGGCGGTGAGTGCACAGGGCTGGGTATTGGAGTCTGGCAATGCCCCCCTGCCCCGCTGAGACCTCGGCACCCCCCAGGGCTTTGCAACACCTGGCAGGATGGGGGCTCCCCCCGTCACCCCCCTCCATGCACCTGGTTCTTGCGATAGTCCTCCTGGGAGTGCCGGAGCACGCGGTAGCACAGCCGAAACATGTACTGGTAGGGAGCATTTTTCTGGTCCGACAGCTCTTCCAGCCGCACCAGGGGCCCTTCCCCGCCTTTGTCCTTGAAGGGGGCTTTCAGGATCCCAAAGATCTGCCCAAAAGCAGAGATGATAAGTGCTGTGTCCCCCTCCACACCACCACCCCCATGCATGGCTGGACAGCAGTCGTGCTTGCCCGGAGGGCTTGGTGCACCACTGGGACATGAGCTGGAGACCAGCTACACCTCCTCCATGGGGTTTTCCAGATCCCTGGCCTCCAGCGTGGTCCTGGGCAGAACAGGACATCTCTGCAGAACCTCAGCCTTGCTCAGATGCAGGGCCTCAGGGCCACTCACCTGCTTCAAGATGTTCTGCTCCCGCATCAGCTTCTGCCGTTCCCGGTTGGGCTTGGTCACCACGATGTCCAGCACGTTCTGGCCATTGTTGGGGACATCGCTGACAAAAAACACCAAGTCCTCCAGCAGCTGGATCACGAACCTGCAAAGGGGCACGGTGCAAGTGGGCTGGGGGGGCTGCTCACCCACCCCACGCAGCCCACTCAGGCTCGGGTCCTTGCAATGATGCCGGCACATTTTGGAAGACCAAAGAGCCCATGTTCAGGGCTCAAAACACTGCCAGGGAAGCTGCTGGCCGATCCTGCCCTCCCTGCTCGAGGTTAATAGCTGCCCTGAAGCAAGAGGTTTTACAGCCCCTATGGTTCCTAAGGAAACTATATGTGCCAGGGTAAATGCCAGGGGGTCTTGCTTATGATTCGTGCTGGGTATTTTGGATTTAATGCCTCTGCCCCCTTAGTCACCTTTGTGGGACCCGCACAGGGCGGGCTGGCAGGGCGGAAGCGGCTCACTCAGTCCCACGGGGAATCTGTGCTTGCTCAGGAAGCACCAAGAACCCACCCACCTAAAAATAATACCGTGACTAACCCGGCTGCCCCTATCATGGGGCCATCTCTCAGCCCCTCGGATATTTTTCTAGCGGCAAAGGAGGGGCCGGAGCGGGGCTGCGGCGTTATCTGGTTTCCTCGCCAGACTCCTGGGAGAAGCAGGCGTGGATTTGGGTTGTGGGCAGGAAAGCAAGACAGCGCTGGCACCAAGACCCAGGCAGGGGCCCCATCCTGCAGCGATGCTGGAGAGTCCCTGGAGGAGCCCAGCGGGGCCCCATCTCGCAGGGGAAATTACTTTTTTACCTCCGGTCATTCTGGCTGAGAAAACCTTCATTCATCTTCTCCACCACGTTGGCCAGCATCGAGCTGGCATCGTTAGCAAAGTCCAGGTCCCGGATCTCAGACACGGGCACGGAGACAATGGCGAAAGCTTCTTTGTCTTCTTTGGTGGGACACGTGCCCAGCTGGAAAGCAACGGGGAAGCAGCATCACACAGAGAGGGCAATGCCAAGCATGTCCCCACCATCTGCCACCAATCCGGGTGAAGTCGGTGACCCAGTTCATCCCCATTGGAAGGACTGGGGTGGGCTCTAGGTTACTGGGATGGGCTCTAGGCTGGTGTCCAGCCACCCCTTTGGATCATCAGGATATTTCAGTCCCTGGGTAAAGCCCGGCTGCTGGGTGGGAAGGAGCATGCTAAGAGCTATTGGGGAGCAGGGGATAAATCCACGCACGGGAAGAGGGAGCGGGGCCGTACCATGAGGCGAATGGGCCTCTCCTCATCGATGTCAATGGGCACATTGGTGCTCTGGATCCAGGTGTTGGTGCAGAGGTGGCGCAGCCTCACGTAGGAGTTCCTGCAAATGGCACAGTGTCCTGGTGAGCAATCCCCACGTGGACACAACAGCACCCACCATTTCCCCCAACACCCAGCAAAGCCCCAAGAACAGACTTGCCAAAGTTTCACACCACGCAATTAAGCCTCCCTTCTTTATTTCAACCCCTCTGTGGCGGCACGTGCTTACATACCGCGGGACAAAGGAGTCCGTCTTCTGCAGCGTGGTAGGGTCCAGCTCAAAGAGGGAGGCGATGTCATTGCCGTGGGGCACAGCCACCAGCCGGTATTTGATCTTCTCTCCCGTGTTCCTGCGGCTGGCGCGGCTGCTGCCCCCCTGCACCAGGGAAAGCGGCTTTAAGCCCGGCGCGGGGCGGCCGCCCCGCCGAGCCCAGCCTCCCTGCGCACACGGCATCGGAGGAGACACGCAGCGGCTACGCTCAGAGCAGAAGCTTTCGCTCGGATGCCGGGCTGAGCCTCGCAGCGTGGAGACGCACGAGGGGCTGCAAGAGCACAAGCGCGGCACGATGCACCTGAGCTACGAGGCCACCCCTTCTCCGTATCTCACCAACAGCAAACAGAAAAACCCCCTGAAAGTCCAAATCTCTCTTCTACCAGCGCTTCCCCGTGGCCTGGGGATCCAACATGCACTGGGACCCCTCCAAGAGATTTCGGCAGGGTCCTCTCGCAAGCAGGACATAGGGATGCTACTCTACAGCGCAGGGATGCTCTGCTGGGCAGCGGCGCAGCCTCCGGCCGCAGCCTCGGCACCAAGCGGGACCCGGCGGCACGGCACGGGCACTGTCCCTGCGGCAGGCTCTGTTTCGGGGCATTTCCCTGCTTTCAAGCAGAGTCTAAGAGACGGCGTGATTTCAGGCAGCGGCAGCAGCATTTCTGCTAGCGATGCTGCACACAGCTCACCGTGGGCGCTGCTTTGGGCTCAGCCACGTCTCCTTTATAACTTGGGTTTTCCTGAAAAGTTAAAGAGGGAGATGAAAGACAGCTATCAGTCCTCCCACTCGGTCCCTCCAAAACCCTGAGGACAGGGTGTTATCTCTACTCCTGCCTTCCTCGATCACATCGCAGAGAGAGGAAACCTGCCCAGATGGGGCTGGAGGACGTGACCCATACCCAGTGCACAGCGCTCCGTCCCCCAGGAGCGGGACGGGGTGAGCCCTGGTGAGCAGACCCGGGGCTCTGCGTTGCAGCAAGACGAGCTCTTGCTGTAAATCCCTTGAAGCCCCAGGCTGAGGTCTCAGTGAGCAACACAAGCCGGGCAGCACCAGCCTGGGATAGGGATCATTCTGTGTTCTTCTTTCCTCTGCAGAAGATGTCACCTGAGTGTCTTTTGGTTTAAAGCAGCATTTCAGAGCCCCAGTATTTGCTATTTTCCATCCTGCCAGTGGTGGAAAGGGCCCTGGGGGCTGCCTTGGGTTGTATTCTCCAGCTTAAGGAGCACCTTTGGTACACGGTGCATCAAGATCCCCCGCGGTACATCCCTGCTCCCCTGGCAGCAGGGTGTAACAGTCTTTCCCTTGGTCCTGGCAGCTCATTTGTGTCGTACAAACCACATTATCTAAGTGCGGAAACCTCTTTGTGCCTCTATCAGGAGGCCTTGAGCTGCCCTTAAACAGGAGCAAAAAAATTTGGCAAATGATGTTTCCAGGCCCAGATTTTACCCACACCCTTCCCAGGCAAGGACAGCCCTGGATGCTGCTGTGGACCAGAGGATGAGGATGGGCAAAACCTGATCAGGAAGAGTTAAACGCAGCAGGATGAATTCTCTCCCGCTTCCACCTTACCAGGAGGTTGTGCCAGTGCAGTCCCTTGGCCCAGAGCAGGCAAACAGAGGAAAGCCCTGGCCATCCCATCCTGCCCTCCCTGGGCCAGAAGAGGAGGGAGCTAGGAACAGCAATTTTGGCAAGCGAACCCCTGCACTGCGGAGTGGGGGATTTCGGGGGGAAAGCCTAGCCCTGCAAATGGGCAAATGATGATGATGCTCCCAGCCCCAGTGCCAATGCCTCCTGCAAGCAAGAAGGAGCCACGAAGGAGCCCAGGGCAGGACGGCTCCGAAAGCAAACTGGAGTGGGGCCAGAGGCAATCCTGGGCATCGCTGCTCTGTCTAAGGGTGGGTGGGCACTGCCTCTGCAAGGGATAAAGGATGGTACCAGCCTCTCGAGGGCAGGGCAGGTCTCTGTGACCCTTTTCTTGCCCCCTTACCTCCGCTGCCAGGTAGTTGCCCGTGGCGAGGTGCTTGAATCGGTACAAGCCGTTCCAGTGTCCGGCTCCCCCTCGGCACGGGTCGTGGTGGACCACCTGGGAGAAGCAGAGGAGAGCTCAGCCGGTGGCACGCGGGGCTGTGGGGAATGGGGACACTGTTCCTGTCTCCCAGCCTCCGCTGACCCCGGGCAAACACGCTGGTGATAAGAGCTCCATCCTATCTCAGAGGCGGCCATGAGTAAATATACTCAGTGGGCAGAGCTCAGACAGACACTGGTGCCCAACCACCAGCAGCTCCAGTTCCCAGTGCTCCCATGGAGCTCGAGCCTTGCACTGGCTTTCACCAGGGCAGTCGGGCTACCAGAAGTGGAAATGTATAGAAATAACCACTGCTTCTAGCAACACCCCCCCAATGAAAGTGCAGCAACCCACAGAGGTACCCCAAAAGCCCACGGACATGCGCTGCATCCCCTCCCCACTCACCTCCACCTCCCACAGGGCGTTGGAGCTGGTGGCTGAGGTAGCCGACTGTCTCAGGGTGGTGCGGAGGAAGACGTGCAGCTTGCCTTTGTACTCGTCGCAGGTGAGAAACTTCTCCTGCTCAGCGTGGAAGAGCCTCACCACGTCCCCCTGGCACCGGGACACAGCGGTGAGACCCAGGGATGGGGCTCTCCTACAGACTGACGTAGCTCCTCCTGCAACCCCCCCACCCTGCATGGTGATGGGATCCTCCATGTACATGGTCCAGAGCAGAGCACAGCTCCCAGCCACGGCACGGCAGGACCACGGGAGCCTGGGCATCGCAGGACACCATCAGCTTTTCCAGTCCTACCTACGCGAGCTGGACTAAAACCTGCCTCTAGCAGCATAAATGCTCCTCTAAGCCCAGGGAAGGGCACCTTGCATGGGCACGGGGCACCCTGCACTCTGCAATGCCATCACTCCGTTTACTCATGCAAGTCACTTCTCTCTGCTTCCCCTCCTCAGGTTGTAAAATAGGTGCAAACCCACCATTTTACACCCCTGGAGTGGGCAGAGGCTCTGCTCACCAATGTGTTTAAGGCATTAACGCCCCGGGGAGGAGGACACAGTGGATGCGGGAAGCCAGGGATAAGTGAGGCCCCTGGGGATGAGGGTCTGTAAGATCATAACAATCAATATCCATCCAGCTGCTTCCTGGAGGACCTCAGCCCCAAACAATAGCTCTGCAGGGAAAGTTCCTTTCCCAGGCAACAGCCAGCCCTGCTGCACAGCTAAACAGCTGAAAATTGTCCTCGCAGCTAGAAGCTGCTGCTGGCACTACGTGTGCCTCATATTGTCCTTGAGAGCCAATTTAATACAATAAGGCGGAGGGTAATTTCATGCCCCCCTGGGTACCTGCTGCCAGGAGATACTAAAATATCCAACTCTAGCTTGCTGTTAAGTTCTCCAAGTGATGAATTCTCCTAGAAATTAAGGTCCTCAAGGCAGGACCTCTTTCCTCTACCCTTGTCACACAGCCAGACAGCTGTTCACACGTCCTGCCCCTGCAGGGGACCGGGGCCAGGTGCCCGGAGCCCACCACGTCCCGGGTGGCCGGCAGCAGCTGAACCTCCTTCCTTACCCCTTTCAGCACTTCCTCCATGTGGTCACAGAACTGCATAAAAAGGTTGATTTTCCAGCTGGTGTTACAATTGACTGAGTTCACCTGAAGAGCAAGAGAGCGAGGTCGTGATCCCTGGGACAAGGAAAAAAAGGAAGAAAAAGGGAAAAAAAACAGGCAAGCCCCAAAAGCCAGACCCCATACAGGCAGCCTGGCCCCAGCCCAGCCTCCCTGTACCTCCTTGCAGCCAGCGTTGTCAGCAAGCTCGTAGTTGCTGGCGTGCAGCGGCTGCCCAGCATTGACGGGGTTCAGGATGACTTTGTCTCCCACAACTACCTGAGAAGCAAAATGAGAAAGCGGAGAGCAAGTATGAGACCGGGCACCCCGCAGGGAGGCAAGCCCTGGCAGGCGGCACACATAGTGCTTTCTGCACATCTTCATTGAGGGACATTTCGGCCCCATGCTCACGTTATCTCCATTGCTCCTCAGCTTCCAGAAGGGCTGGATGAAAAGCCAGGATCCCTCGTTGCCGGTGGCATCCAGCGTCACCCGCATGGCGTTTTTCTCAAGCAGGGCCGGCAGCCGCTTGTTCACCGTCAGGTACTTGTTGCTCTTCATGTGGAGGAGCTGGAAAGGCAAACGCCGGGGTGAGCTGTGACACTACAGCCCCCCGCGGTCCCCAGGGCTGGTCATACCCAGGAGTGATCCTGTGAGTCCTCTCCCAGCAGCTGCCTGACTTGCACGTGCTGGATCTGTGCATCCTCCCCCAAAACTCATCGGCTGAGCGCAGAGGGGAGAGCGAGCCCATACCTGTATGACGCTGCCGTATTTCACCACGTCGCCATGCACTTTCTTGTTCTCTGTCTCGTTCTGCTTCTGCTCCATTTGGGCTGCATGCTGAATGCCAAAAGGAGAAGAGCTGAGTGTAGGAGCACCCTCCTCACTCCTCAGGAGCAAGCCCCAGAGGGGCCACCTGCACCCTCAGCTATGGGGAGGATAAGACGGGCTGGGATGCAGCTTCAGCATCCCTCTGTCCCCCAGACAACACGGGCCAGAGCTACAATATGGTCCTCAGCATCCGAGAGCTCAGCCTAGGACCACGGTGTGGCCCTGAGCAGCCATATGAAGTCCATGCAAGCTTTAAACAGAGGACTTAAAAATTAGGACAGGGACAAAATGGCACTGAAATTCTCCCAAAACCCCAGCAGGTCTTGCAGGGCAGCGCCAAAAGGGGACTCTGTGCACAGGCCAGGGACTGGGGCAATGCACCCATCTCAGCCCCACTGCAGCAGGGCCGTGGGGACTGGGGGCTCCCGGCAGCACCAAGACCAAAAAGCAAAAGGCACGGTGCCATGCCCAGAGATGGCTGCAGGTCCAGACCTGCTGCAACAGATGCAGCAGGATGGGTCCCCACTGGCCAAGATGCCCTAAGAGTGGATCACTCAGCACTGCTTGCAGCCCCTTTCTCCAAAACCACAGACATTTTCCATGCGGTTGCTCTGACAGTCGGAGGAGTGATGTCGACGTATGTGGAGCAAGGCAGGAACTTGCTCCCACAGCAGATCTGTCTGGGAATGGCGAGGGTGCGCCGACAGCCCCGGCGCCAGCCCAGGCACAGCCTGGGCAGCACCAGCCCAGTATTCCCCCGCAGCTGGGATGAGAAACGGTGGCGAGGGACGGAGCTGGGAGAGCATCTACCTTTTCCCATCCTGCTTTCATCCCCTTTTGCTTGAGGGCAGAGGAATTGGGAAACACAGCTGGAATCGTGACTCCGCTCTGGGAAGATGGGGCAGCCGGTCTGCGAGTGCCCGAGCAGGTGATGCTGGGGCTTTGAATGCACCTGGCACACAGCGTGGCAGTACAAACCCTTTGCTCTTTTGAATGTTGCCACCACTTCAGTTAACCCTCCATCCCCACACAGCTCTGGGTGCCACCTGGGGATGTGAGCCCCATGGTGGTGGATGCTGCCATCAGGAAAACAAACCTGCTGCCAAGAAATCCCGAACTGATGTGGAGCTGCGAGTTTAACAACAACCCCATGGAGCAACTCGGCTCCAGTGAGAGATCCAGCAGCATGGCTTGCCCTAAATCCACATCCAGATCTGAGCTCCTTCCTTGCTGAAAGCCAGTGGGGCCGGGAGTGGGAACTGGCTGTCCCAAGCACGCAAGCCCACGGGGGCTGATGTTCCCAACCTGTCCCTTGGATGGGACGGGGTCTGTCCCCAAGCCACGGCAGGATGGGGTGTCAGGGACGCACATTGGGGTGGGCACCCCAGGACAGTGCAGGGAGGATGGGAAGACGTCAGCAGAGCAGGAGGAAAGCCTCCATGGCATGTCTGCACTGCATCTGGCTGTACCTACAATTAGTCAGCAGAGAAAACACCGAGCCTTAAACCCACTTAAAAACAACGGCGCAAGAGCACAAGCTCAGAAAGGCGACCGTGGGCATTGCGGACAGCCGGGCAGAGTTTCTCTGCTTGAGACCCGGGCTGCTTCTGCTTCAGGAAATTATCTCCGGGGGTTGGAAGATGTTTTCAGCCTGCGGCCGGTGCTGATAAATCGCAGCTTGGAGTCCGGTGTCCTTCCAGGATGTCCAGGGGCTTTGTGGCAGCACGGGCAGCGCTTTGCAGAGAGCTTCCTCCCTGCCCGGGCTCCCGAGCGCTCGGCTCCGGATGCGAAGGAGCATTTGCCAGAAGGGCAACACCGGGAGCAGCGGAAAGGAGCAAGGAAATTTCAGAATCTCTTTAAGACAAATCTTAACCAAGGTGCAATCAATCAGGCTCAGAAATGAGCCTCTCTGTCCAGTTGTGGCCAGTACAGCTGTCAACATTACAAGTTACAGTCTAACTGGAGCAGGAAAACAGTGTTTCCATACGCCAGTGACCATGTACAGCTGGACATGGCAGGAGGCACTGACCCTGTCCCGGCATCTCCAAACCAAGCCAGGACGCCCTGTCCGGACACTGCATCAGACCTCGCTCCCCAAAGGCAAAACTGGGGGACCGGTGGGGCTGGGCTTGAAGCTTGACGAGATGATTTAATGAATCTCTCCTGAGCTTTGGTTTTATGAATCATCGTCGGGACCTCGCCAGCTGTCTGAGGCGATTATGCAATGTTTAACATGGGCCTTTTCCAAACCTCGTGGAAGTAAACAGGAGCCTTACTCTTCCACAGCCCTTTGGAGCAAGTCCTGGCCGCAGCAGCTCCCTCCTCCGTGCCAGGCACCCCTGGGTGCTGCGGGGGGTGCGGGGCTGCGCTCACAGAGCACCTCTGCCCACTCTGCCGTGGGGTCCTCTGCACAAGGAGCATCGGAAGGACTGAGGCAGCAAATGCTGCGCACAGCGGCAAGGGTGGAAAGGCAGATGGACATCACCTCTCATCCCAAAAGCAGCATTGCTGCCCTCCCTTCCTCTCTCCGCCTGCTCAGTCCCCTGGATCCTTCTCTGCAGGTCTTCCCTCGGACATCTCCCTTGCACTGGGAGCAATAAAATCATCTGTGGCTCCTTGGTCACTGCTATATTCACCCCATGCTGTCACAGCGTGGACTAAGCATGGCCATGCCACGCTGCCCAGGGCTCGCCCCTGCACTAAGGGCACGTGAGCAGGAATGGCACGAAAGCAAAAGAGCTGTCGGGAGCCTGTGGCGGGATCCAAAGTTGAATTGCCTCTCACATCGGAGGCTGGATAAGAGCATTGCATAAGAAGGGCAACCCAGGGTGCAGCATGCATCCCTGGGGGACAAACCTCAGTCCTGCAGATGCCAGCGCAAAGCACCTTACAGAGCTCCTATCTCAACCCCCTTATTAGACACCGTATGCCATTATTAATTAAGAGCTGACAGCCACAGGAGCCATTCGTCTAGAAAATGTGGCTGTGGCTAATGGTCCACGGTGAAGGGAGGGCGGCGGGACAGGAGACAACAGAGCTGAGCAGAGGGACACCCTGAGGACAGCAAAACCCAGGGCAGGTCCTGGCCTCCGTGCAGGCTGTTTTCTGGGAAGCAAAACATACCAGGTTTGGCACAGCGAGAGGTTTGGATGTCATCATCCCACCAACCCACAGGGACCATCCACTCTGCTCACCTGGAGTTTCTGCAGCAGCACCACATCCGCGATCTTCTCCTTGTCCTGCTTGGTTTGCTTGGCTTTCCAGTACTGCTTCTGGGCAGAGTAGCGGTTCATGGGACATACTTTGAAGAGGCAATCTGGGAGGAGAGGAAGGCAAGCGTGAGGCTGCAGCAGCCACGTGATCACCAGCCACCAGTGTGTCCCCAGTTGGGCCAACGTCACCGAGGGGCAGAAGCGAGTGCTCCTCTGGGACACTGCTCCTGTCCCAGCAGCATCGCTGGGAGATGGTCCTCCTATCCCACAACAACCCCGTCTGCTGCTGGGGGTCCAAGGGAGACATGGCTGCGAGTGGTGGACGGTCATGTCACCTTATATTAGCTGGTGGATTAGTTTCAAATCAGGGTAAATAATGAGTCCAGGAGTGACTCCACTTCTTGGACTCGCGATTAGAAGTGTTCCCATCGGAAATGGCCATGCAATTTGGGAAGGAAAACTTCAGGGGGAGAAAAAGTACTGATGAAGCCCAGCTGTACCAAAGGAGGAGAGGATGTTGCCGGGAGGGAGAGAGGAAGGGAGGGAAGCCGGCAGGACACGGGCACCGTGAGACGGGGACGTGAGCAGAGGTCTCCACGTCTCCCTTGTTATCCTACCCATCGGACACGAGGAGCCAGCAGGACCACGATTTGCTGCCCTGCAGTGACCGGGCCATCAGGATACACTGGTTTTCCAAACACACTGCTGTTCTCCCGTGACAGCTCATGGGGAGCCTCAGTTACCAGTGCTGGAAACTACAAGCAACCGCTCCTAAAATCTGTATGTCAACAGCTGCATTTCAAGTCCTAAAAGAAACACTTTGGGGACCTGAAGGGCAGAGGTTTGCATCCCAACTCCTCCAAACACTTGCACTGTATCTGTGCTCTGCAGATCACCCTGATTTCCCTGTTTTTCCCCAGGCTGCTGTGGCTGGGATGGAGGGCAGAAAGTGTGGACACCCAGTTCCAGGCTTTGGGAATTGAAGCACAAGAGCAGATGTCTGGAGACGAGGAGGCACTTACATCTCCCAAACCCTCGTTCAGGGCTGGAAGCTGCACAGGACGAGGGCAGGATGGGCTCTGCAGCCTGGATCGCCCTAATTACGCCTGAAATAGCAGCCCAGAAACTTCAGACACAAAAAGAAAAAAATCACTTCCATCTCTGGCCCCGGTCCCGAGTCGCTGGCAAGCACGTATTTATTTACCTGGGAGTGACGAACAAACAAGCGCAGAGCACAGTTCTCACCGGCTCGGGCTGCTGGGAAGAGGCCAAGTTTCACATTTCATTTTACAGGTCTATTTGCTAATGGCATATCCCATGCCAAGCAGGCCGTGACGCCGGGCTTTTAATCGGGGACTGAGCATAGCTGCTGCAATGCCTGGCTGCCTTCTCCCACTGCCTCTGAGCAGGGCTACAGAAACAACTTGGGCCACCTGCAGCACCTTAAATCGTTTTCATTAAATTGCTAATTAGGTTGCAAAAGGACCTGGTAGCAACTAGAAACTGGGGGGGAGTTAAAAAAAAAAACCAACATAGCTATTAAGAGATAGGTGCAAATCAAACCCCTGGCTTCAAGTACACCCTGCCTGGAGGGGCTGCCTCGTATCCCCGTCTCAATACTAAGCCTTGTTTTGCAAGGAGGGAAACTGAGGCACGAAGCCGTTTTGCACACAGAAAGGCTCCAGCAAAGTCTGTGTTGGAAGCTGGAGATTTTGGCACCCAGGCCTAAGCACCGACAATTTTTTGCAAGACGGACGGCGGGCAGCAAAGAGGGAAGCCGAGGAAAACTCTCACGTCAGCACTGCCTGGCGAGAGGAATTCAGCAAAGCGATGCTCAGCCGACCTGCCACGACCCAGCACGGCCATGGAGGCAAAACCTCCTGCAAACCCGCAGCGGGGGGAGCGGGGCATTTAGGGCAGCAGCACGGCCGGGGGTCTCGCTGCCTGCTCCCCTCGCAGCACCTGCGCAGCGCAGGATTGAAGTGCTTTATTTGCTTTTTTCCTGACGTGCATGAACGCAGGGCTGGGAAGAACCTTGGGGGGGAAAGAAATCGCAAAAAAAAAAGCAAATAACTGAGAGGTGCCAGGCGTCTCTCGGAGGGCCGAGCCCCGGTGCGATGCAGGCGACCGAGCCAGGCGTCCCTCGCCTTTTGGCATTTCCAGAAAACCATTTGGACCTCACTCCGGGAGAAGGGTCCTGTTTTCCCACTGGGAAGCTGAGCCGGGCCCCGGCACGACCCATGTGCGGCTCACCGCAATGCAGGATAGGGCAGGGTCCGGCCACAGGATATGGGGATGGCAACAGCACATGAAAATCCTCTTAAGCCTCTTGCTGCTGCTGCAGGGAAACAGCAGCAGCCCGTTGTTTTTACCTCCCTCGCGGTGATAGCTATCGAGAAGGCAAACCGCTACTTTTCCGGCCATTAAAACAAGCAGCTGGATATCCTGATAGGGTTTGCATGGAGCGGGGCTGAGTCTAGACCAGACCTTTGCCTGCAAAAGAGATTCAACACCCGCCCATGTCCAGGCAGGGAGATGGTGTGGCTGCTGGGACGAGGTTTGCACCGGCCGCCCCGCAGCTACTTCCAGTTCTTCCCATCCAGCCCCAGGTGAAAGTCCACCGACGTCCAGGAACGGGACGGCTCCCCAGGCTGTACAGGGCTGCCGGACTCTGGGGAGCTGTCGGATGGCTCGTTAATCAGCCCCTTGTACCAATTAGTGGCAACAGCTCCCACAGAGAAGAAGGTCACTACGTGGGGTGGGACCCCCGTGGGGAAGGGTGCCTGGAGGGCACCCTGCTGTGGGATGTTAAAGCCACCCTGAGAAAAAGGTGAAGGCACAAAGCAGAGTGGAGAGCCAATATTTTAAAAGATTTTTTTAAAAAGGGGCCTGAAATTACAGTAGCTGAGATGAAAGGAACAGCTGCCCTAGACCAATCCCCAAATCCAACAATGCTATCACTGGTTTGGGGAAATTTCTCACTGTACAGCACAGCTCTATGTACACTTCCCAGCTATATGCTCCATGCACTGGGCACTCAAATCCAACCGGGACGCTCTTTGGGACACGGCTCTTCCCCTGCATTTGGCAGCGTGTGGAGCACATGGGGCAGCCAGGCACAAAAATAGCATTTCCCAGGTAGGTGCAGCATAGCGCAGAGATGTGAGCCCATGGGCTCGGTGCAGCCGTTTGCTCCTTGGGGAGCCTGAAGGTTGAGGCCACCTCACCGGCCCCAGGGCTCGCAAATCGGGGAAGCGGGAGGCACGATCTGCTTTTCCCAGCAGCCCATCCTGGCTTCTCCAGACTGTTTCCACAGGCCAGGAGCTGCCCCGGCTTCCACTGACTCATCCCTTTTCCGCCTGGACCTGGCCGTGGCTGCCTGCTCCTGCCCATTCCTGCCTGGGGCTGCCCCTTGCCCAAATGGGAAATAAGGAGCGCGGCCCCTAGCACCGGAGGAGACAACGCGGCACAAAATGTGATGGCCCAGGATAGATTGGGATTTACTGTCTCTCCCTGAGCCCTGCCTGCCTCATAAATGGGTGGCTTAATCCCTCAGCTCTCTCTGAGGTGCAGCCAAGCACAGCAGATGTAATTAGTGCTGCGTGCTAACAGGCTTGCCTTGAAATAGTTTGCCTGTTGCAACTGCCCCTCTGTCTGTCCCCTCCTGTTCCTGGCTCCTGGTGGGTAGACGCCCAGCTGCCAGCATCCCTAGGGATGCATTTTGGGACGATCAGGCCCACCTTTGCAGACAACAGTTCCCAGCCACCCCTGCTCCTTAGGGCTGGACTAAGAGGTCCCAAGGAGCATCCCACCATAGAGGTGGTTCCAATATATGCATAAAAGCCCCCAGAGGCAAACAGAGGAGGGTAGGTGGTTTGGCCAAGCCACAGAAACAAGCCTATGGAGGCTGTCCAAGAATGCTCTGGGCTCCTCTGCAAAAGACAAGCAGCACCTCCCAGCCCCAGGCTACCTGGCATAGCTGGGACCTCGGTCCCCATCCCTGGCGTGGATGCTCAGGGCCAGCATCGTCCCCGAGGCTGCTCACGGCAGCGATGGAGCTGCCCCAGCCCGGCCCCAGTCTCACCTCGAAATTTCTTGGGCGGGTTGTCCAGGTCACCGGCGGCCGGCTCCACCACGCACCGATCATCCACCAGCCTGCAAGGGGACAAAAAGCAGAAACAGGGTGTCAACGAGATGACAGCAGGGCCCCAGCGAGCGGAGCGGCTTCGCCACAAACCACAGCACTGCACTACCATCACCTGGCCCAAAGCAACATCAAAAGCTGCATCTCCTGTTTCCCACCCATTTGCACTCTATAAATATTTAGCATGACAACGCTCAGCTCCTGGAGCAAGCAGCCACTCTCGGGCACTTGCTCCGAACACGTCGCCCCTTGTTCGCCACCACCTGCCATTTCTTTCACATGAGTTTTCCATCCCAATCCCTCAGGGCAAACAGAGGCAGATACAAATCGGCAGCGAAGAAACACGATGCTTCACGTCAGCCACGCTCCCGGGGCCTTTGCTCGGTGACCCATGCGGGAGGCTCCGATGCCCGCGTCCCGCTGGAGTGAATCCTGCCTTGGCCAGCTCCCGGCTGAGCCGGATCCACACCCCGGCATGGTGCACTGGCTGCAATGTCATTTCACTGTTAATCTGGCAAAAATGTGATGAGTTCAACTTTCATTCAATGGTTTTCCTTCTCCGGCTGGGAGCTCCCCCAAAGGGTGTAAGTGCTACAGATGGAGGTGGCAGGGGCCCCCCAAAACCAGTTATTAATCATTATCTGATCAGAGGTGCTGGCTCTGCCCATCAGATGTAAAGAGCTGCGTGTCTCCTCCCTGCTCACCTCTTTGTTTTCCCAGCATTGAGCAAAATCCTGCAGGCTTGGCCTTTGGTGGCGAAGGCTGATTTCGGGATGGATGGGATGTTGCTTTTCAAAGTTACCAAGAACAGCAAAGCATAACCTGGCACAGGGTTCTGCTCGGTGCCCAAAGCACAGAGGGACAAGCATCGCCCGAGGGGCTTGTGGCACGGGGGCCACCCAGAGCTCGTCTGCGCGGTCCCACGAGGCTTTCAAGGGAACTCGGTGCTCCAGCAAGACAGGCTGTACCCGCTCGCCCGCTTTCTCCCAGCCCCTGGGAAGCAATGCAGCGAGAGAAACTACGCTCCTGCCCCGGGTGAGGAAGTGAGAAGCGTGTCCCCACCTGCGAAGACTGAATTCAGGCAACCGGTGAGTGCGCGAGTGGATGCAGGAATCCCGGGAGGGAGCATCCATCATGGGGGCAGCTCTGGGCCTGGGACAGGAGGGAAGACACAGCCTGGAAAAATGAGGTGCGTGCATGTGGCACGGCAGCAAAGGGCACGGCAGAGCCCGTGCTGCTCCCTCCGCTCCCCAAAGGACTCTCAAGCCCCCCAGCAAACCAAACAGCCAAAACGTTGCTGGAGATGAACACGCTGTGCTGCAAAAGGGTTGGCAAAACGAGACAGATATCCCGTTCGCAGATCCAGCCCAGCCACTGCGGAGGAGGGGAAAATTCCTTTCAATAGCTCTGCAGAGAGGAATTTGGCCTCCACGTTGATAGATTGGGACCCAGGGGACCCCAGCGCTGCTGCGTCCTTGGCAGCAGAGGTGCACGGTGCTCTGAACACCCAGCACTGCCACTGCTCCCACCACCAGCACCCTGCTCTCTTTAAAGCTCCAGGGTTGGGGGAGATTAAGCTTAGATTTCAAATAAAGAGAGAAAAGCAATTTCTCTAATGCCTTTGGTGGCAACATTAGCTTAAAAACAATTAGCAAAGACCCAGCAGATTGTAAAAAGAAAACTAAACCCCATGAGGTTTCAGTAAAGACATGGTGAGCTGTTCGCCAGACAGGGTTGCCTTGGCTTTGCAAACACTCGTGGTCAGCAGCACAGGGGGTTTTGGGCTCCTGACCAGGGGCTGCCCAAACACAATGCCTTTTCCATGGGCCATGACAGCAGGGAAGCAGTCAGGCACGTTCCCAAACTCCTGCGGGGGGGGCATGGAGCCTCCGGAGGGCAGGGAAATAGGTAAAGAGAGGAAAAACCAGAGCGGAGCAGAGGCAGCTGCGGACAGGGACTGTACCACGTCCCAGGCCACAGGAGATATGCAAAGCCTCAGCCTAGCCCTGGTGCCACTTGTAGGCGGTTTTGGTTTCTATTCCTATTACTTTGATGGGGGACAGGGAGGAAAACACTTTTGATGCTCCTGGGAGTGAACCACCGAGGGCCGAGCCCTGACCAACCCACGGGTCAGGCTCACGGAGTAAAGCACTGACCCTCGGCACATGCCCAGCTCTCACCAGTGCCTACAAAAGCAGAGGGCCTAATTCATCTGTGCACTTTAAAAAAATAAAAATCCTCCACCGTCATGGCTAGGGGTCCCCGAGGAAACACCTGACCTGTGTGGCCCATTTTCAGTGACGGAGTAAACAGCACAGGAGCCTCCCACCCACACCAGCTCTGCCTGCAGCATTCGCCTGCCGCTTCCCCATGCCCCGCGTTACCGCTTCACCAGGCAGGATTAGAGATAGTGACCTGCTAGGCTGGAAGTCTTAATTAGTTAATGATCTCAAGGCCGCTTCAGCATCTTTAATCCTAGGATTACACGCTCTGCAGGAATGCAAAGTGTTATTTTTATTAAACTGATACTCCGGACTAACATTCTTCAGTTAAAAATTGCTGAAAATAAAAGGATTCTGACAGGGTGGACATGAGTCACCTGGGTGACTGCTGCGGCCAAGACACGCTTCCACTAATAACCGGCATTACCGCAGCGGGATGGGACAAAGCGGAGCTCCCTCTGCTATTAGAGCAGCAGGGACGCGCGGGCACTCGCTGCCGTGCCGAGCTGCGGGGAGGACACCAGGCACGCGGAGCACGGCTTTCATTTCTCAGGTGTTAATGAGAAAACGGGCTGTTGGTGTCCGAGCACCTGGAGGAAGATCCTGAGTGAAGCAGCAGGCTGGATGTACCAATGAAAACTTCACGCTTTGCCTTTTCAAACTAACCCCAGGGAGCACGAGGGGCTGGATCCTGTGCATCAATGAGCCTGCTGCCCGCAGCCCAGCAAAGCACGGGCGAGCATCTGTTTAGCTTTAAGCCGTGCAAGTCATCGCCGTGGTTCCAGTGGGGCTTTCTGCATGCTTTAAAATATGGAGCACAAAGTGATTCCCTGGCCAGGGGCCAGCACGCTTGGCCTCGTGCGAGGCAGAGCCTTCGCTGGAGGTCAGGGGAAAAGCAACTCGTCCGGCACTGCAATCCGTGGCGGTCGGACACCCTGAGCCTCCCTGGGGACAGTGGCCAGCTGGGGCTGACGTGGAGGCACGGCTCCTGCAACGCTGAACCTGGGCTGAGGAAGAGGAAGGAGTCTTCCCCGGCCACGGCGCACCCGATGCCGAGGGGAGCTCCGGCACGCCATGGTCCAGGGATGCACGGGGAAGGAATGCTCTGGGACAAGGGGAGCCCCAACCCAGGCAGGAGCACCCCATTACAAAGCCCACCAAGCTCTGGAGGTGAGGAGGAGGAGGACAGCCCACCGTTGGGCATGGAGCCAGGTCAGCCCCTCCATCTTGGGGTACAGGATGGGCACTGAGCCCATGGGGAGGAATAAAAATGAAGTGAGTGAATGCACGGCAGCCACAAAAATGCAGCTTTTTTCCTGCTTTCCTGGTGCCGGGAGAAGGAAGCTGCTCTTGGCCTCGCATGCTTCTCCCCGCAGAGACGAGTTCGTCCTGACCCGGCAGAGCTGGAGTTACCCTTTAACCAGCTGTGTTTCCCTGAACTGCTCCACCCTGAAAATCCACCTGCAATCAAAATTACAGCTATCAAAGGTGTTATTTCACCTGAAAGAGCCAACTGCCATTCAGGCAGGTTTGCCACCGGCCCTTCCCCTCTGCAAACCCACAGTGCCGGTCCCCGAGACCCCAGTGGGTCCTGGGAGCCCCCCGGGATGGCAGTGATGGGGCAGCACATCCCCCTGGCAAGCACAGGCACCTGCACTGCATTTCTACTCCTCTCTGGCTCCAGCCATTTAGTGCTGGCTTATCAGGGACACAGGATAAGATGGGGACACTCATGACAGAGGCATCTCCCAGGGCTCACAGCATCACCCCATCCATCACGCTGGAGCAGGAACCAAATCAAGGTCTCTGAGCTCCTTTCCCTGCTTAGCCACTGGTTTGTTTTGCCTGGATGATCCCCACAGGGCACTCCACGTCAGCGGCTGTTCCCCCCATCCCAGACCCAGTCCCAAAAGTTCCCTCTCCCCAAGCACAGATCTCCCAGGAGTTACCAGCGATAGTCCCTAAGCAGCAAAGCAGCTGCACATACAAGCTCCCCGTGGTGGGGTGCCATACCCAGGCAAAGCTGCTGCTCAGCACCAACCCCACATCCCTGACCCAGGCGGCTGCTTTTGTCCCAAATTGTTTCAAGCTGCCAGTTCCAGACACATTTAATTTGCAGCAGCGAAGCCACGGTGGTGAAGTTGGGCAGCCTCGCAGAGCCTTTCCCCAACTCCAAGCCGGGAGTAGCCTCGAATCGAGCCAAGAGGCAAGACCAAACCACCCTGCATCTCACAAAGTCCTCCTGGGCACCTTCCCATGTCCCCAAAACCGCTTCTGGCATCTCCCGTCTGGCATCCCGTCCCCCCATCTCCCCCGAGGGACCGTGTCGCTCCCAGGGTGCTGAGCAGCACGGCCAAGGGATGCGACCCGCAGCGTGGCTGCCCTCACCCCAGTTCCCCCGACACCTCGGGGTGCTGCTGCTTTACAGCGGCCAGCTCTCACCCTGCCTTCCCGCGGGACTTTGTAAGTAACCTTCTCCTTTTGGGCTGTCTTCAGCATTTTAGCTAGTTTGGGTATTTTGGCTCAGTGTTCCCCCACCTAACCCAGCACTTGAGCACACAGGAGTACTCCCCACCCTTCAGCGGGATGTTTTTCCTCCTTAAAAGCAAACGCCCACTGCAGAGAGGGTGTGCAGGAGGAAGGGTTTGTGCCCGGGGGCCTTCGACAGTGGGATTCAAGGGGCTGGGAGCAGAGGAGGCTCAGCTGGGGGGCTGCAGGGCTCCCCCCACCTCCGCCACCAACCCCCGCCATCCTCAGCAAGTTTCCTGTACAAAAGGAGGAAAGCACTTCAAAAAATAAAGTAAAATAAAATAAAGTAAAAGAAAATAAAGTAAAAGAAAATAAAGTAAAAGAAAATAAGTAAGATAAATTGAGACTTAGAGTTAATAAGGGACCTGATGCTGCTTCTTTGTTGCTTTTCAAGGCATCCCACTGACCATGGGACACCTGTGTCATGAGGGAAGTCTGGTGCTGTGCAAGTGACTGGTCCAGCCCCCAGGTACCCCCAGGTACCCGGGGGCTCAAAGGAAAGCTGCCACTTTCGTGGCAGAGCTGCTAAGAGCCTGGCAAGCTCTTGCAAATGATGGCACCCAGTCGCTCTGAAGGACGAGACCCTTCCTGGCCCATTTCCCCGCAGACCAGGGCAGGGCTTCACGCTGTCACCAGAGCAGCAGGGCTCCCAGACCCACTGCTTCTGGGCCAGACACCACCAGTGACGAAGCACTGGGGTTAATGGGTTTAAGGTGAAGCATGAGCTGCAGCAGATCCAGGCAGGAGGAAGCATCCCCAGCACACACCCTACTCCTTCCCCGTGCTCTCATCAGACCCCTTTCCCCTTCCTTAGCCTCTCCAGGCATTTTGCAAACACGGCTGCGGAGGAGCTTGGTGCAAGCGACTCCAAACTCCGCTCTGCCTCCCATCAGCGGTGAGTCCCGAGCACAGATGGACAGAGGCCCGTGTTCCCAGCAGCACTGCCTGTAAGCACCACCGGCTTGGTATTTAGCTGACATTCACACCCATATCAGCCAGGATACTCCAGGGAGCCCAGCAGCGCTCCCGGGAAGAGCTCACTGCCCTGCCGGGACGCTGGCACAGGGATGTCACAGCACCAGCACATTGGGGTACATCCCTTAATGTGACACTTGTGACCAGCACCTGGAGACACTCCATATCATCCCGTATAAACAGAGGATCCCACTGCAGACCAGCGATCCCACAGCCAAAACCAGTCCCTCTGCAAAGAACAATGGAGGGAGCGCTTCTGGCAGGGTGCTCAGCTGGGCACACAGCACCCGGCGTGGGGCTGGCAGAGTTATTTGCCTTGCAAATGAGCTAAATAAGGTCCCAAGCCGTGGCAGGAGGGCTAGGGAGAAGCACTCTCAGTGAGTCACCCAGTCCCTTATCGCAGGAGTGATTTAAGGTGTGGTTGGGTCTTCCAGGTCATGGGGCACAAGGGAAAACAATTTCAGAGGGCGGGAAAAAAACCGGAGAAAGCAAAACCCCGGGAAAGTGGGGCTGCCCAGCAAAAGCTGTGCTGGGGCCTGGGAGAAGAAGCTCTCGAAGCAAGCCCTGCTTTTCAGTTCCTTGGAAGTAAGTCTAGAGAAGCACCCGACAAAAAGGGGGAGCTGGGGGCCAGAGATGCAAAGGGATCAGAGCTCCAAAGAGTCTAAACACCTCTTAATTCAGCTCCTGGTGAGCCATTGGGACATGCTGCGTGGGCTAATAACCAGTATTGGGTCCCAGCAGAGCCTCCTCCAGACCCGATTTCACAGACAGGCTGGAGTGGTGCTCAGCGCTGAGCTGCCAAGGCTGCAGTCCCTGCCTTGGGATGGTTCTGGCACTGGGAGAGCAGGCCAGCTACAAGGAGACCTCTCCAAAAAGGACCATGGGGATGTCCTCTCACCCATCCAGGAAGGGCTGGGCACAGCCAGCCTGCATCCTGCACGTGCGGGACTTTCTGCCCAACACCGTATAGTTGCACGCACAGGGATTTTGTGCCCTGGTCTGCACCCAGTTGCACCCAGCAGCCCATTTCTGGGCAGCATCCCGCGGCCACTTGGGAGGAAGGCTTCGGTGGGCATTAACCCAGAGGCTGCGTGTGCCCAGCGCTGGGTGCGCGAACACGTGTAGGCGAAGGTATGTACATCTCCGGTTATACATAGGCATGTGGGAGCAAGTGCATTCATCACAGATTATAGAGCCGGGCAGTTCCTGCCCCAGGAATCCCATCCAAGTCAGCATTCCTGGCTGAGCTCAGCCCCTCCTACACGCAGCATGGGGCAGGCGCGCTGGCACAGACCCACGTCCACCCGCTTCAGGCTGTGGGCAAGGTTTGGGTCCCTGCTTCGGGGTAAGGAAAAAAACCTACCCATGCCCAGGGGCATCCAGCAGCCCTGCTAGAGCCCTCACCACCACGGGGACACAGCATCTCCGTGCTGCCCGGCAAACACTCCCAGCGGGAGCAAGCAGCCAGTGGATGGAGAAGGGCATCACTGAAGGTCTTGGTCTGGCTTTGCCCGGATGCTGCTTTTGCAGCAGCGTTGGCTTGCACAGAAACAGGAGGGACAAGGGATGGATCCCCCAGCTTTCTGCTCGTCTCCCCAGGTCAGGCTGCGAGATCCCCTCACCCATGCTGACATGTCCAGGAGGCAGCAAGGAGTTGGCTCAGCCAGGACCTGGCAGTGCCCTGGTCCCCCCGGTCCTGAGCAGCACTTGGTGGCCATGGGCACCCGCGTGTTGGTGACCCTGCAGCGATTCCTGCTGACCACCCGGTGTGGGGGACCCTGACTGGGGACAGCAAGAGCCATCGCTGCCTGTCCCAGGGGACGGCAGCTTCCAGCCACGCCGGACAGGGCTGGAAGCACTTAATCACGCCGTGCCCCAGGAAGGATCCTGGCCGCCCAAACCATCCCACTCAGCCACACGCACAACCCTTTCCTAATGGCACCAACCCCTCACGCTGCTTAAGCCCATTTCGTCTCCCCCAGCCTCTTGACGGTTGGACTCGATGATCTTAAAGGTCTTTTCCAACCTAAACGATTCTATGATGCTAAGAGGGGGAAAAAGTTTCTGGCCACGGCTGCTGGAGAGGGTGGGCTTCAGGGTCCCTCCAGGGCCACCTCCCGCCCCTGGCAGCGACCGGACCCGGAGGAGAGCCTGGAGGGACACAGCCTCCCCTCCCCAGCACCTGCACCCATCCTTGCAGCAGCACCCAAGAGCTTTCCGGCCCCTTTTCCCACCGGGCTGAGGCTCAGCACCACCTTCCCGTCCTGTCCCATCCCATCCCACCGTGGTGGCCGGCTGTCCCCAGGACCGGGTTGGCTGGCGGGCAGACACGGGAACATCTCACTCACCCCAAAGTGCTGATGAAGCCGTTGACGGAGCCCTCGGCGTACAGGGAGACGATGTCCCCGATGTGCAGGAAACTTGACATCTCATTCATGGTTGCCCTCAAACCGGTGCGGCGTCGCTTCTTCTCGAAGTCCCCTTCCCCTCCCCAAAATCCAGCATGGGGCGAGGGAAACCCTGCTCCGGGGTGGGGGGTTTATCCCAACCCGGCTTTCCCTGGCTCCCTACGAGCAGCAAACGCGGAGCGGGACGGCAGCGAGAGCCCCACGCACAACTTTTACATGTGCTGGGCAGGAAGGGAGCCAGGGGAGCCGGGCGGCCGCGGGGAGGAGGAGGAGGAGGAGGAGGAGGAGGAATGGGCGGGGGGGGATGAAGCTCAGTTAGAGGTTTGCATGAGATCTGTCCGGCTGTCCGTGTCTCCGTCTCTGCCCAGCTTTCTACCTGCAGCCAATGGAGGGCGAGCAGGAAGTCTTGCTCGAAAAAGCATGCAAATATTTTTTGGCCTGGGAGGAGAACCGGAGCCGCCCCGAAGGGGGGGGGAATGCCCAAAAAGAGGCCCCACCCTCCTCTATCCGCCTCCCGCCTTGGGGGGGGGGGGGCCCCCCCCGCTCCCCGGGCCC
>NW_010973436.1:3311762-3389826 GCF_000737465.1 Haliaeetus leucocephalus
GCGCGGCCCCCCCCCCTAGCCGGCCCCGTCGGGGTCTTTACAACTCGCTCTGCTCGGCCGGGGCTCCACCGCTTGGGAAAAGGCACCCGGGGCTTTCTCGGGAGCGATGGGGGTCGCGGGGTGTTTGTGTCGTGTGTGTGTCCCCCCCCCACGCCGACACAGCAGGGTGGGCACAGCGAGCCAAAGGCGAGCATGGCCCCACTCGGGATCCACCACCAAAAGCGAAGAGCCCGTGCAGTTGGGATGTACCTGCTCCCCCCCCCGAGCCCCCTGCACCCTCCCACCCGTGGCAGAGGGAAACTGAGGCTCCCGGCTCCTCCACCCAGCCCCTGTCCCACGCAGCCCCCCCCCTCCTGCCGCCCCAGGACCTGCTCTCACCCTTCGCTCCATCCTCCTCCTCGCTTTGCGGCAGGACCAGACACGAGGAGCCGCGGTTCTCCATCCCCATCCCTGCTCCCGCACCCCAAGAGCTGCCCTTGGGCCAGCGCTTCCCCGGGGCAGACACGGAGATCCTGCACCGCCCGGAGCAGGGAAAGCCCCAGGTGAGGACAAGGCGGCTCTCACTGGATTTTTTCCACCCCAGGCGAGCACTCGAGGCTTCCTGAAGCCCAGCTGGCTCCTGCCAGCTTGCTGCTCCCAAACCGGTGCAGTTGATACCCGCTTCGCCATCCTCTCGCCACATCTGCACAAACCTTCCCCCTGTTCAACGCAGGAGCTTTCCCCCGGGACCCCTAAGCCAGGGTGACACTCCAGCCGCTGTCCCCAGCCCTGTCCGACCTGACAGAGCCACGGGGTTCACCCAGCACCGCCGCACCCAACCCCCCCATCACCACCAGGAGCTGTGAGCAAGGAGTCCCCCCCATCCCTCCAAGGCCCACCCGGTCCCTGCAGCCCATAAGAAGCCCTTCTACAGTCAACCCAACGCTGCAGGGCTGGGCGAGCAGCTTCGGGCTCCCAATATAACACTGGTGGAAAAGGACCGCATCCTCAGAGCATCTTCTGGACAGCACAAGTGTCCTAGTTCCTCACTTTTAATTAAACTTGCCTGCTGTAAAAACAATATTGCAAGGGGGGGAAAAAAAAAAAAAAAAAAAGCATGATGCTTTTCTCATTTATTTCCCTCCTGTCCTCTTTTCTCGCAAACAAACACACAGGTTTCAGGAATATAAACCTTGCCCTAAATAGTGATTTTTTTTTTCCACTAGGAAACGGACAGGTCCCCTGGCAGAACAAAGGGAAAAAAATTAGTGCAATTCCTCCGGGGCAGATGCGAATTCAGGTCCATCAGGATTAGCTGTGTTTTCAGCACAGGACAAATTTAGAAGCCTTTATCTCAAGGCAACAGAGGGGGAAAAGAGAAGATCATAAGAAAAAAAAACTTGCTGCTGTTAAAAGCAAATGAAGGTTTCACAACAGGAGCTCAAACCAAGCCCCCAAGGAATCAAAGACCAAAACTTCATGCACAGATCAGTCCCTTTGATCAAAGGCACAAGCGGCATCTCACCCAAGGGGCACCATGGTATGCCCATGCCAGTGCCCACACAGGTCCCACCAGCCTCACTGGGCACAGCTGGGCCGGACACCACCTCTCCCAGCCTGGCCCAAACCAGGCTCCCCATGCACCCGTCCTCCCTCAACCCCAGGGATGGCTTGTGTTTGCAGAGCGCTGAGCAATAAAAATCATCTGGAAGTGCAAAAAACCCTATTGCACTAAACAAAAATCATCTGGAAGTGCAAAAAACCCTGTTGCACTAAGCAAACAGGCATCTGGCCTGGTTTCTCCTACCCAGGAGAATGTGGAACAGCAAGACAAAGCCTCTTGAAGTCTCCTTCCCACCCCACGACAGAAGGCAGCCCCCTCCCCACACCAGGGTGGTGGACATCGCATCCACCCCGTACTCGGGGCTGAATGTCCCAGCTCAGCTCAGTCGAGGACAGGGAACCCAAAATGTTTCAGGGGTGCACCCCTGCGTATGCTGCACCCAGGGGATGGTGACGCTACATCTCCAAATCATCGCTGGATGGAGCTGGGATGGATGAAACCCTCCCCATCCTCCAGCCCTGGGAGGGCAACGAGCAGCTCCAGCTCCCTGGTCAAGCAGCTGGGTCAAGACAGCTCTGTCCCTGTGGTGGGCACAAATAGGGACCCCCAGCATCTGCCACCCAAGTTTTGCCAACACACAGGTAGCAGCACGGACAGGTGGCTTCTAGGAGGAAAAAAAAAAATAAAAATGCATTTCTCCTGTGGCTCAGTCGTTCTCAGCTGCCCTCAACGCAGCTACGACCACCGTGAGCCACCACGCTGCCCACCCTGCATGTCCCCACTCTGCACAGGGTCTCTGGGCTGCTCCCAACCTGCAGGGACATTTTGTGCACGGGCTCAGACCCAAAAATACCATGGGGAGCTGCAAAGAGTCTGCAGCCCTCAGGTGAGTGAGCAACCCTGGCCATGTGGATGCTCATGGGCACATGCAGCAGGGCGGCCACCTTGCTGTGCCAGCGCTCGCTCCCCCAGGCCCCGGGAAGATAGAGGAGTTAAAAATAAGTGTTTCCTTCCTTACCCCCTACTTTAAGCCACGTGATAAATAAAAACTGGGAGTTTCTGCCTCCCAGAGAGGAAGCGGCTGTGGAGAGACAGCCGGTGAGTCAGTCCAGCAGCAGTCATCCCCATCCCTAAGTCACAGCCTCCATCTCTGGCAGGGTCAGAGCCACATTCCTTTCACATGCTGAAATTGCTCCTTTGCAGGCAACTGCTCAAACTGCGGGGCCACCTCCCTCCCCCAGGCCCCTCAGCCCTGTCCACAGGATGCTCCTTTGGCTAAAGCTCCCCTCTACCTGCGTGCCCTTCCCACTATGGCCCTCAGCAGCAAGCAGTCCTTGGCGTGGGATGGTGTTGGCTTCCTAACCATGCCACAACCCTCTGACAGGTCAGCTGGGATTGTAGCCCTCCAGGGCTGGACAGGACCCAAACTGGAGTTTAAGTTTGTCCAGATGCTTTGGGAGCAAATATATCGCTGTTGGAGAGGATGGCAAGCAGGGATGCTGACTGGGGAAGCAGATGGGTTAGTGGTACCCAAGCAGCATCCCAGTGCCCTGCCAGGTCCCTATCTGGCTTTTGCATGGGTCTCCCTCAGGCATCCCAAATCAAGGCCGGGAACTCAAGGGTGAAGCCACTTGGAAGAAGAAAGCACAAAACCAAACTGTAGCTTCCTTTGTTCGAGGAGGCGGAAGGGAGACACTCGGTCCCTTGTGCATGAGCAGAGTGGGGAGCAGGAAGACTTTGCTGACAGATGCACATAAGAGGGGGATTCTTAGGCCAGGCAGCGAGTTTGCCCCCTCGTCTTGCTGGCTCCGGGTGCACCCTGACCCCGCTGCTGCCTACGGATGCAACACAAAGGCTGTCCGGGCTCTGTATGGTGCCTTTCACGCTGCTGCACCATCCTCCTACCCCAGCCACCCCACAGAGAACAGAAGAGTTGGGCCAGGACCGACTCCAGGCTACAGCTATCAAAAAACCCAGTGCTGTTTCAACCTTGTTTCTCCTTCTAGGTGAGGATTTCGGAGCCCAGAGTAACTACCACTGAAAAAAAATTGCTCCTTTAGTGCAGAAGATGCTATGTGCATCTTAGACCCCAAATCTGCTTTGCTTGAGCTGCAAACCCAAACCCTAAACCTTCCCCCCAGCAGCCATTTGAAAGGCGACCCAAGGTCTGCTGGGGCAGGGCTGAAACCCCCTTGGGTGACTTCATTAACCAGCAGAGACGAGGGCCAGTTCCCTCCTGCCTGTCCCATCTGTGCCTCCGCTCGCGCCTGGCCGTCTCCGACTGTGGCTGTGCGAACGGTCTCACGGGAGCAGCCACGCTCCCCCAAAATAGCTCTCAGACTGGATGACTTTGGCCCACATCCTCAAAGGTATTGAGGCTCCAGGTTACCTCGGAGAACCTGAGCCTCCGTCCCCGCAGGGGTGGCAGGAGGTAGCCTGGGAAGGAGAAGATGCTGGTGCACACGCGGTCGTGCTCAGACTGACCTCCACCGTGCACAGGAGGATGCCCACACGCTGGTGTCACCCCAGCAAGACAGAGGGGCGGATGCTGTAGAAAAATAGGGCAAAATAGAGCAATTCCTGCAGTCCCACACTTGCTCCTTGCCCACCCTCCTGTCCACATGTCCAATCCGTGGGTGGGTGCATCCCACCCTGAGGATGGGTAGGGCGAGCAGCGGGAGCTGAGAAGAGGGGAAGAACCCCCGCTCCCACCCACCCTCCCTCCCCGAGAAGGGTTAAGCGACGCTCGCATCGAAGACACATTGTACTTGGATTTAAAAATACAGCCAATGCCCCGGTGGCTCAGCTCTGTGCAAGTTGCAGGTATATTTCCACACTTGAGCCAATAACCTTCCCCAAGGGAAATTTAGGTTTTTTATGATTAAAAGGGGAAAAAATAATAGTGGGGAATTAAATATAGTACAGAACAAGAGAACAATTAGCAGTTGCTGTTAGCGACACCGGGCCAAGTTTGGGACAAATGCTGTGGTTGTCTGGAGAACAGCGGGGCTGGGGACAGCCACCAGTGTGGCCGGGTGACACGGGAATCGGCCAGGGGTTCGGGGCAGGGAGGGACTCTCGGTCCTTGGCAAGTGGCCCTTGGGAGCCCAGATCCAGCACGACCCAGACCCACATGAGCAGCCTGCCGGGACTGGCCACACCTCATGGGCATGATTTTTTTCTATGTTCACTTTATGAAAAGCAAATGGAAGTGTTTGTACAGGCTTGTAGCTTCCCTAATAAGCAAACACTGGTTAATTGTGGGGTGGAGCAGGGGCTGGGGCTGCCAGCCGTACCCTCGCCGTGGGCCAGGATGGCAGCCGGCAGCAGGGACAGAACGGGTGAGGGAAGAGCCCCATTCCCCATCCCTTCTGGTGCATTGCCCAAGAGATTTTGCATTGCACAACCCTCCCTGGCTCGGCTGGCCATCTGCTGCCCCACACCTTGCTCATCGCCTGTGTGCAGCTACCATGCAAACTTCTCCACAGTTGCACAACCATTTTGCTCCAAATCAGCTGATTTATTGCCCACTACAGTCATGCCCATGTGAGAGCATCACTAACAGCTTTGCTGGCTCATCTCTGAGGGCACACACTCATTTACATCCTGGGCAAAGCCTCCTGTTTTTTCCCCAAGCCCTCCTCGCTCCTGCGCATCAGGGCAGGGACCCAGACTAGACTTCCTCGCATGGTCCCTATCGAGGGGAAGATTTCCAAGAGCAGCCAGCAGCTCCAGAGTGACCCCGAGCACTGCTGGAATCAGATCACACTAGTGTGTCTCAGCCCCTGAAGAAATCTGGAGGGATCCACTGCAAACCACGCTCCAGCACAGAGGAGCCAGCAGCACAGCCTCTTCTTTCAATAGCTCTTTTGGAGATGGATTACCGCGCCAGGCAGCATTTCCTCTGCCTCCAAGTGGACCACGCAGGCCCTCTTGCCTGGCTTGCGGTCAACATGCAGCGATGAATGAACAACACATCTTATCGGAGAGCGGACGGAAAATGCTCTCCAGCTACAGCCCGGGACGGGCACGGTGCCCACCTCCACGCGCTGCTGGGACACAGGACGGGCTCCAGCTCCATCCCGCTGCCTCCAAGCCGGGGACGGGGATGCTCTGCCAAATTAGCTTTTAACAGGGTGCACTACTGCACCCAGTCCAGCTCCTCTTCGGGTGGGTCTGGTCTGAAGGGTGCAGGGACCTGTGGGAATGTCACGGAGAGGAGAAGGGACAGAGCGCAGAGGAGCTGGCTTCCCACTACAGACCTGTCCTGCCCCGGCCTCCATTTCTCCCTGCAAACTTCACATAAAATGGCTGATCTGAGGTTCTTCCCTCCTCCCCAGCTTTTTGAGACAAGTTAGTGCCAATCAACCTAATTACAGTCTTCGCTGAGATAACCACATGCTTTCCTGCTGAATGACAGGCTGGGTTACCATGTGGCTCAGGGCCAGGACCAGCTGCCTCCCTGTCTGGCCCAGGCCACCACCTCCGTCACACCGGTCATGTCCCCAAGGGATGGGGGGGACAAGCAGGCTCTGCTCCCCTCCAGCAAGGGCGTGCTGAGAACAGGAGCACGCAGGCAGTCCTGCCTGCAGGAGCCCGACTGCCGCAGCCCGCGCTTGCAGTCGGTTTTATGGGCTCCCTTAATGTGACAATGAAAGGAAACACGCTGCGAGTGCGGCCAGGCTGCTGCACGGGTGTTATGCCTCTGAGATCAAAGGAGATGCTCGGGGCAAGCTGGGTGATGCTGCGGTGCAGGCAGCTGTACGTCCCACGGCAGGGGGATCCCACGCCATGCTGTACCCCCAACCCAGCACTGCAAGTGAGCAGTGCCCCGGGCACCCGGCACAGCCTGCTGTCACCTCAATTTGGGGACTGGCTGCAGCGCAGGGTGCTGGGAGAGTTTCTGGGCATGCAGCATGGCAAGGGCTGGCTCTGCAAGCGGGGTCTCGCCGTGCTGCTGGGGGGGGCCCTGCTGGGGTCACAGCATCCCCATCACAGGGGGACACGGGTGCTCAATACAGCGAAGTCCCACGCGGGGCTCAGTACCCTTCAGCGTGGGGATCCCAGCCATTGGCACTGTGCGGGGAGGCGAGCGCAGGGAGTGGGGGGCTCTGCTCTTGCCCCAGCCAGGGAGGCTGCATACGGCCGGAGCTAAACCCAGCTCAGGGCAGCAGAAAACCCACAGCAGGAGCACAGGGCAGGACCAGCTGCCAGGGCTGGGCATGGAGGGACACCCCCACAAGTTACCAGCCCAGGCTGCAAAACACATTTTTGCTTTCACCCCAGGCAAGCTCCCTGCTCCCTCTCTCCCTTTGCTCTCAGACAAGCCCAGCACAGGGGGAGCAGCTTTCCAGGCTGACATCCCTCTTGCACGGGCCCCAATACAGCAAATCCCAAATGCACCAGCTGCCTACCAAAGACCCGCCAGCATAAGTACTCACAGTGCAGGACCTGCCATGGTCAGGCACCACAGACTCCATCGGTCCCCAGAGCTGCATCAGCCCAAGCTTCCAGAAGGAAATCCCCCCCCCACCCCAGCTGCTTCCTCTTTAAAGGCTCCCCACCCACCACTGCAATTAAAGGGCTGGGGTGGGCTCACCTCCACACACACACTTGAGTGTTGCTGGACCAAAGAATCAGGTTCTCGGCTTTTTCCCACTTGAGATTTGCTCAGCAAAGAGAGAAAGGAAAGATGGGGTGTACAGTAACAGTGCCTCATCGGACACATTTCTACCCTCACGGTGATGGATGTCCCAGGTGAGGGACGTCCTCGCTCCCAAGCCCATCTCATCATGCCGGTGGGGGTGAAGAGAGGCTGGATGCAAACCCCAGCAGCAATCAACTTTGCGGTCAACAAACTCCTGCAGCGGGTCCAAAAGCTACTGGGCAGGAAACAGCCCAAACAGCACCAGAAGGACTGATAACAACTAGCCTGCGATCTGATTTCAAGGGACCAGCCACATCCAGTTCTGAGAATAACACTTGCTGGGTGGGACCAAGGGAACGCCAGGCACGGCGAGGGCAGGAGAAAGCTGGCAGCTCTACCTGCTTCTAGCCCAGCACGGCCACATGCATCAGTCTGGCTGGAGCTCCCAGAGCAGGATATGTGCAGAAGCGGTGCTGGAGAACCCGAGCATCCTCGCGTCCCGGAGATTGGCGTGCACCTCCTTGGGATGAGTCACGCTGCTGTGCCAGGGCGGTTCGTTAGGCAGCTTCCACCAGCACAGAGGAATGCATTGAACAAAGACCGAAAATCCCTGTTTGTTGTAGAGGGAAGAGTTAGTCACGCTTGTGCTCCACACTGCTGAGTCACCCAGCAGCCACGGAGTCCTGGGATAAGGGACTGGAGAGGGTGGGAGCGACTGTTTACTGACTTTACATGTAAATCAATCAGGAGGTTGTGATGATGCCATAAACCAAGACAGTCACCAGCTGAGAGGGAAGAGGAATAGTTGGGCAGAGTTTATAGCTGTTAAAGAAAAGAAAAAAGGAACCATAGAGGAATTTTATTTGCAGGACTGGAGCTGGCTTCAAAAATTATAGGTAACATTATATTGCATTTTATATACCACCAACAGACCCAAAAGCTCTTTTATATGCTGCGGCAGATGCAGCTCCTTCCTGCCTGATTCAGAGCAGCAGCTGGGCCACGATTTCTGAAGGCATCAGCGTCTCGGCTGGGGCTGTGGAAAGGCAGCTGTAACTGGGCAGCTGATGGCTTGAAAACCCATCCAGGCTGTCCCAGGAGCAATGCTGGTTCAGTGCAGCTAACGAACAGCCCGCAGAGAGGCAAGATGCAATTGCCTCGTTGGACTTTTAAACTGGGACACAAAGCATATTCGTGCTGGTAGAGCGGAGTTTTCTTTATCATGGATGCCAGCTTAACATCTAGCATTTAATTTTAACACCAGAGGCTCAAGTCTCCAATGACTAATGTTTCCTTTGATCAAAATCATGGCTCTGGCGAGCAAAATGCCCCAGCGCTGCTGGGACGGAGGCGTGAGCAGCACGCAACTGCTTTGCAGTGGCTGGCCCCAGCCCTGTGCAGGACACGCTTGCTGGAAATGCTGCATTGGATTTCTCTGGTGAGGTCAAACCATCAGTTGTTGCTCCTCATCCCGGCCAGGAGCAGCTCTGGGGCTCTGCTGGCAGCCTGCCGGGGTTTCCCCGGCTCTCTGCTGCTTCGCCCCATTGCACAAGCCCGAGGCATCCCTCTGGCAGGGCTATGGATGGGTGCAAACAGAAAATAGGTGTATCTGTACCCTACATCCACAAAGGGATTCAAATCCTTCCTGAATGTAAAGCAGGAATTACATCTGCTTGTCAAAGTAGCCCTTGCTCCCATTGTGGATGAGGCAGAACCGCTCAGCCCGTGACATGAGAATTTCCTACCCACGTTGTGTCGGGCCGCTTGCCTCCAGAGCTTGAATCATTTCTCTCATTCAATGCAGAAGTCGGAGGATTTCCTTGAAAATAGAGTCTTTGTTTGGCAAATATTTCTCCCGTCTGGACTGGGGCTGTAAGCGCTTTTTGTTGATTAAATGACAATCTCTTTCTTGGCCAGCATGATACCATCAGCAGAAGGAGAGGACTTTTGAGGCCCGTCTGAACTGCCAGGGAAGGGTCCGTGCCTGTGCAGACGCCTTGCGCGGAGGAAGTGCTGTGTGTGTTAGAGAACAGGTTTGTTTTTTGAAAAATACCAGGCTACATCCTTAGCGGTTTCAAATTTGGGGCACAGACTGTCGAGCTGTTCTGTGATTTTAGAGCACCTGAAATAATGGGATCTTAAGCTGGAGGCGATCTCCTAGAACCTCCCAGCCACCATCATAATACAAATGGGTCATAATAAAAAATAAATTAGTGTGAGTCCACAGAAGCCAGGAGAGCTCTATCCCTTCCACAGGCTGAGGATCCAGATGAATATTTAATTTAAAATATTCTATTATGTTGGCTCGTATCATTGTAATATCTGAGTATCTCACATTTGTAATGCAACTTTACAACAGCTTTGTGAGACCTGGAAATCTCAGACTGGAAATTATTTCAGGCACCAGCCATTTATTTTACTGCGTGTTGGTGCAGCATCTTACACAAAAGAGTCCACGACTGGGGCTTCGTGGTGCTACTGAAGATGCAGAATAAGCAGAGCAAGACCATGCATCTCAGAACAAGGTTGCACCAAAGCACAGGACGATGCAGGAAATTGGATTGAGCCTCCCAGTGCCAAAGCGGTCCCACCGGCCCATCCATCTCCGCAGCTGGAACAGGGGCAGCAGTTAGAGCACTCCAGCGCTGGATTGTCATCTTCTATCAGGGCATGGGAAGACAATGAGGTTTGCAGAGGCTTTTCTATCTCACACGATTTGTGAGCAGCCTCGCTCGCCCTAGCACCACATCGGTGTTTGTAAACAACCGTCTCAAAATACATCGAGCAGGATGTGGGAGCATCACGTGAACGTGCAGCTTCTTGTTGAGGCAACGGGCCCGACTCTGCCCTCAAAGGGTAGAGCAGAACAACTCACCGAGCTCGTTTCCACCGGCCTGCCCCAAACTTCGCCAAGGACAGCTCAGCGTAGGCGTCTCCACTTCCCACCTACGCAGTGGGAACAGCACAGGGACAAGGACCGCGCCGACCAGGGATGCTCGGATGCTGTGGAAATGACCTGTTGCTTCTGCCAGACCTGATTTAGCAGACGACACCAGCTGCTTCCCAAAGAGGTGCACATAACCCTGAAACAAGCTGCTATGAAATGACTCAGCCAAGGCAAACCCTTCCTCCTAACACCTCCTTGTGCTGGTGTTTGACATATGACCTGGCAGAGGGAGATTGCTAATAATACCTACATTTTATATAGCACTTTTCTTCGGGAAATCTCAGACCGTTTTACACAGAAGTCAAGTCTATTTGGAGCTCAAGGCTTCTAAGGATGTGTCAAGGACAGAGAGTTTTGGTACCCAGGAAAGCATCACGGGAAGGGCCTATTGCCAGGACAGATCTGCTAAATCAATCTAGCAAGAAAGTAATGATGGCTGTGGTTAATTTGCCATTGTTAGGGTCCAGACAGCCCAGAGATGATCAGGGAGTTCATCTCTTCCACGGCCATGGTTTCAGGTTAGCCAGCAGAGCTTAGATGCTACAGCCCCATTTTGCGATGTGCCCCAGAGACTGACAGGAGCACGAGATGGCAGTGAGAGCATCCCATGCCATGCCAGGCCGGGAGCCCTGCCCGCTCGTGGGAGGACCGAGCTCCGACACTGCAGCCAAAGCAGGTGCCCGACCCTCGGGCAAGTCCGGGGAGGGAACCAGCGAGGCCTCACGCGCTGGAGACCGCTCAGAAGTAGCCCCAAGCCATGCAGAGGAACGCCTGGGGAGAGCTGGTGCGTACACTGGAGGCTTTGTCTCCGGCAGGTCGGCTGGGTGTGTGTTTCCTGGCATACAATTCCCAGATTAGCAGGAGTCGGGCTGCCAGCAGCTCTGGCCGTGAATGAGCTGCTCGGGGCTGGGAACCGCTGCCGAGGTCAGTGGTTCAAGCACTGAGCGGCTTGGGGCGGAGGGGATGGGACGGGGTGAGGATGTGGGGATGGGGCATCTCCTCCCATGCACCCAAGGGAAAAGGAGGGGGCAGGGGGGCACTTCTCCAACCCCCACCCCTCTCTGGTACCTCTGCAAGAGGTTGGCTTTAGCCCCAGGGAATGGAGATCACCACCGGCCAAACCGATCTCACCGCTCCTTTCGCGGTGGGTGCGGAACAGAGGCAGGGACCTGTCTCTTCATAGCCTGAAATTAATAAATAAAAACCTTAAAAGCCACAGAGAGTAACTAATGTGGAGAACATGAAAAAGCTGGAGGGTAGAAGGTTTGGGAAAGGAGAAAAAGTAATTCAACACAGAACTGTTTAATAAGGGAAAGTGAATGATCAGAGGGAGAAGTGAGAACAATTTACACTAAATGCTTAATCTGAAAAAAAAAAAAATTCAAACCAAAGCCAGGCTGTGCCAGCCAGGGGGTGAGACTCACGGGTCCTTCCCAAGGAACAAGAACGGGGAAAGCAAAAAGGGAAACGTGGTACGTTCATTAAAGAGAAACATAGGGGAAAGAAGAGGAAAAAGCCGGAGCTGAGGAGCTCTTTGGGACAAGCCTAAGCCCGGCCGGTACCAGGATGGGGAGCAAAGACGAAGCGTTGACCTCTCCTCTGGGAGGGCTGCCGATGTGGGGTGGTCTGTCGGGGGCTGCTCCCCACCTCTCCCAGGAGCTGGATCTAGAGAGGGAAAAAGATGCACCTCAGGCACCAAAGTGGCTGACACAGAGCGGCACTGCCTCCCACCAGCCCTGCTGCCCGCTCCCATCACCTGACGGGGCTCCCGGTGCTGCCCCATGCCCCAAAATGGGCTCTTCCATTACCTGCAGCCACTGGGCAGCATGGGGCCCTGGGGCACGGGGCTCTGGACACCTCCAGCATCTCTCGCTACGAGAGCAGGACCCATGCTGCCACGTTGCAACCATTAGCATGAAGCAAGCTTGACCCGACACCCCACTGACGCCCAGCTGCTTGCACCCCTCCAGCCTCCAGCCCCATTTACTGCCTCAGAGAAGCTGGACACCAGCATTTCCCCACTGACTGCGGCTCCGGGAGCCGTGCCAGGCATGCTCCTGCCTTTATCTGCCTGTGAAGACCGTGCTTATGAATCGGCATCTGTTTGCAGACACCCCCTCAGAGGCTGAAAGGAGCTACTGTGTGGGCTCTCGGGATCAGACCCGCACCCTGGAGCTCATGGCAGATGGGTTCAGACAGAGAAGCATCCCTGTTAAACTCTGGGTGCCTTCCTAAATGCTCAAAGTCTGCGCCTGCCCACGCACTGCAGAGCGAGGCGGCTGCGGAGAAAGCCGAGCAAGGAGGAAAAAAAAATTAACCAACCAAACAACCTGGTAAAACTCCTGGCCCGCACGGCATGAGACAAAGAAGCCGCCTCCACGCTCCGTTTTCCAATACTATTTGGGAGTTTCCCATCTCCCCGCTGCAGGTACTGAAGACAAGACGAGACGTCTGGTCTTTGCACGAGGAAGAAGACGGGTTGCTGTGAAGTGACCCCCACGCACACGTGCCCGGTGGGCAGCGAGGGCAGGCAGCCCCCCCGGCACCCCTCTCTCCACCTCCCAGACATGCTCTTCCTGTGCATGGAGCGAAGGAAGTCACTTTTTCCTCTCTCCCGGGCTGTCCCTGCTTTCGGGAGGAGCGTCCTGGCGTTCAGCTGCCCTCGTCTCACACCAGCGAGGAGCGATAACCAGCACATGGATCTGCCTTTCACAGAGCCAGGCTTGGAAACTCCCCAGGTTTCCTCCGTGCGATGATGGAGCGTTTCTGTAGCCAGTTGTCTGGTACTGCCCGGAGCCCTTGTCAGCCCAGATTTCAGAGGCATTTAGAAATACGGCACTGATCCATGAGGTGCTTTGGAGGGCACGAGCTGGTATGCAACCCCTTGTATGAAAGGGCAAACTGAGGAAGGGAGTGCAGAGCCAGTCTTCTCAAAGGGGACACTTAAAACTAGGCTCATTTAATAAATAATCTCAACTGAAATGTGCTGGGTTTTTTCTACAGAAGCCACCAGCTTTTCTAAAATGGATTTATGGACCTGACACTATGCAATTTTAAGCATATTGGCCAAAGCGCCTTGCCTGTGGTCCCACAATGGCTCGGTGGAGGAGGCAGAAATACAGCTGTGGCCACAGTGCACTGTGGTGGCACATGGTGCCAAGAGAGATGTCCCATGTCAGTGCACCGATGGCATTCTTCTCTTCTCAACTGACCTCAGCCTTTTCCAGGGGCTCCCGCTCCACTTGCTCCCAGCTGTACCCAGCTTCTCCCAAAGCAGCCAATGGTTTCTGCTGCTCTGTCCTCAGAAAACCTCGGTTAGAGAAAGAAATACGTCAGAGAGACAGACACCCTGAGTACTACAGCAAATTGGAATAACACTCTCATCGTGTCCTCGCAGCCAGGAGTCGACCCCAGACACTGACTGCTTGGCCACATCATCACAGACCTGCAGGACCTTAGAAGCAGCAGAGAGCTCTGCTGCCACGCTTCAGCACTCTCTGTGCTGACGTGCCAAGGATCTGAGAGTCTTCTCGGGGTGCTCGCAGGACCCCTGTGCTTCAGGACTCACACCCAGGACACGATGAGTTAGCTTTCTTACCTGATTAGGAAAAATATTTGGGACACCACGGTGTGCCTCCCCGAGGGAAGAGATGGGAGCTCTGTTATTTGAAATACTGCAAATCCAGTGGGCAAAGTTGGAGAGAATGGTCTGGACAGAACAATTCTGTGCTGGGGACGAAGGTGAAAAGGAGGAAGGTCTGAGAGTCCCTTCCCTCTCCTCTTGCTGGGAGCCTGTACAACGACACTCAGCCCCCACAGAGATTTATCAGCTCTCTGATAGATACAGGCAGTCACAGAACCTCCCCCCTCTTCCCATATTTATACACCACATTATCAGAAGGTGTATTTATAAATTATTTAGTCCTAAACAGATTATAGCTTGACAGCTCTTCCAATGCCTGAAAAACACAAGCTGGCTTATGCTGGCTTCTCTGGACACAGCAAACAGACGGTTTGATTAACGTCCAACATGCTCCAATAGCTATTATAGGAACAAGCCCTGGATCTGTTGGGGTTTTTTTAATCAATTTGATAAATCTGGTGCATGTGAGAAGCACTTTGCCTGAAGCCTCATATTCTCTCTTCATCCAGAGCCCAGAGACAGCACGGCCGTGATAAACTCGGCGTGGAGACACACGCGGTCTTGGCACAGTGGCTGTGCTCCGCGGGGAGCTGAGACATGGATGCTCCGACCTCAGCCCCCGGGCGCTTGGCACTGCCACCGCCTGCATCCTCCCACCCTGCCCCAGTGCGAAAGGCGCCTTGCCATCCCCAGCAACCCCGGAGGGAACCGGGAAGAAACTCTGTGGATAAAACCTGATGAACAACAAGGGGGTTGCTATTGCTTTTCACAGTTGCAAACGCTCTCCGTAGCACAGCATCGCCCGGAGAGCCGTTGCATCCCACTGAGTTGGGTGCTGTGGAGCCAGGCGAGCTGGACCAGCTCCTTCCCACTGGGGACCAGTGGGCAGCCCAGCTCTGGAGCAGCGAGGGGAGCGGAGAGCAACTTTCCCTTAGTCACATCCTCCGGATAGTTAAGCAATGCTGCGGTGAGCCGGACTGAGCCGTGGGCGGCATGTACGCGCTGCTGGCACCGTGGCCGGGGTTCACAGCCGGACTGTGCCACCCACGGCCGCCCACGGCCACCCAGGCTCCAGCAGCTCCGGGGCAGGGGTTGGAATCCTGGATTTGCCAAGGGTTTGCAGGAGACGAGCCTGCCCACCCCTGACACTCACGCCGCATGGGGTGACCAAACCTGTAGCTTGATGAAAAACCTCTTTGGCCCGTGCAGAGGTGGTCCCTCCATGCACCCCCCCTCCTGTCCCCAGCCCGCACCCAGGCGCAGGGCAGGGAGCCCGGGTGGCCCCCACACACACACCCACGGGTGTCTGTGTCACCCGGCTGGGTTAGCCCGGCTCGGCTCAGCTCGGTTGGAAGTCGGAGAGTGCCATCTGGTGCTCCGAGGAAATTTCTCTCCCCAGCAGGTTCCCGCAGCTCTGCTGAAGGGCTTGGGGGGAGCCGGGGGGGGGGAATTCTGCTCCCATCCTCGGCAGGAGAGAGCGGAGCAGCTCACCTCTCGCCCAGGACCACATCAGAGGGGTTGGCAGGCGGGAGGGGGAGAACCGGTGTTGCAGGTGTATTAGCAGCTGCATTCAAAAGAGGCTTCTCTTTGCTTTCCAGCTCCAGCAAGCTTCCCGGAGCGTGAGGCTGCAGCCGGAAAAAAAGGAAAAAGATGATGTCAGAGTAGACAAACTGCCTCTGTACAACAGCTTGATTCTGATGTAACGCTAATTCCAGTAGCCGATCTTGAAAAAAACCTCTACCTCTTCTTCCCCCCGCTCCCCCCGCCATGCCAATTTATCATGCAGAGATCTCAGAGCGCTTCATGCAGTTGAGTAGATGTCTCCTGGCACAGATGGGAAACTGAGGCAAGCCGAGGAAAAGGCTGGCCCCGGGGTCACATAGGGAGTGCGACTGACAAAACCCAGCAGACATCTGGTCTCCAGGCTCCCACGCCCTAACTGTTAATTTGGCTCTTGTCTCCCATGTTTTGCCAGGCAGTGGCAGGATCTGTAGCATGGTTATGCCGTATAGAAAGGAAATCTATTAAAAACCCAAGTTTTTAACAGCTTCAGGCAGCTCCCCAAGGTTACTGTTAAAACAGCACCCTGGAGTCCCTCTTTGCTGTCTGGAACAAAATATTGACCATTTCTCAAAGAGCTGATTTAATGCGCTGCACCATCCAGCAGAGAGGGGGCCTAATTTGTCTTGTATCTATGTGCTGCACCATTCACACCCCACACCCACGCACCGGCAGAACGGCTTTATTAAACCACCAACCCGTCCGCCACCCCAGCTACTTCCTGCAGCTTTACCAGCTCCTGCATCTTTCTCAGCGCCTCTCAGAGCCCCGACCAAGCAGCTGGAGTCTCTGCTCTGCTGCAGATTTGTTTCTTTGCCGCAAACCTGCCCTGCTTATGTTGTCTGGATTGGAGACGCCCATCTTGCTCCATCCATGGCCTCTTCTGGCTTGCTCATGCTGTCTTGCAGATACCTGGGGAAATCACCGGCATCCCTGACCTGACCCTCAGCTCGGATGAAGACCTAGTCTGCAGGGGCAACTCTTGTTCTACTTCAGATCAATGTGTTAGGGAGGTCTAGGAGCTATTAGAACAGGTTTGTCAGAGACAGCAAGATTAATTCTGCACATACAGCTTGTTCCAGGGCTGGTGGGTAACCGGTTACCCCAGTTAAACAACCACGGTTACAGTGGGGTTTGTAAGAAGACCAGGAAGGGAATCCCAAAGGCCTGGCTCTTCCCACTATCCCTATTTCCCTCCCATCCATCCTGTCTCAGCAAACATCCCTATACCATGTGTTGCCCATCACTGACCAGCAGCACCCTGAGACCATTCCCTGCTCAGCTGGAAAGGACCACGGAGGTACAGAAGAACTTCAAAGACACCCCTGAAAGCCCACAGCCTCTGACGCAGCAGTGCCTTGGCAGTGCCAGGGATCAGTTTTAGAATCCCCCATGCTGATCTATCCTTGTGCCCTTCCTAAGGCCTGAGGGCACTTAGATCTGCCTGCACGTAGATAGATCCTTCTGAGGAGTGATCACCGCCTTAGCCCCATGCCCCATGTCCTTTCACCAACCTTACGTGAAGTCCGTCGATGTCTGTTCATACTGAAGAGCCTGTTCCACTGGGACAGCTCTGCTTTTGGGGATCCTGCACCCTCACCTGCTGTTTAAAACAAGCCCAAAGAAACCAGTGACTCCCCAGAGCTGTCTTCTCCCTTCCTGCGTATGGTCCTTGGCACAGCAATCAAACGTGCCCCCAGTCGAGTGTCTGAAAGAGGATACCATGCCAGGTCCAGATCCTCTAGTACCACCAAAGCAAATGGACTTATTGCCAGGCACACTGGGCAATGAGTTCAGTGGGCAGCTGGCTGAAGTGCTCCAGCCCCTCACATCTCCTGGGCAATTTTCAGTGCTCTCTACGCTGGCCCTTGGGTACTCTCCCCAGTGATCTGACTCCCTGGGCAATCCCCCTGGTTGGGCCTCTCCAACACGCAGCTTTGATGCCAACATTTAGCCAGCAGACAGTAGGCAGTGTGCGGCACCAGCCCTGAGGCTCATATCCAAAAAGCAGAATTCAGACTGGGAGAAGGGCTACCGGTCATTCCTCAGGACTTCTCACACCAGCCACCAGGCAGCCCTCAAGTCCTCAGGGGTGAAGGGGGGGATTTCCTTTCCCTCTGAGCCATCCTCTCACCTTTCAGGAGCTGCTCTTTCTCCCATTCAGCATCAAAGTCAACAGAAAACATTGGCTCAGGGCTTGCACCGCAGGTACCATCTTCACCATCAGCACCCAGACCTTGAAGAAGCCCATCCCTGGAAGCAAAGCAGAGTTAGGTGTGTTCAAACAAAGGCCAGCAGGACCAGCGTTGCAATTTTTGACCCTCTAGCAGCAACACCAAGACAGCTGGATCTGGTTGCATCCCTTGTCAGCAGCCTAGAGAGGCCAAAGACCGCAAAGGGCTATAACTCGGGTTCCTGACGGGAGCCACGGTCCATAGAGAGCCGCCTGGGGGGGACCTTTGGGGAAGTAAGAGCAGCACAGGCAGCGGTGGGAACAGATGCAGGATGTCCCGAAGCTGTGTGGGTTCTGGAAGCCAACTGCAGCCTTACTGGAAACACTGGGCTCATTTCAATATTTTAAGGAAGTAAGGGGAAAAGTGGGTTTTATAAAATCCAAATGAGCAGCTGTTTATAAAATCCAAACAAGCAGCCTTCTGCAAAACACCGGCTGCTCGGGATCTGACAAGGCTGATGCAGCCAAGCGGGCTTCTCCCTGTCTCTCTAGGGCATCGTGTCTGTGAGGACATGCTCCCTCAACAGGAACACTGAAGCAAGCTGGGCTTTTGGCCCCACGTCACCCCCCCACCCCAACGCTTACGTCTGCAGCGCTTTGTCACCAAAAGCTTCTGCCACGGCTGTCCCCTCCTCGCTGGCCACCCCACCGCCCGCACGCTGCCGGGCTGGGCTGCCCGCAGGAGCGTCCACCACGTCACCAGCCACCGCCAGCTCCGTGTCACTGGTGCTCAACGTCAGGCAGCTCCTGCTGGTGCTGCTCCCCAGGGAGCCGGCCAGGCTGAGCTCCTCCAGTTTCCCCAGCAGCGGCCCCATGCTCTCCCCCTCGGCCCCCACCCAGGGCTCCCAGCTCGGGTCCTGCTGGCCAGCCCGCTCCCCTGGGACACCGCGGCCCCCAACAGCACCCAGCTCTTGCCCCTCCGCTCTGGGCTCCTGTGTCCCCCACATGCTCCGTGCTCCGAGCCCAAGAAGACTCCTGAGGAGCTGGAGCAGGGAGGGATGGCCGGGAGCCCGAGCGGCCGTTGGGGCATCCATGGGTGCCAGTGCTGGTGGCTCAACGGCTCAATTTGAATCAAACGGCCCCAAACCGCCCAGAACCCAGACCTGCGGCGCTGAGGCAGTGGCAGAGATCTGAAACAAGGCTGGGGGGGGCAAGATGTCACCCAGAGGGGAAAAGGATGCACAGCCCGGGGCTGGGAGGGGGATACAGACCAAGCACAGCCTAGAGCTGGGGGAGAAGACGGGCCCCAAAAGGTGAAGCCTTCCTTCTGCCCACAGCGACTCATTCTTGCAGCATTCCCACCTCTGCCACAGTTTGGCCTAGCCCTGAAATTTCGGAGGGTGGGAGGAAGGAGGAAGGCTCACGAAAACATGCAGGAACCCCTCCGGCAGCGCAGTACCATGGCCAAAGAGAGAAAGATAAAAAATTACTTCTTCAGCAGGCAGCAGCACAGCAAACAGCTTTAAAAATAAGCAGCATCTGCATTTGCCCATCGCAATGCGATACATTCATGACAATAATGGCAGGAACCGAAACAGCAGCAAGCCCAAGGACCCATTTCTCCCTCGGCCGCTCAGGCACGTTTCCGATGGGTATTTTCCTAGGACCACAGTCTCAGGCAGGGGCATGATTTTCCCCGCAATGTTCCTGCACTCAACAGAACAGTGCTGGAGCTGCAGTAACACTGGCATAAAGCTGCTCTCGCTGATATAACGTATCCCTCGCGGAGGCATGCTGCTAGGAGTTCAGCTTTGCTTCTGCGCTAGGAGTTTCTTCTGGCTGGCTCTGCCAGTGTCTGCTTATCCTTGGCTCGGCTAGCCCACAAGCTGCTGGCTGCAAGAAGGGTTATTTTTCCTCAAAAAAACTCATCTAAAACTGCCATGTCATCGTGACTAGTTGAAACCAAGATTCTCCCACCCTCCAGCTGCACCCTCCCGTTTCCTTTCCTCTGCCATTGCTGGGCTCAGGCGGCCAGCACAGGGCACAGCTCCTGCAAAGCACAGACCACAGCCCTTCTTGCCGCAAAAAGTGTGTTTTCACATCAGCCCCTTGCTCTTGCTGGCACAAGAGGAGGGCTGGGGACGCACAGCTGAGTGCAGCCCCCTTTCCAGTAGCAGCACAGATTAGACTACATCAACCAGTTGGTGAAACCACATCCTAAAACATCGCGTAAATCCCGAAAGCAGAGGGTCCTTCTCTGCATCTGCTGTGCCTCTCTTACTTATACCACCAAATATAACTCTTCGTTTACATCAGCAAAAGGGGCTGCCGGTGGAAGCACGGAACATTTCACATCAGCATCAGCAATCGCAAAGCCAGTGTGGCAGAGCCAGCTGGGAATTTCTTCCCTATTGCCTCAACATCTTAAAGCCACTGCAACAGCAAAGCAGGCTGTCTCCCACCAGCAGAGCCACATGCAGGATTTAGATCACTCATCAAATGATCTCCTAAATACTTGCTTGCCACCATCATTTCTTGATGTCCATATAGGCCATTCCCATAACAGAGCTGGTGCTTTCAAACTAATTTCCCTTTATTCCTGATACCTCCCCCATCTCTAACACTCTCCAGCAGCCATTTGCAGACACATTGCAGTATGAGTCCCTGCTGCCCACCCATAGCTCAGTCCTCACAAGCTCCTTGCTGCACTTGCTGTGGACACAGAGGAGTTGTCCAAGCCTCCTGCACAGCTTATTTTCCACACATTTTGCTGCTCAGTGTGATTAGAAGCAGCTATGCATATCATACACTTGATGCTCACCTAATACCACTTTCCCAGCTGTTTTTCTATGGCCATGCCAGAAGTGTTATGCAGTGTATTTGAGGTGGAAGAGAAGTGGTTTGCAGAAAAGAAGAAGGATTTAGAGATGAGATTTGCTTTTGCAAAAGTTCTCACCAACGCTGCTGCCTGATGAGGTAATACTAAGGGATGCTAACTCTGAAATGGTGGTAAGACTCAGGAACAGCACAGATTGATGTAATGTGGCAGAGAGAAGCACAGGATCCATCCTGCAGCAGTCAGCACATCCTGATGTGCCTGTGCTGGTATTCAGCCTAAAAGCCATCCATCCATCATGCTGGTTGTGCACAAGAACAGCCACCACCAGCACAGATCAGCGGGGGCACTGGGATAACCCAGAGGGAGGGACAGTCAGACCCAAACAGCCACCATTGCTACATTCACCATCAAAGCTCACCCCAAGGCTCAATGCAGAATTAAGGTTGGTGGTGGGACCTCGAGCCCCACCAGGACCAGGAGTTTCTCTGCGAGTGCACACTGGGAGGAGGGCAGACCCCTTGCTACCAGGCTGATGCGGACAGTCCCCATAAGCTGATTCCTCCCCTTCTGCTCCATGATTAGTCTTACCTCCCTGAGAGCCAGCTCCGGCCAGGGCACATCTCTCCTGGCCCCTGGCCCCCACAGTCATTGCAGGCATCCTTTGCTTCACCCTCCACAGCCTGCTTTTCACTGGTCTCAGTGCAGCTACCACGCTCAGAAAGGTCTGCCAAGGCCACATCCCCGGCAGCCCCCACTTCCAAGGGGGGAGAAAGCTTCTCTGGAGCCAGAGCGGGACCCTCTGCAGCCAGGGGCCCATTTTCCCTGGCAAAGCTCAGCCAAGTAAGTCAAGGATTCAAAAATATCTCTGTTTGGCTCTGGGACAGGGAGCATCCCACAGGGCATGTCATCCCAGGGCATGAACAGTGCTCCTACCATTGGACAGACAGGTAATTTGATAATTAGCAGTCAGGCATGTATACTGGCCCCAAACCTCAGCTTATCTGGCATTTTTCAGCAGAGTGAAGTCCCTGGCAGTCTCCCAAGGAGTGAGGGGAAGAAAAGCAGCTGGGGCAGCTTGCTGAGCCAAAGAGCCACCTCCAGCAAAGAAGCTCTCTTGCTCTCCTGGGTGAATCACGCTCTTTCCTCCAGCCACTGTGATTTTTCCTAATCTCAGTGGAATTCAGATTTCTGAAGTCACTTGGGCTGAACCACCTCTGCCACCAGCAACTCTTTTTTTTCTGGTGGATCAACACAGAAGTTTCCTACTAGAAACCAGAAATGCTCTTAATAATGACTTTAATGGGGCTTCTGGCCCTACCTGCCAGGGAACCTGACAGAGGACAAACCGATCGTGCCGAGGTGCCACAGCCTTAACAAAAAGGTCAGAAATTCACTGGAGAATCCACGGAGAAGCCGAAGACTCCCAGAAAACCACGACGAGCAAGGCACTGGGATGTCCTGTGCCACGCCATCCCCTCACAGCCGAGCTCAGCAGAGCAGCCCCCGACCCCGCTCCCAGCAAAACCGCAGCCAGGGCGATGCCCCGGGGCCTCAGCCCCTCCGGGAGCCCCGTAACCCCCCTTTTCCCCCGCCTGCAGCCCCGCCGCGGTGCTCGGCGCTGCACAGAGCCGCACGGCAGCCGCTTTCCCACGCTCGGGCCGGGGAAGGTGCCTCTAGAGGGAGCTAAACCCTCCCCGGCTCCGCGGCTGCGTCTATGGTCTGGGGTTGGGTTTCTAATTTTTTTTTTCTTTTTTTTTTTTTTTTTTCTTCTCTCTCCCTTCTTTTCCCTCCTCCTCCCCGGCCCTGCTCGCTTCCTTCCCCCGCGCCGCGCTCCGGGGAGGAGGCAGGAAGGGAGGCGGCGGGGATGGAGCAGCTCCCCGCCGGGATGCAGTAGCTTCCCGGGACACCCCGGCCCGCTTGGTCCTCGCTGGGACGCGGTGAGTAGCGGGGAGACGCCCCCCCCACCCCCCCAACCCCCCCCATGGCCCTCAGCCTCCCCCCCGGGATGGGTTATCTTTAGTCACCGGGCCCGGCCGGGGTTGCCCGGAGCCGGGGGAGGGATGTACCGGGAACCCCGGGGGTGCCGGCGGGCTCCGGGGGAGCCCGGCAAGGCGGGAGGGGTGGGAAGAGCCGCAGGGCCTCATCCTGCACCGCCCGGTGAAGAAGGTTAGAGTACACAGGGGTACCGCAGCTAGCAGCGCTCTGGTGTGTGCGATAGCTGGGCCAGGGCTGAAAGGTCTCCCTCTTGAGCTGATCGTTGCCCCAAAGAGGGAATATCACCTTTTTTAATAATATTTTCTCCAGGTGGGCTTTTTTCCCCCTCCTTGCAAGGCCGCGGTGGTGACAGCCCCTCCCGGCATCCCCATGCCAGCGCTCAGTGGGGGGGTTCAGGGTGGACAAAGTTGGTTGAGGTGTCGGTGGGAAGAGTTGTACTGGGGTGATATCCGTCTCGCCCCACGCTGGGCTGTGACCTGACACGGGTACGGCACGTGTGGCTTTGCCAGTTCGCCCGCACCGCTTCCCGCCCAGCAGCACCGGGGATCTCCGGGAACGCGGGTGCGCGGGCTTTTGGGGGACCCTGGTTGCACTGTCTGCGTCTGCTGGGGCTCGTGGGCCAGCTGGACCCTGGTGCTGTGCTGCGTGGGTAAACACCAAACTGGAGAAACTCACCTGTTTGCTCATCTATGGCAGGCTAGGAGGAGCGGGCCTGATTCTGCGCTGTCCGTGCAGGGATGTCAGCAGGGCACAGGAGTCCTGCGGGATCTCTGTCCTGGAGAGAGTTAGCTGCCCTGCACGCCACGTGATGGAATCACTCCCATGCACGGGCCCAGGGCCAGACCTGTGAACTGCTCGTCCCAGAGGATGCTCCATGCATTTCCTGGAACAGGATCTTCATAAGGTGTCGGGGGGGACTTCAGAGCCCCATAGCCTGACTTGCTCATAGGGATTAATGGCTGCTCCTGCACACCCTCTCCTCTCCTGCAGCTTGCAATTCTGCCTCCCTCTCTGGGCCAGTCCCGCCATCTTCCCGGCATCCAGGCACTTTCCTTTGGAGAAAAGTTGGGAGAAGTGGTGAGCATGTCATGAGGTCACACAGGAAATGTGTCAGAGACCGTTAAGGAGATGAGGGCGAACGGAGAAACAGTTGAGGCAAAGGTCTTTTTTTTTATTAGGGAAGGCTGGCAGGTTCCAGGAAGGCTGATTCCTTGCATGGCAGGTACTAGTTAATGCAGATAAGACTCCCGTGCCATCTTGGAGGTGTTGCTAAATCCACATCCCAGGTGCTGTCTGCTGCTTTTAACCCTTTGTTGCCTCCTACAAGAGCAAAAAGTCAGGGTGGAGCTGAATCTTTTAGCAGCTGCTGAGAATTAGACGCTGCTCCCCGTAACCTGCAGCTTCCCCCAAACCCTCTCTTGAGCCCTGTCTCAAGTCCTGGAGCCTTGGGCTGTCTTTAAGTGTACGGGTGTCATCCTCCTTGACGCCCCTCCCTGCTCTTTTCCAGTAGCAAAGGCAGAATGGGGCAAATCAAAGGGGCATTGGGCTGGAAAGCAGAAGGAATCTGGGCAGCAGCACTCTTGATACTGGAGAGGATGGTCCAAGGCACTTGGACCCCAGCAGACACTGGCAGTGAGCTATCTTGGGCGTTCACTTGGTTTACAGGAGTTGGAGGTTAGGGTGCTCGCCGGGAAGGAGGTTGGGGGCTGGCAGCATGCTGACAGGGATGTAGCTGCCGGTCCCAGATGTGCGCATGTGCAAAAGGGCTGCTGTGTTCCATGTTGCAAAAGAAGAAAGCACTGCAAGAAACTATATTGAGAAGGAAACCGAAAATGAAAGTTCCTCTTAAATGATGGCCACAGTCGCAGCCTGCTGCTTCCTACGGGTTTGGCAGACGGCAAATGTGAAGAATCACTTGAGTCAGCTGCTTCTCTGGCACTGGACTCCTGTGCTCACCAGCCGTCCTTCATACCGAGCAGCCAGGTTTGCATCAGAATTTCCCTGTTATCTGTGGCTGAGCTCTGGGTCAGAGGCAGCGGATTGATGTGAAACACAGTCGGTTGCACCGATAGACCAAACTCTAAAACTCCAGAGGCAGCTGAACTCTTTGGCTGGATGCGTCCGCATCCTCCCCAGTGCTCAGCACATCCTCTGGGTGTAGCAGCATGGGGTACAGTAGAAATTCATACTGCTTCGCTTACCCACGAACTCCAGAGAGCCACTCCAAGGCTGGTCTTGCTTCCTCTTGAAAGACACAGAGGCCTTCCTAGGCAAGGTGGGCTGCAGCTGTAGCCTTGCTACGCGCCCGAGGAGGGGCTGGGGATGGCAGCGGAGGAAGCACGGGAGGGTTTCCTCTGGGGAGGAGGGGACGGGGGCAACGTGCATCCGCTCCAAGCGCTCCCTGAGCTGTCTCCATCACGTCCCGGAGCAGAGAAGAGCAAGGAGAGGAGCAGCTCTGGAGCCTGGGTCTCTGCTGAACTGGGCAAGTGGGAGCCAGCTCTCCTCCCAACTTTACCCTCAGTCTCAACTGCTGATCCTCATTGCGTTTTCAGCTTTTCTGTGGATGGGGATGTTTGAGGTTGGGGAGGAAAAGGGAAATCCTGTCCTCGGAGGCGTGTAGGAAAAAACAGCATCTCCGTCTGCGTGTCACTGCTGCTCAGGGTCCCTGAATGCAGCTATGCAAAGACACGATGGCTTTCTAAGCCAGGCTGATAAGCTTTGCATTTCCAGCCCCCCATCCCCACCTTGACTGCAGGCCGTACTTCACATTACTGCTTGTGGTCTCAATTTATTTTCCCTTTTGAATAACCTTCAGTGTGAGGTTGTAAGCTCGGACCACGTGTTGCACTTCTAATCTTGACATAGGTGGTTATTTATCCATGACCAGCACTTTGTTAAATTTTTGCCCAGGATACAACTGAAACTTCTGGGTGCTGATGTGTCTTCATGAATTTAGACCTGGTGCAAATCAGAAAACCCACCGGTTCAGCCCTGTAGAAGTCTGGCTTGGGAACATGTACTGGCATGCCAAACAGCAGGCTAGGACCTGCAGTGATCTCTCTCTAACCCTGACGGTAACCGCATGGCCTCACTTCCTTCTCTGCAAAAACCAGAGGGTGAGGTCAGTGCGATGAGCAGAAGGGTAAAGGAGCTGCCATGAGCCCTGAACTACAGAACTGGGCTTAGGATACCTGTGAAGTTCAGGGGCGATATGAACCACGCGTTTGGTTCTCACTTAATTTTCTTATTCTGAGAGGAGCTCAGAGTAAGAAACATAAAGAACGGGGGGAATTAGAGCCTCTGGATTTAGGAAAAGAGAGCTCATCTCTTGTAGAAGTAGTGGAAAACAAGCCGGAGGTGCTTGCCAGGAGATGTCGGCACTGTCGCTGCAGCTCCGCGTGGGAGCCACGGCAGCTCGGTGTGGTTGCAGGTCGGTTTGCTCTTGCCGCGCTCTGAACCGTCGTGGTTGCAGGTGGGGGTAGCAGCAGCAGCAGCATTTCGGGCAGCAGCAGAGCCCCACGACTCAGCTCCCAGACACGTTCCTCCGGGTGCAGCCAGGGAGTCGTAGAACCCTTTGTGCCGTGATTTTTTTGCATTCATCCCAGCGTGAAGCCACTGCAGATGCAGCTGTTGTCTGGGCTGAGTAAGAGCCGGTGCAGCCCGTGGCACTTGCTGAGTGGGTCAGAGGAGAGCTGGGCTCGTTTCCAGCAAGGGTGGGGAGGTGGCGAAGCGGGGTAGGGAGTTGGGTGACTTCTCTCTTCTGGCATATGACTGTCCGCAAACGTGTTACTGAGAAGAGGCAGGAAGAGAGGAAAAAAATCTAGCCAAGGGACTTGGTGTGGCCAGGAATCACGGAGCAAGTGTGCCGGGAAGGGAGGAGCCAGGTCGCTGGCAGAGATAAAAGCAGGCAGCGTTGCTCTTCTGAGCACTTGGCTCAGCCGGAGGGGCTTCCTAAGGCTGGCCTGGGAGCTGTGTAAGGGAGCAAGAGGCCGCCAGGCTCCCGGGTCCCTTCTGGCTGCTCATAACCTGGTTCGCTTACTGTCTCTTGTCATTCCAGGTAAAGCCGATACTCCCAAGCATCTCTCTGCAATGGCCTCAGGGAACGACGGTGACCCACCGAGGGCCCACAGACGCCGGGGAAGCAACAGGCGCAGGCTGTCACAAGAGCTCAACTCAGGTAAAAAGGTTGCTGTGATATTCAGGGAATGAAGCATTTTCAACCCATTCTTTTTTTTTATTCCTCTGCTGTCTCTTTGAAAAGATGGGGTTTTTTTCATACCTCCAAGGCCCTTTGCAAGACTGGGATAACAGATCAGTTCCGTAAAGCTGAATTGAACTGGGAGAGCACAGGCTCAATGCTTTTGGGAGACGCTTGGCATTCGATTAGCACGGTGGGCAGCAAGAGGGGCTTGAAAGGCATGGAGAAAATAGTGCGGAGGGAGCTGCTGGACTGGGGTACGCTGGCAGCTCTGGGCAGGCAGGCTGAGGCAGGCATAGCGGGGTGCCACTGGGCACAGGGGTTGGGACGTGGGGCAGATCACCCTGGCTTGGCTGCGAGATGTACGTCTGGTTCCTGATGTCATTTACTTTCCCTTCCCTGAGCACAGGAGAGCGAAAGGTGCTTGATGTTTAAGACACAGAGAAAAAAAACGTCTTGCTGAGCAGCGCCTGGTCTCAGGCAGTTGGTTTCAGTCTTGCTGCATCGGCTGCTGGTTGAAATCGGGTCTCCGGTGTGCCTTGGCATAGCAGCGATGAAAAGTTATGGCTCGCCAAAATTCAGAAGCGGTTCAGTCCGTTTCTGCTGTGTGCCGAGCCCAGCAGACTGTGTAATTGCGTTTCACACTAATGGGTGAAACTGGGAACGGGGCCGAAAGGAACCCAGGAAAAACTTCAGCTCCCGTTTCATCCCCAAATGATAAAATGCCGCTGCACAGAAAGCTGTTAAACATGGGTGACTTCTTAACCTGCTTGCAGGTGGACTTGTAAATAAGGCTGAGTCACTGCGGCTCTGTCAATAATGGAGATTAGAAGCTATACCTAACCACTTATGTATTTGAGCTCAGATCCAGCTCAGAGCTGTTTTATTGGCCTGATAACGTTATTTATACTCTGGTATTGCCTGGACTCCTCTCCATCTCAGAGTACCATTTGTGCTAGATCCTGCGTGAATACACTGGAAGAAAAAATACCCCGTCCTTCCCTTACCAAAGTCTACAAGGTATGAGAAGAAATAAATAAGAGCAGTTGTTTACGTATGCCGATTTCCTGTTGAGGCCAATGAGATGCTGATGTGAAAACCAGTAAGAGGATCAGGCCCTGAGCTCTAACCACATTGTTGTACAGTCACGCTTCCTGTACACTTGCAAATACTTACTGGCTGTACTGGCATCCCTCTGCTTCCCAAAACTCAGGGGGTCCCTCAGGAATTTGGAGGTGGGATCTGCATGCCTCTTAGGGAGAGGCCTCACGGACTCCAGTGGGAACAGAAATGTGCAGCTTCCACCAACACGCGCTACGGGATTATGGGGTAGAAGGTGGTTTTCCTCAGTAGGTATTAAGCCTGGCTTTCATTTAGGGCTCGCTTGCTCTCTTTATCTTTGGATGCGGTAGGGAGTGAAGAGATTGCCGCTCAAGGACTCGCTTGAGCATCGTTCTGAGCCCTTGTTCTACCAGCCGTTGCTCAGGGCATGGACAAGATGCTGCTGCTTCTGTCTGGGTTGGGTGGCGATTTGCACTTCTGGTGGTTTTAGGGCATGGTGGACGAAGGCGGGAGCTTCATACTCCTGGCAGTATGGGGTGGGAGGCCCAGGACCAACGGTGCTGAGCTGAGCTTAGGAAACAGGGCTCAGACTTCAGAAAAGTAACCTTGCCCTCCTTCAGTTCTCATCTGTAACATGGCGGTGGCAGTGCCTCCCCGTTCAGACGTGCTGCCAGGGTCCGCACACAGCTACAGGAATGGCTTGGATAATTCCATCGAGGCTTAGATCTGCGGGACATGCCATGGACGTGGCTGTCCTCACACTTGCAGGTAACCATGCCAAATGCAGCTCAGCCCCCACTACACTGCAGAGGGGCTAGTCCAGGTGATGAAAATATTGCTTATGTGGTCACACTTAGCTCCTGTGTGGACCACATTAGCTGGAATCCCAAAGTACTTTGGTGAGAAAAGCGATGTATTGCTATGTCCGCTCCTTATTACTAAGGAGATGGAGAGAGCTTTGATGTCAGTCTCTGCGAGGATGTCCAGGGTGTCAGGGCTGTGCATGGAAAGCCCAGCCACCCTGCCTCACAGTTTGCAGAGTCAGATTGGCAACTGTTCTCTTCCTCAGATTACCTGGGCTTTCTCATCTGTCCGTGTGTGTTTAATACTCACGTAACATACCTGGAGAGGTGTGAGATTTGGTCCTTAGTTGTTTATCTTAGCTCTGGACTTGATGTTGCAAGTCATGAACTGATAAATAGTTGCTTGGGGATGTTAGTCATGCATCTGTGAGTGTCTTCATCTCCCAGACCACCTGCAAAATGAGTAGGAAAAATGCGAGCTGCCTGTTTAAACCTGGATTCTCATACATTCTGGAGAGCACCCGAAACCATTTAAATGTACTTTTCTCTCGTCTGGTGCCCATGCAGTTCCTATTTCCAGCACACACACAAGAGTACTGGATTTCCCGTTGAACTGTATCTCCCATCAATATGTGGTTTCCTTTTTTAAAAGAAAAAAAAATATATAAATCATCCTTCTGATGACTGTGCTGGGAAATAACTCTGCTATGGAATTGCCTCATGACTCTCTTGTTCTGGCCTGCAAAGGATGCCCCAAAAACTCTTTTATGAAAAACTTGATGGGGCAGAGGAAGATATATTGCCAGAGCTGAGATGCCCACCCATCTGGAGCATCCCACTGAGCACTGGGTCCAGTGTCCCTTTGCAATTCAGTAGATTAGCAAATATGGGACAGGTCTCAGCTTGGGCAGTGAAGTACCAGAGAAAAACCTTGCTGCAGCCCCCAGCCCCTCCTGAAAGTGTGTAGCTCTGGGTGTGTTGGTGGGACACCATTGAACAACAGAATTAAAGCAGGTTTCTTGAGTCCAGCCCAGAATCTAGACCAGAGCATCTCCCTCACTGACAGATTAATTTCTGTCTTAAAACCAAGGGTGTTTGCCCATTAGCTCTGCAGGGAGGCTGTTTGTGAATATTGCTCCTCTTTTGGGTGAGAAGATACTTGTTCTAAATAGCAGAATAAGGGGAAGGGCTTTGTGCTGTGCAGATGCCTCTGGGGACAGCAGGTTTCCGTTTCCCTGTCTAGAAGCTTTGCTCTCGGGTGCAAGCTGTGCAGGATTATGCCAGCATGATGCAGTGTCAGGTTGATCAGCCTTTGATCCTGGATTCCATTGCTATTGACAGGCGATAGAGTTCACAAGGGGCTGCCTTGCCCGCTGGAAGCTAACCCAAATCCAGATATTGCTCATCCTACGCTTGAATTGCAACTACCATGAGGTGGAGCTGAGCTTCCCCTCGAGGCAGAAATCTCCAGAGACGGTTCTTGGTTCCCCAGAGCTGTCTTCTCCCTTCGAAGCCAGTAGCTGTTTCCGGGCTGGATATCTCCCTCTGTGCAAACAGATGCACCTCTCAGTGTAGTTACCGCCTGTCTCCTGAGCTCAAAAGGGATGCTGCCAGGTTGCATCTGTCATTATTACAGTCTGTAGCAAGGCTATTTAGTTGTAACAAGGTCTGATGGATAACTTTGGGTGAGACCTGCCAGTTTTTACTATAGCGCAGCTGCTCTGCGGGAGATGAGAACAATGAGAAATAAAGGATCTTGCACAGAAATGCGGGTGTTGCACGTTTGAGACTGGCCGGGGTCCGGTCAATGTTGTCTACAGTGTGGGTCCAGGCAAGAGATTGTTGGGGCAGGTCTGGTCGAGATGCTGAGAGTGAGCTGGGGACCGAGGATGGCGGGGTCGCTGCTCCGTCAAGCAGAAGTGGAGCAGGTCCTCCCTTGCAGTGTGGGGGTTCGCAGCAGCTCGTGAGCCCCCTAACACGGCCCCGATGATCCCACAGGGAGACCAAAGATCCCAGAGGAGCTCCAAACCGCTCTCCCCCTCTCCGCTGCCAGTAGTGGGAGTCCACAAGGCAAATCTTGATCCGGATCCTCTTCCTTTGAGTGGGAGAGACCCAGAGATGGTCCCAGTGGGTGCTGTGGGTTAGCACCTGGGGGAAAAAAGATGTGCGTTCACTTGTCCTTGTGTTACTAAAAATAGTGCCTTGGGGTAATTAAAACTAGGGATTTTTTTTGGTACACTTATTTCCTCTTTTGTTCTCGCAGTGTGTTTACCCTGTCTCTCACTGAAACTGTGAGTCAGTCGGTTTCGTTTTCTGGCTCTCGGTGGAGCGGTCACTGGCTCCGCTGGCTCCTCCATAAGGTGGGATTTGTTTACCACCAAATAAACCTGTTCCTGCAAAACAAAAACCCAATCCCCTGAAAACACAGTGACCAGGGCTTGTCATTTCCCTTCACCTTTATTTACCCAACCCAAACTCTGTGTAACCTGAGTCTTTGCACGACAGGTCCTCTCCCTTCCCCGCACCCCATCCAGGGCTGGGCCCGTCTCCCCGGAGCCGCACGTGGGCCATGTAGATGTGACCAGCTGGAAAAACCCGGTGACGAGTAGCACAGCATGTTTTGGAGACTTGGATACAGGGTTTTATGGGGCAGTGTTGCCAGGACAGCTGTGTCCACGAGGCCAGGTCCTGACATCCCAGCTCTGGCATGGTGCTCAGGCACGAGCATCTCTGCATTGGAAATGCAGTTTCCAGTGGCCAGAGATCTGCATGGCCAGTCTGGCGGGTGGATATACTGGCATGCTGGGAAAGGGTTTTAACTGGGTTGGCTGCAGTGAGCTGCACCGCTGCTAGACGGTGTTGCTGGTGCAGATGTGCTGCTGCATGTCACCAGCACGCCTTGCAGGACGATCACCTAAAGCCACGGGTTTGCAGGGTCCTGTGCTTCTGACGTTGCCCCAGGTAGCTCATTTACCTGGGCTTTGCACCTTGTTTAATGGCTGTGAATCTCCACCCTGAATGGTGATACCCTGTCAAATGAGCAGGGCTCTGATCCATCCATACCGTTTCTGTCCCCTACAAATTTTGCATCTTAGAAAAGAAACTGGAAAAAACTGTGTTACCAGGACCTTAGGGCCAGCTCCCCCTGAGCCCTGCGGCATGACTTAGCTGGGCTGCCATCAGTTCGGGAACTGGTGCTCTAGCCCAGATTGCTTCTTGAGCCAGCTGAAACCGAGCTGTAATCAAAGACATCCCGTGACAGTCCGGGTACTTTCCCCAGGAGCTATGTAATGCATGTGATAAGGTATCGGTCACCATGGTACCTACAGGACTGAAACGCCTCGCCGGGGGCTCCCTGCTCTGGAGGGGGCAGGTCCTGGCCACATCCAGACCCTTGCTCTTCCCCGAGCAGCGTGGGCACGGGGGACACACGTGGGGGTCTCAAGCTCGAGCCGTTTTCGGATGGGCGCGCGCTTGTCGATGCCAGTTGTTTCCGACTCACTTCCTGCTTGCGCAGAGCCGGGTCGGTTTTCGCGCGCTATCGGGGCCGGGTGACGTTACCGCATGGGTGCATTCCCCCGCTGAACCCTGAATACCTGGCGTGCCGAGCCCTGCTTGTTTACAAGAGCAGGGGAAGGAAGCTGTGGCACCCAAAACCAGCCTCAGCTCACCCCCTGCCCGGCTGCAGCCTCCCATCGCCATGCAACGGGCTCGTTTCTTCCACGGGTATTTGTTAGCGAAGCACTGTCCACTCTCGCACAGTGGCAATGGGTGTGCTGGAGCAGGAACAGGCATTCGGTTCAAACTTATCACCTGGCTGTTTATCTGCTTTCAAGCGCAAGATGGGGAGTCACCTCTCTGGGTTACAGTTTAGGAGTTATTCAAAAACTCGTCGCCTTTCTGCTCTGCCAGCAGCTCATGCAGAAGTTGCAAACCCTGCCCTGGCATTGCTGCTGCTGGGCTGATGAGTGTCCGCGAGACCAGTGATGCATGATTGAATCGGCGAGGAATTATACCAAAATAACCAATTTAACTTTTGCTCACCACATCATTGCTGATGCCATGCTAGGGCAAGATCGTTGGTGACATTGAAAAACAAAGATTGTTTGCTGAGGGTTGATGGGCAGCACTAGACTGAGCTTTGCCTCCAGTTTGGGTTTGAATCTGAGATTCCTGAATTTGTTTGTGCTGAGCAAACCCCTTATCAAGAGGTAACAGAGCTGCCAAGCACAAGCACTTGAACATCTGGTTTGTGTTGTGACAGTCCTGTAGCTGTCTCTTGCCAAAAATGGATTCAAAAGGTGGGCCTGTGCCCCAAAGAACAAAGACTGGCTTAAAAATTAGTTTTCTGAGAACTAATTTATGTTGGATTCTTTTTGTTTTACTGCAAAAGGCCAGAGTTAATACAAACAGCACAAATTTAGGCTGAAAATGAGGGAATGGTCTCTTTCCGACTTGGGAAAGGGGGGAGACGAGTTTCTCCCTTGACTTTTCTTCCTTTTGTCTCTCTCAGAAGACCAGGTGGTGGAGGAGACGGAGGAGGTGTTTCGGAGTTATGCCTTCTACCGCTACCAACAGGAGAGAGAGGAGAGAGGGGAGGAGGTGCCCATGGACCCAGAGATTGTAGAGATCCAGCAGGAGCTGGGCAGGTAAAAACTCTGATACCAACCGTATGCACGTTCCTCAACCCCATTCTGAGCCAGGCTCTATTACAGATCCACCCCTCACTCCTGCTTACCAGTCTTGCTGACCTCTCCATAATGCCGTCTTCCCTCTGGGCAGCACCGGGAGCCTGGTAGGAAGGCGCCTGGCCATCATCGGTGACGACATTAATAAGCGGTACGATGCGGAGTTTCGCTACATGCTGAAATCCTTGCAGCCCACCAAGGAGAACGTCTATGAGCACTTCACCAGAATAGCCTCCAGGTAAGGCCACAGGCTCCCTCAGCATGGGCTGGATGCCTTCTCCTGGAGAAGACCAGGGAAGGAAGGGTCAGACGGGGTGCAATGCAGTCGGTTAAAGCCTTGCCTCCACCCCGGAGCACCTACCCCAGTATGCAGACCCTGTCCATTCAAGCTTCACCCACCATCCCTGGGTTGAGCTCCCAACGAGCTTACCGTGACGGTTCCTGTGTTTTCTGCCTGTCTGCTCTTTCTCCTGCGCACTGTTTGGACAGTCTTCACCTGACAATCACCTCGCAGTCCTTGCACAAGCTGACCAGGGTCAGAAAGGTTGGGGGAACATGCCTGGGAAGCGTGCCCCGTGCATCAGTAGCCAAGTGAATGTCCCAGCCACCCTTCAGGGGTACAACCAGCCCCGGACCATGGCAGACTTGCTGCTGGTCCCACTGCCGCTTGCGCAATAGCTGGAAAGCCCTGATGAGTCAGGCTTTCAGAGGCACAAAGCAAAGGCAGCTGCAGGCTGCGGGGATGGGCAGGTACTCGCTGCCCTTGGTGTGGTCCACATGGAACAGGATCCGACTAACTCAGCATGGGGGATGCTCCGCAGGCTTGCAGAGCCTGTAGCCATCTCGTGCAGGCGATGCGTGCCCACCTCACCCGCGCAAAGCACAGCAACAGGGTGAAGAGTGAAGGCAAACACCTGGACGACTTACAGCCCTGATTGCCTGAAGTACAGGCTTGGATCGAGGTGGCTGTCGAGGGGTTCGGTTCTCACCTCTCTCTGTCTGTAGGGAAACCAAGTATCCACGTGAAATGGTTCACCCAGGGTCATGCAGAAGACCTCTGGCAGAGCCAGGAGGGAAGCCGGGGTCTCTGGGTTCCCAGGTCCCAGACTCCCGTCGCTCCTCCGAGCACAGCCCCGTCCCTGGGCACCCTCCGCTCAGTGTTTGTTGTCTAACTGCCTCTCTTCTGTCCTTTTCCTGCTCCCCTGTCCTTGGGAAGCCATGCTGCGCTGTTTTCACCGCTTTGCCAGCCTGAGGCGGTTAACGCACCGCAAACAGGTAAATTAACCTCTGTCCCTCTCTTTGCGCTGCCTGTTTCTCTGTAGTTCCTTCCCTGGCTCTAACTTCCCTCTCCCTCTGCCACCTCCACGGTGGCAGCTCCACGCCAGGGCTCTGCAGAGAAGACAGTTCCCTTCGGCTGTGCAGACAGGGACCACTAGGACAGGGCACCAGATTAAAACACAGAGCCCGAGTCTACTCTTTTTATTATTCTCCCTGCCCCCCCCCTTTTTTTCCTTCTTGCTTGCCTTGCTGGAAACCAGGAAAAACACCTTCAAAAACAGGTCTAGATAAATCAGTGCCAAACCTGCCCACAGCGATGCAGTTTGTGCCCACAGCAACCAAAAGCTGGATCAGAAGCAGTAGGTGTCAGGTAGGCACATTTTGGAGCCCCCCGCAGCCCCTGCGAGCCTCAGTCTAAGGAAGGATCAGGTTTTGTTCTTGGAGGGGTTTGTCTGTGCAGGAAAAGGAAAAATCCTGTTCTAACATGCTTTGTCCTTAGATATAATTAAACTTCCTTACCTCCTCCAGGTATGACCACACAAGCAAGGGATGCTCTGGGACAGGTGGGTGGTAGTTCCTGCTCCTGGCTGCATGTGTAGCAGCTACTGAGCTTGCTGCAGCCTACAGCCTGACGGCTTAAACCACCACCAGTTCCAGCTTACCTTGTTTAATACCCTTGCCCATGAAAACACAGGACCTCCAGGCAGCTGATGTGCCCTGCATTCGGACAGAGACCTCAGGGAAAGGCAGGACAGGCAGGAAGGTGGCAGGTCAACAACGGCCACCGCAAAGCTTCCCCTCCAGCACTTCAGAGCTTGTAGCTGTGTAGACTTTTTCCCTAGGACATCCCTAACCCACCTGGCTGAGACAAACAGCGGTTGTGACCGAGACTGTGTTTGTTCTGCTCCGAAAGCACATCCTGGTTATGGGCGGCCACGTGTCGCTTAGCCACAAAATGACTACATTGTCTGTGCGGCTGGGATGCAGCCCGAGAACTAACACAGCATCCCCAGCCCTGCTCTGCAACCGGCACTGCTCAAGAGCCCGTGGCCTGGGATGCAGAGACTAGGGAGGTCCGAGCCAGCCACCGCAGTGATTTAATCAGACCATCGGCTTCATTTCAGCTTGTTCGAGAGCGGCATTAACTGGGGCCGGGTGATTGCGCTGCTGGGTTTCGGCTACCGCATGGCCATCCACGTCTACCAGCACGGCACAAGGGGTTTCCTCTACTGGATCACCCGCTACGTCTCGGAGTTCATGCTCCGCAACCGCATCGCCCAGTGGATCGCCCAGCAGGGAGGATGGGTGAGCCAGCGGGAGCGCGGGGCTGTCCCGGGGGGAATTCGGGGACAAGGGGAGGCAGCCGTGCTCCGGCCGGTGAACGGTGCAGCCTGGGGACTACGGCACTGCTGCGGTCGGTGGGGTTACCCGGGTGCCAGCAGAGCAGCAACCTGGCCCAGGCAGATCTAACACGCTCTGGTTATTCTCTGTTTCCCGTCAGGTGGCTGCACTCGAGCTGGACAATGTTTACATGAAGTACATGCTGGTGGTGGTGGCCCTGGTCATGGTGGGGCATTTAGTGGTACGACGCTTCTTCAGGCCCTAACTGACGTGGGGGCAGAGGCTGGGGGGGTCCGGCCAAGCTCTCTCTCAAATCTCTGCTCTGCGTTGACGTCTCCCAAGAGAGGGGGAAATTCGAGGAACCTCCAAGAGAGAGAGCAGCTTGGACCTGTGACCCTCCCACCACGGGGCCCAGGGTCTCTGCCATCTATGCAGACACCACCAGGAGCTATGGGGAGAAGAACTGGGGGAAAGGCTCAACTTTGTTGCCTGTTTTATGCCTCACTTAACTGCTGAGGACACTGTGATGGTCCTAGCACGCAGCAGCGAGGCAGAACAGGCTCCTCTGGAGTCAAGAGTCCGAGGGAACAAATGTGTTGTGATAATGCCAGCACGTATGTGTGTGTGTGAGTGCGTGGGTCTTGTCCGCTCCGTGGGGCAGGTGCAGAGCTCCCCATTTGCTAATGGCTCTAGCCCAGACCATCACCACATTTGAGGAGGGATTGCAGCCTTGGTTGCTGCAATTGTTGTAAGTCACTGGAGGGGCAAGCCAACATTGGCCCATGCGGGGCTTGCTTTCACCTTCCCTCTGATCCTGAGCCCAAGTTCTTGAGCATTCTCTTTCCTTTTAACAAGCATCCCTACCCCTTTTTAAAGAAACACACAGACTACCTGTCCTCTGACAGTCGATGGAAACATCTGGCAGCACCGGCAGGCAGGTTTTTCCCTGCCGCAGCCCGAACCTGGAGACCTGCAGTTCTCCTGTGGCTGATGCAGGTGCTGAGGTGCAGCCTCACCGCCCTCCGTGAGCTCCAAGGCTGCGTACCAGCAGACCTAGGAAGCACCAGCAGGTTTCCAAACACTAAAAAGCTGTGGGGTTACTAGTGGTCGGTGTAGGCAGCCTGCCTGCCTTCCGTCCAGTTCTGCTGGAGGCTTCCATTCAGTAGACTTGGATGCTGGCAAACAAGCAGCCCAAGTGAGACCAGTTGGTCTCCCTTGCTCTCAGTGGGAGGCACTGGAGTTGCATCCCATCCCCACGTCAGCTCTTTGCTTTCTGAGCTCAGCTGGGCAGGATGAGTGCAGGCATGCCCTGGTTAAGCCCAGGGCTGGAGTGTTTTATAGCAGCCCAGAGAGCAGGACCCAGCGTCTTTGGGAAGTGACTTCAGCTTGTTCTGTTCATGACTAATGCTTGAGCATGATTTTTGGGGGAGGGAGGGAAGCAAGCTCCGCTCTCCCATCCCAAATCTTTCTGACTTCTATAAAATAGGGAGAGCGTCCCAGCGTGGACCGCATGGTTTAGCTCTGTTCTTTTTACTCCAGGTGACACTGTAAGGCTTGAAACTGTGACTGGCCCTTGGCTGAGCCAAACTCACCCTACCTATTCCAGCATCACCCATCTCCTAGAGCAGGTCAGCCAGCTGGGGGAGGGAGCCGGAGGGACCTCGGAGGTAGGAAATGAGCAGTGGTCCTCGGTCTGGGCTCCTCTCCTAATGCAGACAGAGCCCTTCTGGGCTGGAGCCTGGGACAACGGGAGTCACAGTATCGTAGCCCTAAAGAGGCTGAGCCTCCTGCCCTCTGGGGCCTTTCCGCGGTGGCTGGAGCGGGGAACTTGCCTGGTATTGCTACCGCAAAACGGGCTGAGTGACCACAACTGACAGCGCTCCCACTCACCCCTGCGGCATGGGGATCGCCAGACTGGGGCAGAGCCCGGCTCACCTGCAGTCTGCCTGGTGTCACCCGCTGCGGGGACCACCGTGAGAGCCCAACGGGGGTCAGGGAGACCTTCAGAGCAGCCCATCTGCCCCACTGTAACAAAGGCGTTCCGGACAGACAGCTGTCTAACCTGTTTTTAAAACCCTCCAGTATTGCCTCCCCCATATCACTGATTCTTACCTTAATCTTTACCTTCAGATAGATTTCTTCCCCACGCCCCCAATGCCTATCCCTCACTGCAGTTTAAGCTTGTTACTACACGTCCTGTCCAAGCACAGAGACAGGACACCTTGCATCCTTTCTCCTTGCAGCTGCAGAGGCTTAGCAGGACCAGCCATAATTTTATAACACTTACGTCCCTCATGTTCCTGCCTCTTTTAACATAAGAATAGCAAACTTCTCAGCCTATTTCCATATCAGGGTCTTTCTGTGCTTATCATTTTGACCCTGACTGTTTCTGCAGTATCCCTTTCCCTGGTGGAATGCCCTGGACTGTGCTTAATAGAAAGCATTAAAATATTTGCTATAATATTCCTCTTCTATATCTCTCTGTTTTGGTTGCTTTATTTGTTTTATCTGTGCTGAGCAGCACAAATCCCCAGTGGATTTTCCATGCTCAGGTTTTGCGGCCATGCTGACTCTTTGAGCAGCTGAATGCCCACCGAGCTCGTTTGTCCCCTTGCAAATGTATTTATTGCTTTGCATTTATCCACACGCAACTTCATTTACCATCGTGCCACCTGGTCACCCGTTTTGAGGAGATCTGGAGATTTCCTCAAGATCTCAAGAGTCCTCTTTGGTGTGAACCAGTCTAACCAACTTAGTATCATCTGCAGTTTCCCATCCCCACTCCTTACCTTCTTTTTTGGGTGACACCACCACCAGATGGAGCCTTTTTGCCACGATGAAAATGAACCACTAATTGTCATTTTCCTTTTCTCTTAATCAGCCCCCATTATCGACATGTCACTGTCCTCTAGGGTAGTTCTCTGGTTTGGTTGTGTCTCCAGCGGGACTTTTTCAGAGGACCTTGGAAAGAAAACAGTATATCAGCTTTTATTCACTAATTCACTGACACACTCCAAGAACTCTAACAGATTGGAGAGAACTTTTGCTTGTACAAAAAGCCATGCTGCTTGTAATTTATTCTCATCTTCCAGATAAAATGTTTCACCTTGCAAACCAAATGCAGCTGGAAGGCCAGCAGACTTTAAATGAAGAACATTTTTCAGCTTTATGGTAGATGATCAAGCCTTAGTAAAGTCTGTGATACCAGGACAGAGAAGGGAACTTTTAAAATAGGTGCTATAGCAAAGGAAGGTTTCCATTTTATCTGTTTTCTCAGGGGATTTGCAGGGAGGATTCTCTCAGGATATCAGCATATTGTCTCCCTCTGCTCTCACCTCTCCTAGCCTTCCTGACACTGGTTAGCAAGTGGAAAAAAGCTTGAACTAGGACTGTGAATGGGCAACTGGTCTGTAGTGCTGTGTCCTGTCACTGGATGGCAACAGCACTGCAGGCACAGCCACCAGGGTGCTGGCTCCGAGGGAAAAAAAAACAAACAACCCTTCCAGGTCCCATCTTTGTCCAGGAGCCCTCAGTATCCATCAGCTGTGGTCTGCACACCCAGAGCTGTGGGCGTGCACTGTGCTCTGACCCATAGCACAGGCAGGCATCACTGGTTTGTACTGGACTACTGGCAGGGAAAGCGCCAGGTGCTTTAGTGGGGCAGGAACAGACTGCAGCAGGGTTGGATTTGCTGGGATCAAAGCAGACCAAGGTGAGAAGGCTTGGTTCTCCCCAGAAGCTGATGCTCTTTGTAGGGTTGGTGGGCTCTTTCGTGAGGGCCGCAGCGGGTATCTACCTCGAAGCCCCACTCGGCAGAGTTTGGGCAGGGGGCCTGGACAAGGTACCACAGGCCACCTTGACTACATGCAGAAGGCTTTTGCTCTGGGACTGGCAGTGCCAGGAGCCAGTTTTACAAAAGAAGTACATCTCTGCTATAGAAGCAAGAGCTCTAGATAAAGCTACTTTCCTAGAATAACCCCAGACTCCCTTTACAGGGCTGAATTAGCTACTTTATTCTGCGGGGATAAAGCCCTGATCAACTACAATATTTTTAGCCAGTGTAAATGTTGTTTAACCACCAACCCAGTCACATATTGTACCTTGTAGGAAAGCAAGCCCATCTGATGCACTGAATAGCAGGCTGTCCCTGCTGCTACCTTCCTAGCCACTGTGGTGCTACTGGGGCACGACTGTCCCTCGGGCTTTGGCTTCTTCCCTTGGTGAGCAAGGGAAACATGGGTGGGAAGCCCTCAGCTGGAAAATGAAAGCAGAAGATGAGGAGAGGGCTCTGCCATTCACAAGGAGAGGATTGTTCACTGAATCATTTGGGTTGGCAGGAAAGTCTCACCCCCACTCAAAGCAAGGCTACCTAAATCACCGCAGGGTTTGGTGGACAGCTGCTGAGCGAGCATGCCATTTTTCTAGCATCAGAGACCCAAGCTGGGTTTGCACCTGAGGAAGGACTGGCTCTCTCTGACACCTACAACTTAGCTGCACCCACTGGTACCAGTGCCTGCCTGGTCTGCTCACTCCTAGAGCTGGTAGGAAGAGGGACCAAAGAAAAGCCTGTGCTGGTTCCCTTCTCCACCCAGCCCCAGGATTAACAGACGGGATGGCTTCAGCATCACAGTGCCTGGTGAAGGCTGACATGCACCCCCAGAAGTAGCAAAGAGGGGTTGCGGGCTGTCCAGGTAGCAGTGCCAGTCCCCAGGGCTGGGGGAACCGTACGTGGATGCAGGTCAGGGCAGCTGATCACAGCCCCACTCAAGGCCACAAGCTCTACACTGTGGTTCCTTGTACCTCTCCCTGCCAGCTCCCTACCTATCAAGGGGTGCAGGAAGGAAAAGGTACATTTGGTGAGGATTTCTTTGTGCAAGAGGCTACCCCAGGAGAGGTGTTAAGGGAGCATGGCACAGGGAGTTGTCCAGACAGAAAACTCTTGGTTCAAGCAGAAGCATCTGTCTTCAGGAGGGTGGGCAGAAGAATTTCATTCAGAGGGTTATAATGGATGCATAGAAAGGGGGTGAGAGTCTGAAGAAAGAGTCCCATTTACTGAGCCTATTTGAGAGCATTTTTCACTCCCACCCTCTTTGCTTCTGGACAGAAGAATCTGCCTGAGCTATTAGTTTGCTTGTCAGAACCACCTCTCCCTTCTAGCCATTCCTCACACTGCGAGCCAGATCCCGAGCCATCCCTGCCAAACGCCGGGTGCCACAGGGTTCAGGCTGGCAAGGACCAGCACTGCCCTGGAGAAACTGGTCTCTTCATGGTCAGGACTGGTGGCAGCCTTCTGTGAAGCTCTGTGTGATGGGTTTTACACATATACTTGAAACCACATTATTAATTCTGGTTCTTCCTTGCCTTCTTCACAGTATCAAAGCGCATGGTGTTTCACAGCTCCTTCCCTTCTCCACCCCTCCAGGAAGCCCCAGTCTCTCCCAGCACTGCAGGAAGGGGACAGGGTGTATGATGGAGTAATAAAGCATGCTTTGCACTGACTCTGGAGGGAAGGGACTTGTAAACACCTTTCCTTTCCAGGGGAGGAGGAGAGGAAGACCACAGGTTGTCCCAGTAGCAGCAGGGAGATGGGGAACAAGCTCTGTCTGCAGGCCAGCCTTTCCCCAGTGCGGGTCATCTTTAAATGGCAGGCAAAGGGGCTATGTGGAACATGGTGGGTTGCTTTTACCTGAAAAAAACCCATTTCTTTCACAAATATTCTGTTTTAAAATGATGTAATATATATATGTGAAAATAAAAATGGTACATGCAGTGCAAACTCTTTTCCTGGCTGTGTTGAGGGTTTTCTTCCAGAAGCTGTACTCCTTTGCAGGGTGCTCTGGGTAGCTCTTGGGTGCATTATAGGTCCCATGCACAAATTTGCACAAGCTAGTCTCAGTTGCCCCATTAGTTTAGGGATACCAGGCCTTCTTACACTTTCTGTAGCATGAAAAGTTAGATAGGGAGAGAAATCTGCTGCTGAAGCTTGCTTTGCCATCCCTGAGAAATACTGCCTTCACAGCAGATGCTGTGGGGATGAAGAAGAGACCACGGTAGTAATCTGCTGTCTGATCAGCTGCTCAGCCTGCCCAGAAGTTAAGGATCTTATCTCTGGTGCATCCACACCTCCCTAGTAGGAAACAATAAGGACAGGAAATTGCAAAGGAAAAATATTTTACAGAGGAGTGGAACAGGATTCTCAACTGCCATAAAACACTCCAGCAAATCAAAGGGAGATGGGTGTTCATATCAGAAAAGCCCAACATGTACAAGATGGAGGGATGCTACCACTGTCCTGTATTGGAACGACAGCAATACCTCCTGCTAGCTAACCACTCCAGCTGAGTGCCCAGAGAACTCACATTGCTAAGCGGAACTAGGGTTGGCACAAAGATGGGAAGCTGGGGCTCCTGCAACAGTCGCTGTCCTGGGCTACCTTTCCCAAATACCAGCTCAAATCCCCAAGCTACACCACTCTCAGCTGCTCTCTTTTCGCATGCCAAGACAGGGCATGAGCTTGTACCAAGCTGCCCTCCCTTTCCTGCACTGCTTTCCTTTGCTCAGAGACAAACCTTGCTGCTTACCTGATTTTTTCACCCCTCGCAGGACAGGTCTGGATACCAGCTTCCACCAACTGTTCCTACTGCAGAGCTCCAGCAGTATCTGTAATGGGCAAAGAAGCAGGTGACGTCAGGGGGACAGGATGCTTTAACACCACTGCCTGGGGGGTGAGAGCTGTACCTTGTTAATGAGCACACTGCCTCGCTAATAAGCACAGACACCCCCAGTCACCCCCACCTGGAACCACTTCTGCTGATGCCTTCCCACCTCCAGCACTGGTCACTGTAGTCCTTGCTTTTGGGGCTGGGAGGAACCTCCCAATGGAGTCCCAGTCTCTTGGTCACTGGTTGTGGTGGGAGCCCAGGGCAGCCCCTGGTGACTGCGAGGTGTCGGGGGAGATGCTGTCTCCATCAGTCCTTGCTGATGGACATGGAGCATCCTTCCCGTTTCCCTGTCCCCACCCTCGATAAGGATCTGCTGTTCTGGCTAAGAAAAGGAGGGGGGTGGGCAGTGGCAGGATTTGTGGTTACTGTAGGATGCTGTGGTGTAACGGGGGGGGGGTTTACAATGGGGGTGGCTCTGCTGGCATCGGTCAGCCAGCTTAGCGATGAATCCAAGTGACTGCACAGCTCCCATCCCCTGCTCTGTCCCATCCCACGTCATTGCAAACAAGTCTGTCGATCCAACAGAGCAATGACGGCTTCGTGCTGTTACCCTTCGTGCTCCGTGGGTGCCTGGATTTGCAATTTCTACCTCTGAATGCCAGTCAGTTAAAATGAGGGAGGAGAGATGGAGGGCAGGATGCCTGCCAGCATGGTCTGGGACCAGACGGTGCCGGAGGGTCTGAACCCAGGCCATGCCCATTTTCTGCAGAATGAATCCAGGGGAATGTGTATGTGAGCTCTGGGAGAAGGAGAGGAGATGAAGGCTCCGGTTATAAATTGCTGTAGAGAGTGGGGGCTCAGGCTTTCCACACAATCAGCCAGTAGCAGATTAAGCATTGGAATCTAAACAAATATTTACCCTCTAGTTTCTGGTCTCTATAAATAGCCCTATGTCACAGTTGCCAGTTGGTACTTTAGGATTGCTGCAGTGAGATTCGAGCAAGATGAGAGTATTCCCAGTCACGCAATCTTGCGCATACCTGGCTGACCTGACGCTCTGCACATAAAAACATGCTGCTGAAACTCTGTCCCTTGTTGTCACTGCCTCTCTGTGCAAGTATAGGTTAAACTTTAACAAAAGATAAATGGCCCCAATTAAAGAGCCAGCTGCTCCTCTAATCCACTTTGTGTCCTGCCCCAAAACCAGATCAAGCTCCTAATTAAATTACCAAAAAAAAATTAAGGCCGCTATTATTGAAGTGTTTGCCTTTGGCCATTGAAATAGAATTGACCCTAAACCAGAATCCAAGATCTGGTAGCAATCTAGATCTAGATCTGGTATTTGAGACGGGTACCTTATCTCTAAAACTGGGTCAAACTCTGAACCACCCAGAGTTTTGCGGAAATAAAGGCTTTTCTAGTTAACTTCCAGGATATGAAATGAGAGTGGGCAGGAGCTGGGAAATCACACTTGTTTTTATCACCTTCATTTTAAAAATAAAAATCCTTCACTCCCAGGCAGGTTTCCTTCATTTGGCATGTGTTTGAAGCTTCTCAGCCCCTGGCTAAGATTCAGCATGCTGTCATTACAATGTCAGGGATACGCTTCCTCCCAAGGGCTTGTTCACGTCCATTCATCTCACGCATCATTTCTAGCACTGATATCTGGGATTCCACATGGGACCTGGCTGCATTGACACAAATGAATTGAAGGAAACAGACTTTGATCTCCCAGCTGAAAGGGGAACACGTGCAGCAGTAAAACCCCATGATTGACATGAACTGGCACTAGCACCTCCGACAGCGGGAGTGCCTTTGTGGCAGCGCTGTGAGAATAGCTTGCAGCAAACAGTTTACTAAGCCAGTGGTTTTTTCCATCCTCTGAATTGGCAGCCAGAGGTACAGAGTCTTCTCCAATTTATTCCTTATTCCCAGATCTCCCTGAGTTTCCCTGAACAATCTCCATGTATCAGGGTGGTCTGGGCAAGTTCAAGAGATGACAAGCCTGGAGCTACGTCTATCGGTTAGACCACGGGGTGAGGTGAGCTTGTTCCAGCACACGTGACTGTTCTGACACGTATGAAGTTGGGCTCTGCTCTGCTTTCCTGGCAGTCATACAGCTTTCCGGATCAAAGCTGGAGTCTGTCCAGATATCAAGAATTCTGGCAAAGCAATTTCATGTCTGCACTCAATATACCATTTACACATACCCTTATCGTCAGATGGCTGTGGGGAATACTGCAGTAATTCAATGCCCTTGCATGGATCTCTCTTGTAAAGGAGGAACCTCTTCTATTAAAGTTAGAAGACCTGATTCAGCACAAAGCAAGCAATAAATTCAGTTTTCTACTTACACCAGTCCTTGAAGGAGACCAAACCATAACACCGCCTTTGTTCAAGTTGTATTTCTAATTCAGAACTCCCTCTCTCCAAAAATGCCCTCGCATTTGCTTGAACTATGACTCTGCCCATCAACTTGTTCACCAGAATAGTCCAGGGAAGTAACCTGGCATTTACCATGTGCTGATTGTGCTCTTCTGGGGGGATTTACACCCGTGATTTAGGTGGGGTTGTTCTACACTTACTCTGCAGAACCTGGCCCAAAGGTCAGAAAGCTGAAACTGGATGAGGTCTACATGGCTCAGATGACACCCTCTTTGAACTCTATGGCAGCACACAAGTAGCACAAGACGTTTCACAACCCTTTTTTCCTTGTGAGCTTGCAAAATTGTGTAGCTAAACAATGACAACACATGCAATGACCATGGCTCAGCTTGAAAATAAAGCAATCCTACCATCAAGACACCAAGCAGCAAGGCTTTGCCAAGGCAGCAGCACAGCTTTCTAAGAAGAAATGAGTCATTTTTAGCAGCTGGCACATATGAGTGAGGGAAAGGCAAACCCACAAAGACAGCAAAATTCTGGCACTCTACAGCTTGTTCAGACTTTGAGCCTTGTCTTTAAAACAATTCATAGATGCTCATTTTGTTATTTGCAAGCAGCGTTACTCCAGCTGCATCCCCATCTTTGTTACTCCTTGGTGCAGATGTCGTCAGGGGAAAACACAACTAAGCATCATTCCCAGCAGAAGCATTGTCCTTCATCCCTTCTAGACTTTGTAGCTGGCAACTCCTCCGTCGCTGAACGGAAAAAAACATGCTTCTGCCACGACAAGTTTGTGTGGACCGTCATGCCAAGGGTAAAGCCACCACTTAAGAACTACCCCAGCTGCTGAGGAACTGACCTTAAAAGCCACCAGAGAAGGACATCAGGAATGGATACTGCATTTCTCCTGTGATCTGCTCACCGTCTCTACCTGGACGATGCTCAGATGTGAACCATCTGCTCTCCTTCACAGCTGGCTGCAGCCTTCTGGAGAGACTGCTGCAAGAGGCAATAAGCACTTTACTCACACATCTCTATATCTGGGAAAAAAATGAAGAATAAATGACAGGCTTGTAACAACTCACAAAAAAACAAAGGGAGGTCCTAAATAAGAGTAACACCAAGGTTAGAGCTGTTAGCTCAAGAAGAGGAGGCGCACTTCAGAACAAATAAATGAAAAAAAACCACATTTATCCTATCTTCCGAGTGTTGTGGTTTCTCTTCCTGTAATAAAACCTTGGCTTTCTGCAGATTCTTTACCTTTATTTTCCTTCTGGTTCCTGTATTCTTTCACCTTTTCACTTTCTATTTCTGCTACAACTGAAGAAACAAAGAAGAAAAGCATAGTTTTTCTCTTCTCAAAGCACTGTTTTGATGCATTTTGACAGATTCACAATTCTCAGAAAAAAATATTTAGGGCAAAAAGAAGCAGTCACTGAGGTTTTCCCTCCTAGTAAAAAGGGCATTTCCATTAAAAGAACAAGAAAATACTTTAATATAAGTTTCTTGGCCAATCCGATCTTGAGCTGAACTCTATAGTGAATGCAGGTGTAGAGGTAACGTGGCTTCCCAGGTCTGGTGGAAGCCTTGAATTAATAAGTTAGGGTAGAAAACTCCTTCTACTGAAAATCCAAGACAGCTGGTCCCTTTCTTCTTCATGATCACCAGCAATAAAAACCTTGCAGGCTGACTAATGCCTTCCCTAACACCTGGACAAAGCTCGTTTCCAGGTTTTATGCTTACTGAGCCCTGGGCAAGCCGAGGGCTTGGCAGACCCCTTGGACCTGGAAAAGCCCTTGTGAAGGACCCTGACCTCCTAGCGCTGCCAGCTTAGTAATGCTGCATTAGCAGGAGGGAAAGGTGAGTTATAAATCACAGGCAGGAGGCTGCGTTAGCCAGGGTGTGTGCAGGAAAGGGTTACACCACCCTGCTCCAGGAATAAGAGGCATCCAGTCTACTAGAGTTCACCATTCGATGCCTGTTCCTGGTGCTTGTCTTGCTTTCCCAGTTCACTACCTGAACCACCTGGGTGGGGAAATATCCGAGAACTTTTCTTAGAGTTGCAGAAAACAGAGCTAAAGGTCCAGAAGCCGTCTACTGCTTTTTTAAGACCTCAGGGATGTAAGTGTTGCCCCTCAGTTTCTGGCTTTCCTCTGAAAGTACCAGCAGGAAAACCCTCTCCCCAGTGTTTTTGTAACTGGTGAACATCATGCCCTTACTACAAAGCCTTGCCTGGCTGGAAATCTGCACCAGTGTAATTTAGGGCACATCAGCACAAAAGTGAACTTGATTTAAGTGAGAGCATCACTTGAAACCGCAATAGCTTTTCTCAATTAGCTCTGCGTGTAGGAAAGACCTTGAAACGCATTTTAAACTGCTATATTAAGGCATGACAAAATCCTTTGTGAACACTATTATTCTGGCTCAGTATAAACCTGATACCCCAATCTGACAATAATACAAGGGTTGCAATCATGACTTAGTAAGACATAACTAAGTGGCTGAGATGTGATAACACTTAACCCGCTGCAATACAACACCCTGCCAGTGACTTTGTACCATTTTTTGCAGCTTTTTTTTCCTGAGGCAAGGGCTGAGTCCTCTGAGACAAAAAACCCAGCCTTCTGCACATCCCCAGGTACCATCCTCGCAGCGCCAAAGCCCAATATCCCACCGTGCATGATGCGATACGAGCGGACGACATGGCCCGGCATGGTCAGGGACACCGGAGTTACGTGCTCTCCCTGATGTGACAGCTGCAGGTCAAAATTAGTGCTACCAAGTACTCCAGTAAAGCAGGTATTACTGGTCATGGTACTTGAAGGCAAAATATTTTATGCCAGATTAGTGCTGGGCTGGGTCTGTGCATGTGGTTAATTAAGGAGGCTCAGCTAGAGAGTGGCAATTTGTTAAGCTGCATAACTTAATTGCTTGCAATCATCTGCCTATCCCCATACTACGCTACTCCTAACATGAAAGAAGGCGTTGAGCTGTGTCCGTTAAAATTTATTCTTTTGGCTACTGAGGTGCAACTTCTGCATGCAGATAAGCCCTAACTATTCCCCTTACGGTTATCGCACGTCAGCAGCTCTGTACGCCAGCTCTGCTACTGACAAACAAGCAGTGCTATGAGAAGCCCCGATATTCAAAATTTACCTCAAAACTCAGCCTGACCTTTCCGTTCAGCTGGCCACGAACACAGCCCTGCGGGATGCAGAGACCCCAGCCACGGGAGAGCCAGGCGAGCCGCGACGGGCAGAGAGAAATCAAAGGCTGAGCCTTAAAAAATTAAGGAGCCTTTTCTGCTATTCATCTCACAACAGTTTGTTCCTGTGATTAGCTATAACCAGCCAGGGTTGAGAAAGGATCTTGTGCCTTAGGGAAGGGCCAGTGCTCCTGTGCATCCAGGTCCAGCAGTGTCCTGCAGGCAGTACCTTTTAACACACTGAAAACTGGACTTTAATGCTAAGAAAGATCCGTTTTAAATTTCCCTCTAGTGGAGAAAGCGTGGAAATTCAAGCTGCAAGGTTCAGCTCACCGAGCAGTCCACATCCAAGTTTTGAGGGGCTGAGAGATCTTGCACTGTCTGGCCCAGGGCCACCTCAGCACTTGCAGAAAAAAACCACAACTGACCAGCTGGAAATTCCTATATAATTTCATATCATCCGGAATTTTTATTTCAACATAACTGAAAACTTTAAGACAAGCTTTTATTCTTCAGAAATAAAACTAGGGGATTTTTTTTTTTTAATGGCTTTTCATACTGATAAATTAAATGTTTTATTCTGTAATGTCAAGGCTGGCAGGTTTGGGTTGCTCAGAAGACAGTGATTGCCATGAAGGTTCCTCCCTGGCCACGGCCGTGTCCTTTGTGGCAGCTCAGTGAGCACACTCACGCTCTCATCAGTGGCAGACAAACCAGGACGACTTTATTGCCAATGTAAATCAGAGAAGCTCTGCTGGCTTCTGAGGAGCACTGCAGATTTATGCCAGGAGCTGACCCGGCATCTCTATTTTCAAAACTAGGGCAGATTGAAATATGCTGTTTTTCAATAATATATTCAGGTTAACAGGGCTTTTATATTTGGGCAATTAATCTTGCATAGACTGAGAACCTCTTGGGACAACGTGCAAAGGTTGCTAAGAAGAAGAAAACACACACAGTTGTGTAACTCGGTTCTCCCATGTCTTTTCTTTCAGGAAAACACATTGCAGTGGTACAGCAGTGATCTGAAACCCAGCAGTAATACTATTTTAATAATCAGAAGCATACCAAGACATAGTATAGAAATTATTTTACTAAGAGGTAGTATTACCTCATCTTGTATTACTGTAAAATGATTCAAACCAGAAATATTGAGACATAAATCTGTGGTAACAGAGGAAAACCAATATTGTGCTAGAGAAAGTCTTTCCTGTTTATTGCAAGCCCGTTCCCTCCCGTGGCATGTGCTCACACAGAAGGGGAGGCCTGGGGCACGCACACACGCTTGTCTTCGTGTGTCTGGGCACGAGCTCACACCATATTTAAAATCACTCCGGGTCCCGGTCCCAGTCCCGATCCCTGGTTGGTGCCACCAAAAACTCTTCCCAAACCTGATCCTTGTCTTTCTGCACTCCCTCTCGCGGTCTCTTCTATCTGCCCAGCAGCCCTACTGCCATCTGCCAGTGTCTTCAACTTAATCATTACCTAAGAAACACCGTAAGAGATGCTATTCGGAAGTCCAGACAAGCGAGGTGTACCACATCTTCTTGCTTAGGAAGCAGACGCCTGCCCAGGCAATGGCATCCAGCCTGCTGCGATCCACTTTCAGCAAATCTATTACATATTATCCCATTTTTCCAGGTACCTCTATGTCTTCACCTATCCCTTTCTTTGCTCTAAAGCTCGAGTAGGACTGATACATGACTTTTAGGCCTGGAATTGCCTCTGCTGGTTTTTTCCTCTTTGCATTTGCTATTCCCCAGTCACGCAGCATCATCCCCAGCTTCACAGATTTACCGGGATCCTTGTAATTTGTCCCTTAGTTTTTAATTCTTCAGCACATTAGACTCTAAAATAGCCTGGGAATACAACTGCTATATGCCAAGCAAACCAGTCATCATGGCTCTGTGCTTAAGCCCAGGAAAGGAAATACTACCGGCTAAAAACTGTTGATCTGCTTGCTTTCTGACAAAGTTGCCAAAGCCTGGTGAAGGCAATGCTACCCAGCGATCTGCGTGATGACTGCTTCAGCGGAGAAGTGGCTGACTGCAATGGAAACCATTCAGTCACATATAGTAGCTGCATCACTGCACGACAGAAGTTTCCAATCGCAAATAGCAACAGACTCTGAAAGGCTATGCAGGTGGCTACTGCTTGATTAATGTGTGCTGCATCTGTTATTTCAAAGTGGCAATTACGCTATATAAACACACCACTGCAATAGCAGGGCATTGATTTATGCTAGCTGAAAATCTGTGCCTTTACACTGTTTTTTTTCTTTCTTTCCCCTCCCACAAAAAATAATTTCCTTCTGAGCTCAATAAAACAAAACATCTCATTGGTTCTATGTTATAACAGTAATATTGCATTCTGCTAGGAACCAGCAATCCTGCCTCTGGCCATGAAATTCAGGTAATGACCCGTAACTGAAGTAAATTAGTGTTTCATTTCCCATCCCTTGCAGACAGCTTACTAATGGAAATTGATTTCTGGCTTTTTTCTTTTTCATTTAACATGCTTGTGTAATGTCTTTATTTTAGATTCAAGTGATTTCCAGTGAATTTTAGCCAAAAGGCTAGTGTACAGGCGGCCACCGAAAGCATCTGGTTAATCAATGTTGCGTTAAAGAGCGCATGGGGGACTGGCATAGCAGGGACATCCTCATACGTGCAGCCGGCTCCTTCTGTCCTGTGCTCACACTCACGGACACGCTCCGGGACAGATCCTCAGAGGGAATAAATCAGCAGAGCTTGCAACCATGTAACACGCACGGAAGTCGTACTGTTATGGACCTGATCCCTTATGCACAAGCTCTTACACAATTACCACATTCATTTATACGTGACACACTTTAATTTATACTTTCGCACACCCAACACGCTCCCAGCCCGATAAAAAGGTGCTTCTCTGTCCCATGCAGCCACTCTCTGACCTACAGGCAAGATGCGTGTCCTCAAACCAAGCCAAGAGCCTCAGATGTCACATCTCGGTGGCGTCGGGACCCAGAAGCCGGTGCTGTCCTCCGCACGGTTGCTCAACCACCCCCAAATCCCCTGTAATTCTTGCCGAACATGGGCTCTCTTGTGTAATCTGATACAGCCACCAGCGAACGCACACACACCCTTTTTTCTGCTATTTAGGTAAAACTCAGCTGACAATTTCTTCATTGTATAGCAGCACCAGCATTAGAGACAGAAGCTGGCCTTGGATGTCCAACCCTTTTTCTTTGCAAGAGAGAGAAAGGCAGTAAGAGGCGGTAAGGTTTTTTACAGCTCCTACCCTGTTAAGTTGTAACAGCTGTGAGACAAAATAAGGTTTTATAAGAGTGTTGCGTTATTTTCAACCCTCAGTTACTTCTGCAGTCTATCAGGTTAGTCTGGCAACTACAAAGAAGTTGGGAGCAGGGAAAAACCTACTTTTCCCATTTTACCTTTCAGAAGTACTATGGAGGAACCAGAACTCAGCTGGTGCTGGTTTACACTTTAAAAGCAGGACTAACAGCTATTATTTTTCTCAGTGTTCGGTTGATTTTCTAGTTCCATAGACACTTTAATAGCGCTATAAATTGTCTAGTAAAGGAATTGTTGGTTAGAGATGGTGTCTGGGGTATTTGTTCCTTATTGATGTATAAATTGGCTTGTACTGCTGGCGTGCATTTCTAAAGATGAATGCTTTGTAGTGTGATGATAATAATAACAATTAGCATAGGATATAGCAAAGTGTTAATTGTGAATTAAAATCCCAAACAGAGATGCCTGTGCAGATCAGTCCTCTCCTGATGCTCCCTGTTTCTCTGACCAGTGCTCAGAGTGCCAGGGACATTTCCCTGGGCGAGGGAATTTTCTGTGCCTGCTTCTCTCTTCTTGCATTGCTAAAACCAATCTTTCCCAAGTGCATTTGCTCGGGTGCAATTTGTGTTTATGCTGATAGCACAAAACTGCTGTCCTCCTTGCAAATTGTATGTGTTATTCCCGATGAATGCTAATTTGGGTTTAATTCCTTAATGGATCAAAAGGACAGGTGAATACAGAGACCAAAGGCGGGAGGACAGAAGACTGGCAGGTTCAGAGCCCTAGTGAGGATAATGGCAGGGAAGATATGGGAGAGAGAATGAAATGCTAGATGTTATCCTTATCACAGCTGTCTTGTGTGGGAGCATAATGTAATTATTAAAGTAAATGTTCCTTCCTCTTATGCAAGAGGAAGACCGTGAGCAAATTAAGAAACTACTCTTGTGTCTCAGCTTACCTGCTTACAGAGGTGAGAATCTACCTCTGCCTGCTAGGGCTGCAGAGAGGATTAAACAAGGTTCATTGAGCCCTTAAAATTTGCTGTAAGGGTGTTGTCTTGCTATAGACCTCATTTAAAATATAAATCCATGGTGAAAAATTAAATGAAGTCAGAATGGACAGGGTTTTCTGGGCATGATCTGTCTGGGTTTTCAAATTCAGAATAGCATGCAGAGGAGAGATAACAGCTCTGCTGAGACGCGTAGCCTCCGTGTATGTACACTGAAGTTTGTGTGCTGTCTGACTTAGGCATTTGGAGGAGGAATGATAAAAGTAACTGCAGTCTTGTCTTCTAAGAATATAACCACCTTAGCTGAACCCTGCCACACGAATATTGTAAGAAGCCATGAAATGGCAGGGGGGAGGCACTTTGCTGGGTAGATCAAGGGGAAAAATGTAACCATGACAGAAATAATTACCCCTTTTTCAGAGATCGGGAGATGGGCAGAGGGGAGCCAGCAGTAGAGCTGAATATGATATTAAATACTTACCTTCAGCCTTAGAGTCTAAAGCGGAATATGGGCAATTAGAGAAAAAGCTTGAAAGATCTAAGTAGGAAAAAATGTCTTTAAAGTGATAATCAATTATTGCTTTTAACTTACAACAGGCAAAAGGCTACTTCAAGCCACCAAGGAAGGATGTGGGCTTATACTGTTGGGTTTACTGTCCTGCCTCATGTTGGAGGTTTCCTTGGCTGGTTCATTAATCGAAAAGCAATACCTGTTTGGTATGAGAAGCTGAAAAAACCTTCATGGTGTCCACCCCGCAAAATGTTCCCTGTTGCTTGGACTGTCCTCTACACTGGCATGGGGTAAGTTCTGCATACCGCTCCCTCTCTCGTCCTGCTGTGTCTGATACACAGAAGAGCAGTCATTTCAAACTCCTTCATTTGCTTTTGGGATATCCCTTGTACCCGAATCAGCAGAGCACGTCAGGTACTCTTATTCCCAGCAGATGAAATACAGCCTCAGCCAAATTCTGGGCTGAGTTCCTCAGATTCACACCGCAGGCAATGCTTTTGGCCAGGGACACAGCCCATGCTCAGCTTTGTAAACAGATATTAAAACAGGCCACTGCTCTGGGGAAGCTGTACGAGCCACGCAGGTATGACACGGGCGATGGGTCTGAGAGCAGCGAGGGACACGGATGCAGCTGTCGCTCAAATATGACTGTCCTGCGAGTCCCTGTTGCGAAACAACCTCACATGAAAAGATGCCATCTGTATTAGGGGGTTTACTCACTGCAAAACACTGATGCGTTTCCCTCTTCGCAGCTATGCCTCCTACCTGATATGGAATGACCTGGGTGGCTGCAGCAGCAAAGCTCTCGTCCCACTTGGCCTCTACGGGGCTCAGCTGGCCTTGAACTGGGCTTGGCCTCCCCTCTTCTTTGGTGCACGTAACCTGAAGATGGTAACGTATCTGCCCATCCATCCATCTGCTGGAGGCTTGTTTGCTGGTGTTCCTGCCACGGGTTTGGGGGTTATTTGGAGGTTTTCTAACTAGCATTATGCAACTGTAAAGAGAGCTGCAAGAAGAGCTTTTGCTCTGATACAACTCATGCTGCACCTGGTTCTAGACAATGATATCAGTACCTTCCACTCCTCATCCTGCTCTTGATATCCGCGCAGATAGCCGGCCTGACCAGAGCAGGGCGGGAGATCAGGGAGGCAATAGCCCTGCTGCATCTCCCAGTTAAGGGTTCGGGGTTAGAGATAAGTCCTTCTGGGAGTCACACCCTGCGCCGGCAAGCAGCAAAGTTAGCATCCCCAGGGTTGCATATTAGCTGCGGGTGGCTTATCGAGCAAATACAATGCACTGTGCATTGCAGAGTCTGTTAGGAGGATGTGCACGAAGGTAAGGCACGGCACAGCTGAGCCTGTGCTATATTCAAAAAGGACTTACTTCAGGTGCCAAGGCCTAGAGGTGACCGAAGCAGAGAGTGGGATTTATGTTTCCACCTGAATTTTGTCACTTTGTGGATGAAAGGTACATTTAGAAAGTTTGTTAAGTGATATTAGCCATCAGTATTAACATAAGCATGTTTCTGATCTGTCTGCATAGGCATTAGCAGAAGGGGACACTGATCATCACTAACAGTGTGTTAATCTGCGGAACTCGATAATGAACAAAAAAAATTAACATTAGCCTTGGCTCCTGGTGTGACACATTCAGATCTCACTGATTAGAGTTCAGAGCCAAGGTCCTGGGGTTTAGGATCACTCTAGGTGACTTTTCAGCACTAGACCTCCCCTTATTCCTATTCCACCTCACCACCTTTAGTAGGATGGTTTAGAGAAAGAAGAAGGGGAAGACTGCTGCGTGTTCCAAGGGTGAGCACCACAGTCAGTGTGTTCTCTCTGCTCCAGGCACTGATTGACATCCTGTGCTTGGACGTCCTGGCGATAGGCACGATGTGCTCCTGGTACCGCATTAACAAGATAGCAACGCTGCTGATGGTGCCTTACCTGGGCTGGCTGGCCATGGCGACTTGTCTCACAATCCACATCTGGAAGGACAACCCTGAGCAAAAACCAGGAAAGAGTGAATAAGAGCGGGACAGATATGAAGGCATTTTGTGAAACTAAACTATGCTGATGTGAACCAAGGTCTAATAATTTGGGGGATTCATTTTGGGACAGGCATCAGAACATGCCTCCTCGTCCCACGTTCATCGTGGTTGTGTGAAAGAAAGGTTTGTACCATGCGCTTGTGTGCTCCTTTGAAGTAACCATGCATCCTTAACCTGGGAACTATTTTCTCCAGCACTGTTGAGATTCGGGGGCTACAGCTGTATGGTGACCTTAATGCTATGAGGTCAAATTCCATTAGCCAAATTAGGATCTCACGATACCAGCATAATTCAGAGTAGCAAACCTGGACACCCTCGAAACCGCTACCATTCCCCCAGAGAGCAGAACTTGTTCACACACGTGGTAAATCCCATCTCCTCTTCAGGGACCAAACAAAAATGGCCTTCACTCATGCACACCGATTTTTAAGAACTTGATTTTTTGCTATTTGTGCTGTTGCTTCATTTTCACATATCAGCTGGTTTGTGCTTTATACCATTAACTTTTTATCTGTCAGCTACTGAGCAAGCAGTAGCCTTGTTCTGCTAGTGAAAGGAGACTGGGCACTTTGACTTCTATTTGTGGAGTATCACACTTCTTGAGTTTCATGCTCCAAGATAAAGCAGCAATGATTAGAATGCAAATGCTTCTCCCAAGGGGAAATTTCTCTCTTCCACCTCTGTGTGCTATTCCTCATCAGAAAAGAAAAACTAACATCAGTGCCTTTGAAAAAAATATTTTAAATGGTTTTTTTAAGTACAGAAACACAAGAGCTTTTGTAAAATTTAAGAACTTGCTCACACTGCCTTGAAGGTTGTAATTACATGATTGGCAAAAAGCCCCATGCCAAGTCTGTCAGGTGCAGTACAATTATCTCATCCCAGTCTTTCCACTCCTGAATATTATTGATCAGGAAAGGTTAAAATACATGTAGTTCCAGAGAAATGGGACCAAGCTGTGGCAGAATCAGACACAAGAGGAGCATGGACTAGCCCTTGTCCATTCTTTATTCTGGTCATTGCCTTTGATAGATCTGAACCTTAGATGTTGCTGTCTACAGAGAATATTTGCTATTATTTTTTAATTGATAGAATGTGAAGAAAAGTGGTAAGTGGATCTTCTTTCTGGCAGCTGCCTGTAGATTAAGGTGCATGGGTATACTTGCAAAGGGTGGGGGTGGGAGAGCTTAGCTGGGGATGTAAAATAAATTGTATTTGCTTTTAACCAAGCCACTTCTGTTTGGAGAATAAATAAATCCAAGTTATTCTTGTTTTACTGATTTGGCACTAGGTTTGCAAAAGCTCAAGGGATCCTGTCCGGAGTCCGTGGCTTGTGCTCTGACTCCAAAGGGAAGGGGATGGGCAGCCAGACTCATTCCCGGTGCATGTTAGGAGTAAATGGGCTGTGTGGGTTTCGAGCCTAAAAGTCCCAAAGGTCCCTCGAGCCCCTGCACAGTGCAGACACGCTCACTTGGGGATCCATCCCCGTGACAGGCTCCTCCATTACGCTTCGCCCACAGCTTCAAGGTAAGGAAGCTAATTCTTGGGTCTGAGGTCCTTCCTGAGTGACGTCAAGCCTGATTTTTAGAGATGCTGAATGTGCCCGGGTCCAACTCACGTCAATGGCAGAGCTGGGTGCTCAGCATGACTGAAAGCTGGGGCCAAGAGAAACAAATACCAGCAGCTGAGAGCAGCTGAAATTTGTAGTACCTTTTTAAAATTTGGCCATATATCTTGTTCTGTCATTTTGATCCCCTCCATTATTTTTCCCTTCTAGCTACAGGACACCTTTATACAAGACTGCTGCTGCAAGCATATTGCTGTAATCTCCCGAGTAAAAGCTGCATAAGAGCAGGCCATTGAATAGACGTGGCTGTAAGCAGGAGTAGGACTATAAAGCATGAGCACTGCAAGCAGCACTAGAAAGATCATAAGCTACTTTAAAAGAAAAAAAAAAAAAGAAAAAAAAAGTGCTATATATTTCAGGGCTTTATATAACTCTGTTACTACTGAGCTTATTTACAGTGATGCCTCGTCTGTGTCTTCCAGAAAGCCACATGCCAAAGGACAGGAAGACATAAATTATTTCGTCCTAAAAAGAAGCTAATATCTGGGCTGGAGATTCAATTCAGTGGAGTTAAGAATGATTTAGGGCGCCTGAACATCATTATGCCTGTCCTTTCCTAGTTAGCATGGCAAAGCCACGAGGAGTAGAGATAAGTAGAGCCACCTAGTGCAGGCAGGAGGGATAAAGCAAGTCTTTACAGTGATCTCTGCTTTTGAAAAGGGGAAGAGTGTTATTTAAATCACATTCAAGTTGATAAGTGACTCTAGATCTGGTTCAAACCTGCAACGTTTTAATAACATTTCCAAATTCAATATATGGATGTATACTTGATCAGCTTTCATAAATTAGTTTGCTCTCTCCCCTTCTTCCCATTTTTTTTTCTGCAGGTAAAGGAAAATCTGTAATTAAGAGTAACAGATATTTTTGATCTTTTCGTGTTTGCCCTCCCCATTTCCCCAACTGGTGTGACTAGCTGACTTGATCTCATCTTCATTTCAGTTCCTCTTTCTTCGAGTCCACCTATAAGTGCACCAATAGCTTCTCTTCGCTACTTGCATTTTCTTGCAGGCAGCAAAAATAGCAAATGTTCCTACATGTAACATACATAATAGCTTGAAATCAATTGACAAAGTTAAATTCAGCAAAGCACCCTCTTATATTAATATTTAAAGCATCATTTAGTATATTTGCTATTTAAACAGATACACTAAAACCCCTTGCATAAAAATAACTTTAATGACATTTCAAAGTCAGTCATCTAGAAAATTTCTTATTTATACTGTGCAGTGCAGACCAAAATCAGCCTCTGCCTTTGTGGATCCAGAGGGGCCCTGGTTTCCCATTAGCGCTGCCTGACGGGGCTTGTTCTCCTGGTCACACGACGGCTGGAAGAAGCGCGTGGCCACGCAGCCCTTGTCTGGATCCATCCCTGTGTTACAAACACACCAAAGGGAAGAGGAGAAAACCAAAACAAAGAGGTGCTGGAAATCCACAGCACAACGAGGAACCTGGCTTGCTAAAATCAGTGAAATTTTGCCTCCGAGCGAGAAAGGGGATTTCACCTGAGGTCTGCTATGCGTGAGCTGAGGGCTCTCCTCCCTGCCACACGCCGTCTTCCTGAAGGGCCTTTTCCCAGGGGATCCAGAAGGAGCACTGGGAAGTTTTGCTCATGCCAGCATCGACCAGGCGGCAGGCTGGCTGGATCACCTTAGCAGGCACGCAAGGTGCTTGTCCAGCCCCACCTAAATTAGCTGATGGAATAGATACCACGTCCCACCCAGTGTCAGGAACATTCATAACCCACGGCGGGACACGTTGCAGCCTTCATGATTCAAGCAGTGACTCAGACAAAGGCCGTGCATTTGTGACAGCTTTCATGGGGTCGTGGCATTTAGAGAGAAGAGCCACCTCTCAGATCATCATGTCTAATGATGATCCCTCTCTTCAGCTTCAGCCAGTCTTCCCAGAAAGATGTATTTGATATTAAACTGATCGTTACTCAGTCCAAAGGGCACATCCCCTGGCTGCTGGATACACAATATTTGTGCATAAACAAAATCTTTCCGCCTTTCAGTCCAGCCTCTTTTCCTAAGCCTTGTCTCATTCAATAATTTACCAGCTGTTCCAGAAAACACTCAGGCTTCAGTAGTAAGGAACTTTAATTGATTTGCTGATGTCTGGAACTATGTTAAAATACAGAGTCAAATGCTAGAGAGGATTTGCTGCTGCGTGCATGTAAACTTCAGAGAGCCGACTGCAGTTCAGCAGCTCTCCCCATCACCCCTTCGTTAGCACTGGGTGGTGCAGAAAACAAATTCCTCTGGCTTTAAGCACCTGCAGCACGGCTAGGGCTGACCTTCCCCTGCAACTGCTCCCAGTAAAACTGCAGCAGAAACCCAGCAGGAAGGAGGCTGTGCTGCTTGGAGCCATCGTTAACTTCCAGTCGGGCTTTGAATTCATCAGCCAGCCAGCAGCGCCCGCCAACAAAACAGACTCCTTCCCAGCTCTACAGCAGCGTGGTGATGGTGTGCGAGGGTTGGGGATCGCGGGCCAGAGAGGGAGATGCTTTAGCTGTGAAGATAAGGCAGGCAAGGAGGCGAGAGCATCGTTTCTCTCTGCCGGCACCTCAGCTCACTTCAGCTCTGGTTTAGTGCCTTTCACGGGGAGCTGCCACCCTGCGCAGAGGGACGCGGGCACTGTCCAGGTCAAAGCCATGGGATGCTGCGGGGTCCGACGCCGGTGTTTCCTGCCCCTTCTTTTAAATCTTAGCACTGCGGTCCTGCAGCAGGAGGAGAGGGACTGGTGAGAGCCTACAGGGGCCGAGGGAAGGAAATCTGCCTCTGCACATCACTGTCAGAGTGTTTATTTATTTATCACGTAACGGTAGTTACAGCTGGAAAAAGCAGGAGGGGGACTGCTGCCAGACAATGTATCTAGGGAGCTGTTTTGTTGGTGCCACCAGCTGTCCCCTTGGAATAGAGAGCACGTCTGAGCCATGACTCACACAGCCAGTGTCTTATTTCACTCTCGCATCTCTCCAAAAATGTTCCTCCAGCCCGAGAATGCAATAAAAGCCTCCTTTTCCTGGCAAAGGCTTTCGCAGCCAGGTCTCTTCTACTGCCCCTTTGTGCTCAGGAAAGGAAAACAGCCATTTTAACTTCAGGAAAGTAACTCCTGCTGCAATTAGGGGAACAGCAGATTCTGAACAGGGGAACTGGCAGACAGGTCAAGGGAATACAGTACCCTCTGTGTAAGATACCTGTTCAAGATAGGGGAAAAAAGTCATCAGATTGTTCAGAGATGCCTCTAAAGTCAGTGGAGAAACTATTCTGGACTTGGATGGATGCAGGATCAGACCTTAATATCCAATACTCCAGCAAAGCCAGAAAGCTTCTGCCAGAACAGGTTGTCACCTTAGCCTCACCTGGCTAGCAGTCGCCTTTGCTGGCAGCGTTCCCACGCAGACAGCTCTTCGAATCTTACTGCAAGTCGATGTCCCTGAGGTCTGCTCCTCCCCATTACTTCATCTAGCTCTGCTCAGGTATTCTGGCCTGGATGGCCCGACACAGTGAAGCCAGACCTTTTAAAACAGAGGGAGACAGACTGCCAGATGTTGCGGGACAGCACATCTGTCACGGGATGGAGAACAGGCTCGGGCAGGAAACCACAGCTGGGTCTGTGCCGCTGAGATGGAGCTGGCTCAGTGGCCGATCCCGCGGCTGCGGTGCGGGGTTGCGGTCACCCCATCGGAGGTTTCCCCACACGCGAGGTGCAGATGCTGAAGAGGATTACCTGCGAGGGAAGAGTCCGCACCGACCGACTGCAGCCAGCGTGCTGGCTACGGGGAGAGGCCGCGGGGCTCCGCTGGAAACGAGCGTGGTTTAGCCCTTGCTGAGGAGCAAACAGGGGGGATGAGAATTATTCTCGTTCTCCCTGCACGAGACCTGATGTGCGTGCAGATCTCTTGTGCCTCTTCTGTGGCTGAACAGCGATTCCGCTGTGCAGGGCTCTCCCAGTAGAACGAAATTCATAGTCGACTAAATAAACCATTAAATCGGTGGGGAGAGGGGCAGGGTGGAGGGAAACCTCAATAAAAATGCTGCCTGGCAAGTGCATTGATTTTAGTTAACCAAAGTGCCATGGGGAGGTCCTTACGTCACGCTAGCTGCATCCCTGGCACCTCTCAGGACCTGTGCCCCAGCTCCTTCTCTGAACTTGCTGATGGAAAAAAAGTTCCGTCGCTGGCTTCGGTCTTTAGGCCCACGCACACACGCTGCTGTACACAGGCACGCATCTCAGGGGAACTAGGGTCACTTAAAAACAACCGAAAAAAATTGATCAAAGCTTTCATTCCTACGGCTCTAATGCAAAATGTCAGATTGACAGCAGCTTGGTGGTATCCTTTTATATTTTTGGTGCAGGCAGACGCTGCAGCGGGGTCAATCATGACTATTTAGTGCACTGCCCTAGATGGAGCTGCGAAGCAGCTGGGGAAGGGCTGGATGGAGGTAGAGTCTCGGTGCCACATTCCCGAGATTAGATTAGAGCTCAGCCCTGAACCCTGCAGGGTAGTCGGGCCAGTGAAAGCTAAAGGCTGCAGGAAAGATGGGACCCTAGCCATTAAGAGCTTCCAAAAATAAAGAAAAGTGGGTCAGAGGGACTGAAGAGGGGCTGGACTGCTTCTTTAAAGTATAAGGGTAAGAAGGAAACAAGCTGTCACTCATTAAGAGAGGATTCCCATCCCCAAAAGCACTGCCTGAAATGTCAAAGGTGAGAGTAATTGGACAGGGGAGTTGGAATTTGAGCACGGTTACCATGCAAGAGGAAAAACACTACACCTGCCCTCCAGGAAAGTATTTTAAGTTTAAAAATAAATAAAATTCTGCACCATGAAAATGAAAGATGTTCCACAGATAGGATGTCTTGGAACTTGTCAAATCCTTGATTGCGCTGTTGTCACAATACTCTCCATGCCAGCTGTGTCAGTCATCAAATAAACAACTTCTCATCACTAGCAACCAGTGCGAGAGTAAAGGGGGGTGGGGGTGTGCATGGGGGTGCTCTGTCCCCAGAACCACTGCATTTCGGTGATGTTACTAATGGAAAGCTACAAAGGATATTGTAGCACAGAAAGGCAGGCTATTGTTAGCAAGGGGGCTTGAAAGAGTAGCCAGAATAAATTATCTGCCCAATGGCCTAAATTTATTTCACTTTGTGATAGTGCAGACCCCTCTAAAGACTCTAAAGAGCTGACTACAATGGTATCACAAAGACTGAGTTTGGCCTGAAAGCAGGTATTCGCACCTATTTGATTTCTACCGAATACAGTTTATCCTCCTCAAACTAAGAGCAGGTTTTCCACTAAGTACAGACTGAACACTCAATCAAATATAGCTTAATAGTTCATATTTATCCAAATCTTGATGATGGGGGGTTATGAACTAAGTGCAGAACCCAAGATACTGGAGATTTGATTTCCAGTATGCTTTGGCTAAAACATGACTTCTGCACAGCTACACATTTTCCATTTACTTTCACTGTCATGGCACAGCAGGATTAGTCTCTGAGAAAAATCTTACTCAGGTTTTCATTAGGCTTGGTTCACATGGGATTTATACAAACTTTAAATTATTTAAATTTAGAGTGAGAAATTGGAAGAATTTCACATAATCCTGAAGAAAAAAAGAAAAAAGAGACAACCCCCCCAACCCAAACATAAAAACCTCTTTTTAGCGCTCACGTGAGAGCTACATTACCCCTGAGTACCCTTCTAAGTTACCACAGCCTCTTCAAGAAATCTACTTGATACAGTGCCGAGCAAACCAAACATCCCAAACTTGTGTCAATAAAATCTTTATGGTCCTTCTTGTTTCTCTTTGTGTGCAAGGCAGATTCCACACCCACACTAGTTCAGGCAAATCCCAGTAAGTACCTTACCAGAATGTCTCCAGTACTCCGTCCTTGGCATACTACCGACACCAGTCCCAGTAATTACTGCTTAACCACGCACACTGCACTTCTCATCACACCTCCAGCACAGGCTCTTAGCTGTCTGATTCTTTGGCTCCAGTGCAATCACTCGTTCAACATCTGCATCCTCTGCAGCAGCAAAGGTGAAAGAAACAAAGAAATACTGCAAGAAAGTCTAACCCCGGCAGTTTTCAACTGCTTACTCTTACCTAGCTATGTTATCTCTCCCAGTATGCTGGGCACTTTTCAAACATTCAGGCAACAGGGAGAAAAAAAAACCAGAATAATGGGCAGATGCTCAGCACATGCACTTGGAATTGCCCTGCACCAGAAATACTGCCCCACTGTGAATTATAAGGCTGACCCTAAAATATATGGGAGAAGGTTTTGGCTTGCATTTATACCAGTACGATGTGACACCAACTTCAACAAGCAAGATTTCACCTTGTTCAGCTCCCGTTTTCAGTGTCCCTGCATGGATGAAGAGGGTGGAAAGAAAAGCAGGTCTTCTGCTCCTCTGAGCACTCCTGCTGTGATGCTCCAGGTGGCCCATGAGGCCAAATCCACCAAGAATGGGAATTTTTCAGCAAACCAAATGGGGTCTGCCCCTTTCCCCTCTTGCCTGAGCCAAACCAGTGGTCCTTCAAGGTCAGCAATATAATAAACTGGCAAAAGAAGGTAGGTGGAAAAGCTTCCAGCTCTGCACCTTGCCAGCTATCTGTCACGCTAATGGATAAATAGATAGTCATGCTTCCAGGATTTTCCATCCATTGCTTAACCCGCCCACAGTGAAGTCGTCACTTAATTTTAAATTAAAAGGGGAGCAAGAGAGATTGTTAAAAAAGGCCTAGAGAAAGCAAGGGAAGGAGGCGACATCTGAGAGCCCTGGGTCACCCTACCCCATCCAGCCTCTATCATTGCTGCTTTGTTCCATATTTAGCTCCTGACAACTGTGCCTAGTGCAGGAACTCCCAGCTCTGTTTTTCCCTCCTCCCTCGGCTGTCTCCTCTCCCTTAGAGAGATTTCTCTCAGAAATTTCTCTTTCTTTTTCTCCGTGGCCATAAGCTAATACCCCTGTACTCAAGAAGATGGCAGAAAAGCAGGAGGAGCCCAGCAACACCCAGAATGGTGAACCTGACAACGCAGAAGAAGGTGAGGAAAAAAAGAAGAAGAAGTTGAAGCGGGAAGACCTGCCACCGTTTGAAATTGTGACAGGGTAAGAGGTTTAGATATAAATATGAGGGTGCAGGAGAGTGAAGTGGGGATGTTCAAAGGTCTCTGCCTCAGCTCTTATGTTGGGTAATTAAAGATGGCATCTTCAGCCAGTGCACTTCTGAATATTCTTAAATGGTGTAAGTATGGCTTTCATTATTGTGAGATTTTGTTAAACGTTTTGCCAATTTCCACAGAGGATGGATTCACACCAGGCAGGCAGACAAATCTGTTTGTTTTATACAAGCAAGTCTGTTTCTATAGCATTGACTGATTCCCTTACAGTGCAAGTAGTCCGACTAACTGCAATGGGATCACTTACCTGATGATATCAGGATGGAAGGTATTGGCCCTTGATGAGCACTGAATATTGATTTCTTGGTGTGATCAATGGCTCTTGTCTGAAAGTTTCTCTATCTGTGGATTAGGAAAAATACGCCTGCTATGGCTGATTTGCTTTACGGACCCAAGGGACAGATTTTTCAAGAGAACTGAAAGTCCACATTTTTAAGGGCTCCACACCCGCAGCTGGAACCTGACTTTCAAAAAAGCCTAACTCACAGAAAGGCACAAAAACAATAGGCGGTTTTCAAGACAGCAAAGCAGCAAGCAGCTCCTTTTGCTCCAGTGAGCCTGGTCTTTGAAAAAGGCAGATATAACAGAGATCTACTAGGACGCTGAACTCTGTCAGACATAACTGACAGCTGCAACTAGAAAAAACTCTGTAATCTGCTATCTCTAAGCATTTCAAAATGCTCATTGTAGTAGTAGCAAGATGCCCTATGTCATTCTTCCCTCTGGCCTCCCTTAGCAGTCACCAAGGCAGCGTTCCCAGCGCATAAACCAAAACCATGATTTCTTCCAGCTGCTTGAATGTAAAGCTCAGGCCAGACTCTAAAATCCCACTTGGAGTCCTTCTGCCTGTGACATGGTTACTGGTAAGAAAGATTCTACAAATAAAATTTGGCTGGCATTTCTGAGAACGATGCATGAGGCAGGACAGCGCCTATGTCTGATTCCTGCACAGGGACGAAAAAACCATTTTCTTCTTAAAATGTGTCTGCTCTGAAAAACCACTTCTTGGGGTGAGGCTGTTCGCAGCCTTTGGTCTGTCATACATGATCATAGAAATAATACACGTCTGCTAGAGCAGTGACTTTTAAGAAAAGCACACCCCTCTGCTCGGAACAGAGCTAAGACACCAAAAATTATTTATATAAGCCAATGGACCAACGACACATATGGTGACAACTTCTAGACACTTAAGACTTACTAAAATGAATCTCAATGAGGAAGTTAGATTTTTCACCCTTAGAGCACTCAACTTGCAATTAGAAATGCTAAGGAATTGGGCAACAGCTTCAAACTTCCTCGCTAACCCAAATGACCTGGATAGGAATTGGTATGCTAATCATGGATGAAAAATACTTTCTTAGTGTCATCCTGCAATGAATTATTTGTTGCAATGACAAGGGTGTTGCAGAATTTGACAGGACTTTCCACTCCGGAAAGGCGGCAGCGAGAATGCGAGGGATGATGTGTGCTTGCAGAAAGGGGTAACACAGGAGAACTTAACCTGCCGAGGCTCAGCAGTGAGCGCGCTGCCAGAACCACACCGGGGCAGAGGTCCTAGAGTTAAGAGCGGCAGGTGATGCAAGGAAGCCTCAGGTAACATTTTTCTAGGGACAAGTTAAAGTCTGTGCTATGGCATCTACATACGTTAAGCTGGTACCAGCTGATTTTCACATTCTATACCCCGATACCAAGCAAGACAGGAGTTTCAGTTTCTGAAATAAAAGTACTCAGACATTAGGTGAGGGACCACAGAGCTGTCAGTATGTGAGTATTTATACTGTCCTCATCACAATATTATTTGGAAAGTGCTTATAAATATCTGGTGAATTACTGTAGGAATCATGACCAAGTCTCCTCTGATTATTAGTTTATTACTAATATGCTGGCTATTAAAGGAGAGAATGAGGAAGTAAAGCAGAAATCCTAAAGGACCCTGAAAGAGGTACTGAAAAATCCAGCAGTTTTTACTTTCATTTTGAGAAGTACGCTGTGAGTTTATACTGTGCCTGGACCTGGTATGATCACTGTTGGGATTTTTCTAATTATTTACAAATTTTCAGCCAATAAAGCCAGTTATGTGAATTATGAGAAAACACATAACTGCAACTGTGAAAGCACTTACATTCAATTACATTGCATTTCAGTTTTAGCCCTTGGATTAGGGGCATCTTATGACACACAGCCAAGTTTTCAAGCTGTTGCTTATAGCTCTAAGGAGTCTGGCTTACAAGAAAAATACTGGGAACCTAATTACTCTGTTTAAGAATATTAACCCTCTTTTTATCAACATTTGGCTCAACACAGTCCTGGATAAATATAAGCCCCATCTGAGTACATTTCATGGCATTTAAGTAGACACATTTATTTACACTTTCCCCAGAGTGTAAATGAGGCTCCTTCTAGCAGTGATAAATCCTTGGTTCCTGTTACAGTTGATCATTACAGGCTTTCTATAATCAATGAGCCCAGCATGAATGTGTTTATTTGTGAATAGTTGTCAAAGAGCAAGCAAAAGGACACTGTTTTATCGGGTCAGATAACCTAAGACCATAGTATAAATAGTCATTGAACAAATATTTAAATTTAAAGAATATGTCCTACTAGTTTACAGCATCTTTTAGCTAATCCCACATTTTCATTCTCTCATTAGAAGTTCTCGATCTCTCCTCCTACCCAGCATGCAATAGTGCTGTGGTCATGCTGGGCAGCTGCTGTATTCCTCCAGCCTACCTTATTTCAGCAAACTTAAAAGCACATTATCTCTTCAGTCCAGTACCATTCTTATAGATTGAGGTTTCTGTCTCAAAGTTTCACTCTTTTTCATCTCAATACGATCTACCAGATGACAAAACACTTTGCTGCCCAGGGCAAGCACTTCAATAAATTAGGTTTGAGGCATTTAGAAAATCACTAAAGATGACCATTTGATGATGATCTTCAGAGAAGTAGGAGAATGAAGATTTCAACTTTTACCTTCCCAATACACCGCAAGTGAGCTATGTGACCACCTGCATCCTATTGTTGGAGCAGGTGACATTTCAGTGCCCGTAAACAATTTTTCAGAGAACATAAAACTTACCTCCAAGTCCTACACTGACTATGATGCCTTTATTGGAGGGGGAAATGGCAAGAAAACTTCACTAATTGCACGAAAAAAAAACCAAAAACAGAAAAGCAGTTAGCCTAGTCACTGAAATATCTGATATTTGTATATTTTAAGAGATTGTAAAGTGACATGCAAGATGACACAATCTCTATGTTTAGCATTTATAGCAATATAGCTTCCAGTATAAGAAAGTATATTGGAACTCACATCTCCTAGGCATATTTTGTTAGCATTATCTTTCCTTAATGTTGGAACAAAAAAAAGAAAAGGGTAAAATAGAGACATTAACATTTGTACACCACCTGTCATTCAAACACGGGAAAACAGGCTTGCCAAGAATTAGTCATTTACTCAGAAAGAGTCTATTCAAAGCTAGACTTGAGTTTCCAAAGAAGTTGTCTTAGTTTGTTGTAGTGGTTGACACAGCAATTTCAGAGATGTATTTTGATGCTCAATTGTTTGCAAAGAGTTTTAATCTACCCAGATAAACAATACAATTACGATACTTCACTTTGCAATAAGTTATGAGGGTCATCTGCCAAGCATGCTGTAACTCAAAGGTGAGAGGCAGCATACGGCATTTAAGTACTTATGCAGTCTTACAGGACATAGGTTTGGTTTTGCTCATTCTTCCACTGCCAAATCGCTCGCTGCGAGGCTTTCCAACAACTCACAGGACCAGAGACACCTCGTCCAAATCCCCACTGCTGGGAAGAGTCACATAGCAAGGACTCAGCTAAGCCCTGTCAGGACAGAAGTTTACAATTCACACTTGGGCTGACATGTCCTCCCCGCTCTGGTTTACACGGGATTAAGCAGATTCTTGCTAACGAGCACACACAGCTCATTGGTTGCCTACGTATCCACGATCAGCAAATTTTCCAAGCTCTCAGCCAGCTACTTACAGGCTTGGAAAATGCCCTTAGCTTTGTTTATATTCTTTATCGGAAACTTATTAATTAAGCTGATGCATATTCCATGTTGCTAGAAGGGCAGATTTAGGTGAACATCCCAGATAATCTTAGACAGACGCCAAGATGATAAGCAATAAAATCTGTCTAGAAGGCCTGACTAAATACACGTCTGAGTCAATACATCCTGGAACAGATCGCTGCTGTTTAAACAGTTTATCAAAACACACAGATTCAATCTCATCACTGATGTAACCGCTTTGCAGTCAAGAGAGTTAAATCAGGAATGAACTTCCATGTGACTCTGATGTGCTACATTTAAAGACATGATGTTATTTTAAAACAACTTGCTGTAGCCTTACAAACTTAGCTCTGAAACAAGGCAATGGGTGGCTTATGTCAGACCCAACATAGCTGGACTTCAAAGACATCATTAATTAAGGAATCGTTAAATCATTAAACAAAGAACCACTCATTATCTAGGATATAAAGCAGGAAAAGCGCTATTCTCGGAAGCACGCAAATTTCTTTTTGTCTCAAAGAACATGAGAAAGGAGTTCAGGGAATAAGAGGCACTGTGCTAAATTAGAGTCTGATAATGCCCTTTAACAAAATCAGTGGAAGTCTTGCAGTTCATCTTAAAGCAAATGAGTCTCGCTCTAACAGGTAACTTTAAGTCATCTAACGTAAGTGAACAGAGGTCAAACTGGTAAGAAGGAAGTTAAAGTAGTCTTTCTGGGTAGTTTAGAAATTGTGGAAGCCAGTGCAGGTTTCCCTTTTCTAGGCTTGTGCAAACTCTCAATGCAAACCAGAGAACCATAGACTAAATCATACCCCAACAGCATGATTTATTTGCTCATTAATCAAAATAAAAGTCTGTATCCACACTACTGCTTCTCATCCCTCATTAATACGCTGCCAGCTAAAACATTAATAGCATGAAAGGCTCCCAAACAGGCTTTTCTATTGTTTGTCCCATCTTGTGCAGATCTCATCTAAGCAGAATTGAACAATGTCAGGGTTTAATTATACCGTTTAAGAAGCAGCTGAAAACCTGCTTCTGGTAACATTTCTAAAGCCAAACCTGTACTCTAAACTTCCACTGTCACGAATCAATGATACGTGAAAAGAATTACAGTGGTCCTTGACTGACAGCAACAGTAGATATTCCCAGTGTAGATGCAGTTCTATGAACAGAATTGTTTCGACTCTTGTTGCATTTGGAAGACTAATGATCTTCTTCTCCGAGTACAAAGTACAACTGTGCCAACCTAACCGCATCAACTCTCACACCATTTGGCTGGTATAGTACACTGATATTCCAAGGGAAGTTGTTCATCTGTAAAATCATGCGTTGGGAAATCCAAAACAGAAGTGGGAACTGTAACTCCAGGCCTTTTACTGTGAATCTGTGTATGGACCCTGGATACTACTGTAGTATCATAAAAAATTAAATGGAGAGGGTGTTCTTTTATGTTTTAACTTTCTCAAAAGCCAAAAACGCCACAGGACTTTGGCAGCAAGAAGATCCCTGGCTGCGTTAAGTATGGAATATACACATACTGAAGAGAAATTTCTGAAACTTTGTAAGTGGAATTAAACATTTATGGAAAATTGTATTTAAACTTTTAAAATAACACAGCTAAAGCAGCTTGACAATAGCTATAATTTACTCTGAGTTACGTATTTAGACAGCACACTATTTCCAATTCATTTCTAAGCAAAAAGCCATTTGCTTACGGTACATCATGTAGTATTTGCAGCCAGGTATTACATGCAGAACTCCTAAGTGCCTATTCCCTGGTCTTTCTGCTCAGACATTTCCATTCCAATCCCTCTGATTTGCACAGAATATCACGCTATTTGGGGCTTTTCATGCTGTCCTAGCAAAGCCTTATCCTTTGCACTTTATAGGAGGACATCCACTGATTTTAAAAGGCATCAGATCCAGGTTTTCATGAACAGTCCTTCCTCCTGACCTGCAACCATCCCGCATTTTCACTGTGTCCCATGCCAGCATTCCCCACTAGCAAATTGACAGTACATTCACTCGTTGTTCCCACATTACTAAGTGAGCATAACATACTGAGTTTGATTATTTTCACTCTTTTCCATACGATTCTCTTCCGCTGTCTCTGGAGACATCTTGCGAGGTGTTGCATCACAAATTGTTCTTTCCTCTCAGCAGAACAACGCTTTGCCACTTACTCCTGCAGCCTTGTTGCTCTCTCCAATTAAAATTTCCAAGAGTCTGAGAATCTCTCCTGACCTTTGCTCAGTGTACCCCCTGGAGAGGCCTGACATTATAATCTGACTATAGATGAGACAGGGATGAATAAAACACTTACTGTTTTACAAAGATTCATTATTGCCTCACTGGGAATATCAAGGTTACAGGTCTACCTAAAGCTCAGATGAGAGGAATGCAACATGCCAGAAGATTACTGGTGTGTAATAAATGAAATGTTGTGTTACTACTTTATTTCACCTTGGCTTTGGCTACTCCGTGCAGTCTTCACTCCCATCCTTTGTAGCATTTAGCAGGTCACAAGGCATGTTGTGAGAAGTGTCTTTTTCATCTTTCCACCTAACATCCTTCAAGAACCAGTTCTTGTACTGATGTACTCCATAGTTAGATGCTACAGGGGGCAATCAGGAAAGCCTGGTACTCCATAAGAAAGCAACAGGTACTATGAGATGATGCAGCTTTCCTTTTTCACCTCTTCAGTCAGCAACGCTTAAAAGCTATACACAGTATTTTAAGGGACTAATTTTAACTTCCCTAAATAACAGCAGACTACCTTGTTTGGGTGAAAGAGGACTGCAAACACATTACTCACTGCAATGATTCACTTTGGATTATGCTTATCTAGAAACCCAGAATGGCAGAGGTGCACAACAAATTAAAGTATGTGAAGTTTATCAGTAGTATCCATGAGACAGCTATCAAACTTCAGTAGGAAATACACTTTTTCATAGTGAAGTTAGATTTGATCTCAGATATTTTATTAAAACAAAGTCACAACATATTCCTACTGAATATCAGTATTCAACTGATACTGGAAGAGTAAAACTAGAACACGTAAAAACTCCAACTAGTCGGTCACGCTTGCCTCTACTCAGAGGAAATCCAGACTGCAAAAGCACTGGGGGTAAAACATTAATTAGCAATGCCAACGTCCTAACAATTTAGGACAACAGATCCCACAGATTAACATTGCAATACCACTCCCAAAAAAACTATGTTAATGGCCTAGAAAACAGAAGAACAGTTCAGTCTACAGGTGCATTAAGACTGGGAAAATGCCAATTGCCGTCTCTCCTTACCAAAAGTGAATATCATAGTCTCAAGAAATACATTTCAGAAGCAAGTTCCTCTTCAAATACCTCAATGCAGATACCAGAAATTCCCAGTATAAGTTTGTTAAAATGAATTGAAAAAAGACTAGGTAGTAAGAATGGGCCTCGAAGCCTCACCACACAGCAATACTAGCTGAATATCTTACAGTTTTGGATGTATTGTTATCCTCCTATTAAAAGGCATCTCCTTTTAATACATGAAAAAATACAGCTATCATAGATGCAGCAACTTGTCCAAGATCACACACAAGAACTAAACCAATGCTATAACCCCTTATTATCTGCCTCTAAGACGCTTCTTTCCTCTCCACTCTCTATAGGGAACGCCTCCCAGCCATGTTTTTCAAATTCCAGTTCAGGAATGTGGAATACAGCTCAGGCAGGAACAAAACCTTCCTGTGTTATGTTATTGAGACCCAAGGCAAAGAGTCAGTGACTTCTCGGGGTTACCTGGAAGACGAGCATGCGGCCGCCCATGCAGAAATGGCTTTCTTCAACACAATTTTACCGAAGTGTGAATCAAACCTCCGCTACAACGTCACCTGGTACGTCTCTTCCAGTCCCTGTGTGACCTGCGCCGATCGGATAACCGAGATGCTAAAGAAGAACAAGAACCTGCGTCTGACAATCATGGTAGGGCGCCTCTTCATGTGGGAAGAGCCAGAAATGCAGGCTGCCCTGAAAAAAATGAAGTCAGCTGGCTGCAAGCTGAGGATTATGAAGCCTCAAGACTTTGAGTATGTCTGGCAGAACTTTGTGGAACAGGAGGAAGGAGAGGAAGCAAAGGCTTTCGTGCCATGGGAGGACATTCAAGAGAACTTCCAGTATTATGAGGAAAAGTTGGCTGAGATTTTGCACTGAAGCTCACGTGAGTGAGGATTTCCACTTGGTCACCTATCTATTCATATTAGTATTACAGACTCCTCTTTTTTTCTTCCAGTTGTTAAAGGCATAACCCAGAGCCAATTTCAGTTACTGTTACTCTCACACATACCTGGCTGGGTTTGCCTGTACCCGAATATTGAAAATAATCCTAAGCAGTACCTTCCCCCTTCAAAGGTGGTAACACGACAGCAGGCTCCTCCACAGCAGACACTTAAGGGAGTTAGAACTGGTTTGTTGTTTGTTTTTTTTTTTTCTCCTCAGAGTAAACACCTCCAGGAATCAAGAATAAAAAGGTACTAGGGTCAGTAGGTGCAACAAGAATACCTCATTGTTGCCCACATGCATGATATTCAAGACACATGGCAACAGTGAGAGGAATGTACAGAAAAGGGGATTTCCCCCATCCCTCAAAGCCTAGCCCTCTAGAAAAAAAAACAACCACTAGAGGAAATTAGACTTATCATTGCAGAATTCCCCCCCCCGCCCTTTTTTTTAAGGGGTACTCAAGAGTCACCTATTTAAGCCATAAAAACATGAAGGCATTTAAAGGTTCTAACATGTCTCTCTTTTTCCTTCCCCAGGACCAATTCAGAAAGGATCCATGAAGAGAGATGCAACAGACTCAGACATCTGGCACACTCCCGCTTTCCAAAGCTTTGATTCCAGCAGGATGGAGTACCAACTCCTGGAAGACTAGACTGATGGACTACAAACACAACACAGATCTTTGGTGTTTGGGATTTCTTTGTTTTATTTTGTTCCTTCCTCCCCACCCCAAACAAACCCATGCTGCCTCTGCTGATAGGAAGAAGAGAAGGCAACAACATACTGTGTGATTGAAAGCCGTGGATGAGATGGATTGCAGTGGACCTACAGGAAAGACTGTAGGCTTCGCATACTGAGACTACTTTACGAGAAAAGACCTTAGAACAAAGCTGCCAATTAGACAAATGCATTTAGAAAGTACATACATCATAAATGTTAAAAAGACAGGGATTTAAGATTAAAAAAAAGCTTTTCTTCCTCTGTTGTCCTCAATAATCAGAGCTGTGATTTAAATCAGGGCTAACTGGTTTATTCTAAATTATGATGGAAGCCTAAGTACTCGATTTCAAATACTTTCTCCCCTTATTCAATGATGTTTGTGATATAAAACTGGGAAAAGCAAAGTGAAATAAAAATGGAAGTCACTGCAAAAGCCTACAGCACTGTTTATTCCTTCTTCTCTATTTGCAAGAGGTCCTAAATTTAATCTGACAAGTGAGACATCCTGGGACAGCCACGTATGAAATATTTCGTAGCTGAAGTGCAGCATGATAAGAAGGGAAAATTACTATATGCCAAAAAAAATTCAAGAGTACATACAAGTGTGGAAGACAGAGAGAGAAAGAATATGGGTGTATCACTTTCCGTATAAAAAAAGACACAAACCAAGCAAGGGTCACAGGGATGCTCGTTAGCCAAGAAACTGAGTCAGGGCTGGTTCTTCCAAGTTCATGTTGGTTTCTCCTGCACTGGAGACACAGCTGGACATGCACACATAAAAGTGCTGACTGCACCCATCTCTCACCTCAGTCAACCGCACTAAATTCTGGCATAAATTTTCAAGGCAGAAAAAAACAAGTGGCAATGAGAACACCTTTGCTGAGCGCCACTGTGGATTTCATCTCTTTGCCACTCGATTTAAAAAACAAACATAAATTAAGTGTAAGGACTAAATTAATGAGCAGTCTTGATGCCCACTCTGGATCAGCTCAATACTCCAAGTTCCTATTTGTCTTACTGAGTTTATTTTTTTTCCAGTTGTGTATTTAGCCACAGCAATTAGCCACCAGAAACAAGTTTACAAAGGATGGTCAACAAACAGGGAGAGTAATAATATGAAGCTCTTAAAGACACAAACAGGATTTGCAGATCTGCATCAGCAAAGAAACCACACAATACAGATTAATCCACGATGCTAAGAACAGAAAACACTCCATGCGTTCAATTCATAGTGAAAACCAATTAGGAACCCTATGTTATGGTACAAACTTCTCAACTGTTATGTCCCATCTTTTAGATTTATTCAACGTATCTGGCATTTTTCTGGGCATTCAATATGAGAGAAGTCAAAAAGATTTGTTATTATGGGAGGGTGGGAAAAACCAAACATAAAGGAAATGCAGAATATATCATAGTTCAGTATTGGAACCAAACTTTCAAAAACCAAGTGTTTACCAATGATCTGATGAACTAAGTGTGTTACTGATTTGCTTTTGCTATTGGTGACATCAAACACCAACCTACATATAAGAGCTAAACTACAAATGCAGTAAAAAAAGAAATATGAAAAACAAACCTTAAACTCCATGCTATGACTTTTGATGGCACATCAGTCATTCACACGTGTGGATTCTCAGAAAACTGAGTTCTGCAGGCTATGCGGCATAAAATGCACACAAGGTGTCTTTACACATCTCCACCATTCCCCTTCAAAACCCAGGTTTCCTCTAGAATACAGCCACAACACATACAGACGTGTTTTTCAAAATGACCATGCTCTGATCTGACAGCAGAGTACTGAAGAGCTATTTATTTAATGTTGACAGCATGATTCTTAGCGAGTACAGTCTCATAACAAAAAATTGTATTTATGGCCAGAAGGTAGAAATTAAATTTTTAATCCTGTAACGAACAGAGTAACTAAACTGTATGCCAGATATGAACATTGCAAAACTTTGGAAAAAAAAAAAAGTGTCAGGGCTCCACAGCTCACCATTATCAACCGTAACTACAAACCAACAAATACCTAAGCAACAGACAGCTCCAATTTCACTCTGCACAGGAACTGTCAGCCTTAAGTAGAAGCTCTAGTGCAAGCAGGTGCTCCGTGGAGGACCAGTGACATCTGGTGGCTTCCTGGGACGGATTGACGGGGCACTCCCAGAGGGTTACCACAACACCTCTGCCTTCTTTACAGGCTCCCTGAACACTACATCCCAAATTAGCTGCTCTGGAGCTTTGTTGTTGTTGTTGTTGTTGTGAAAAGCCACTGCCAACACAAGAGTGAGCTACACTCAAACGAAGAATGTGCTCAGCATGCAGTTTCCCCCCTCACCAATTAACAGGTTTCCACTCCTGAAAGCAAGGGAAATGGGGTTCTCTTTAAACTCTTTTGCTCACAGAGTGTAAACTGTGATCTTTATATCTGTGTCTTCAAACACTTCCCCAAGTATTGCTGAAACTTTATTCCAATCCAGGCGGTCAAGTCCACATCCAATCCTGGAAAATAAGATATCAAAACAGCTGTAATGGCCTCTTTTGGAGCATGCTATGAACAACTAGCACTTCAAGCAGCTACAGTTTTATGTGGCACTAACTGAGCTCACCTCAAATCAACATATACAGTTAAAATAAGGAAACAGCCAAGCCTTATGTTTTGCTATCATTTAAATGCACTGGGAAACGCAAATTTCATTTGCACAATTGGACAGAAGAGTTGAAGAGAAGTGGATACTTGAACTCTTATTTCACAGCAGGGGATCATCTCTCAAACATCCTTCTATGCAAGAAACACTCAAGTATTTACATCGCAGTAACTGTTTTTCTTACCTAGGCATAGAAATGTCAGTAACTCCATTGTTTAGACAGTGAGCTTTCATGGCTTCTAAACTCTTTCGCATGTTCTCATATGTTGGTTTGTGAGAAACTTTCTTCTTCGTAATCTAAGTATAAATGTAAAAGGTCAGTTGTGCCTTTGGCATGATCACTGCAAACTACTTTTTTTTTTAAAAAACATATTCCACTACACTCTGAAACTCCACACCCAGACTTGCTACTGTGAAGAGAAAAAGACTCAGAATAAGAACCATGTTTCACAGCGTAAAATAGTGTAATTTAGCAGCTAGTTCTGTCCATTTGGAGTTTAAATATACATACACAAGACAGCTTGGCTTCTCCTCAACTAGCAATATTTGAGTAATACATCTCACACCTCTTATTTAGAGGAACATACTAAAAAAATTCACAACTATTAAAGTCCTCATCATCATACCTAATATAGTTTAGTCACAGGCAAGTGCCTAAGTGATGTCCCACTCTTACCAGGTAGTAAATGTATCGATCCTCTCTTTGGAGAACTGCCACCTCCCCAGTCTTCTTTTCTAAAGTGAAGAAATTAAGAAGGTATTTTTGAAACAGTTACATTCCACTACATAATTCCCCCTACACCCCAAGTAGCTTGGAATACCCTTATTGCTGGAAATCAAGGTTTTCCCTTCAGCTCCTGCATGTCCACCCCACGTGTATCACTCACGTTGATCCAACAGCTCTTGTACGCCTCCAAACTTTTTCTTAAAAAGAACGGCTATGCCTGCACCCATGCGACAGTCCTCGCTGATGCAATGAGCCAATGAGTCCGTCTGCGGGCATGAGAAAAGGTCCCCCTTAACACATTTGATCTGGAAAAGAGCACAAACAGAAGGGCAAATGAAAATAAGCTAAGAGTGCAGACTCAGATACTACAATACTAAGATAACAGGCAGTCTGGCAAGCCTGTAGATGAAAGCGCGTAAGATACTGAGTTTAAGATGCAGTTCACAAGTAGATGAGTTGGCATGAAATATGAACCCAATATACAGGTAACTATCTATCTTTTCTACAAGATCAGCTATAAGTACCACATGCCAGCTCAGCAGTTAATTTTACAAAATCAATGCTTAAAAAGGAAAACTGCATAACAGAGAGTACAGCTGGATTAGTGCACATCTTCAGCATACTATTGGTGTGTCAGTGCTGGATATTTAGTTAAGTAGGTAAGCTCTGTGCTGTTGTACAGTATCTGCATCATTGACATAAGCACAAAAGCGCAAGAAATTTAGCAGTGTCAGCCACTTTCCTCCAAAAAGGTAGATAGTACAGCCAGCTGCCACGTTACTGGGCCTCCAATAACAGGAAGGCCTCTTTACTGAGACACGCATCACAGCAGTAGCCCACATAACCCATTTTCTACGCACTCTCTCCTCCTGATCCTTGGAGAAGTGGGTGGCCATGGTAACACGGGCTATGGTGAAGACTCCTGCAGCTGGAAAGATGACAGAGAGAAGAACAGAGTTATCAGGAACCCCAAACTAGGCAGTAAGCTGGTGTGCCAGAACATGCAAGGCTAAGCCTACTTCATCTATGGGACAGCCGCGACAATCGAGACACCCCCTGAAAGCAGAAAAGGAGGTGGCCAGTACCCCCGAAGAGTGTGGCGCAAGCTTTCCCGCTGCAGCCCCACAGCTCCAGCCCAGGAGGTGCAAGGAGGCCTCAGCCCAGGCTCATCACCCAACTGGCACCCACGGGCCTTCCATCCTCCTCCAAATCACCCCTGCCCCTTCAGGAAACCCCTCAGCTGGCCACACCCGCGGGCACGGTGTGAAGAACGATCCGCCGGGCCGGGGCCTGCACCACGAAGAACCTCCCCAGCGCTCCCCACATCGGCCAACCCAACCCTTCCTCCGCTGCACCACGGCGGCCTTATCGTCACCTAAACATGGCCGCCGGCGCTCGCCTCTCTAGGCGGGCGGGAGGAACGCCCTCTCTATGATACTCGCCGAGAACATTCCGAAGGCCAACCCGCCGTGGCGCCGGCGCATGCGCAAGGCGCTCGGAGGCGGAGCCTAGGGTAAGAGGAGAAAGGGGGTGGGGCCGCAGCCGGCGCTTGCGCATTGCCGGCCGCGGCCGCCCTACGAGGCGCGCGCACTGCCTGGGGCGCAGGCGCAGTTGCCGCGGGTGGGCAGGGCGCGGGCGGGCGGGCGGTGCCCGGCGCTAAGGGCCGCGAGGAGGGAGGCGGGGCCACCCGGGGCGGGCGCCGCCGTGCGCCTGCGCCGCCCGCGCCCGCCCCCTCCCTTGCCTTTGTTCGGGGTTGGGCGCCATTTTGCGCGGCGGCTGAGTGGAGGCGCTGATTGGGTTTCGGGGACCGGTAGCGGAGCCAATCAGCGCGGGACCCGAACCGGGGGAGCGAGGCACGGTGAGTGCGAGCAGCCAATATGGAGCCCCCGAGCGCCGGCCCCAGCGCCGGGATTGGCGGGGCCGAGTGACCAGTCAGGAGGCCGCTCGCAGGGCCGGGGCCGGCCGGCCGGGCACTGGGGGGGAGGCGAGGGGACGGGGCCCGGCTCCTCCCG
>NW_010973436.1:3390244-3495386 GCF_000737465.1 Haliaeetus leucocephalus
TGCCCGGGGGAGGTGGGGGGGAAGGCGCCGAGAGCAGGTCGCTGCCCCCCCTCCCCCGCTCTCTTCCTCTTCTCCGGGGCTGCCAGCGTGCCGGTGAAGCGGGTGTGTGCGCTCCCCCTCCCGCCTCCCCTCAAGGCACCTGGACGCCAAATGTCGCCAGCCACGTGCTCCTCCGTGAGGAGAAACTGCCCTTTTTGCGGGAGCGAGGGGGGCCCCCGGGGCCGCCTCGCTGTCTCGTCCCTGAGCTGCAGGGCATTGCCTCGTCCGCCTGAGCACAGCGCGGGGGCTCTGCCCGCCGAGAAGGTCCCCAGGTCCGAGGCTTTCTGCAATAAAATAAAAACGTCCCTGGGAGAACTCCCTGACTTGCATGTTTGATGAGGAGGTGGGAAACAAAATCTGGGTTCCACATGTGTTGTACTGCAGAACAGTGGGAGGGAGGACTGTGGCCTGTTTGTGCTGCTCTTTAGTTAAATCCTGCCTTCGGCTTCACGCGGGTCTCTGTCCTCTGCTGGTGTCGGTAGAGGACAACGATCGTGTGGGTAGATTGACAGGGTCTGCCCTAGAAACTTCTGCCAATTTAGTAACATTGCTTCAGGATGCCACGCATTTAAAACCGATGCTTTCAAGCTAGCTCAAGTCCTAGCATGGTTTATCATGCTAGTTTGTTCTTAGCATAGCTTATTTGCTGAAGGAACTGTTGTTGATGTAGCTTCTACAGCCTTATATATATGTGTGTGTGTCTATATATATATGAATATATGCTGATAGAACTAGAACACTAAGTCATTTTCAGTGCAGACAAGGGCGGACTGAGGAGGGGCTCACTGGTGAGATCAGCTGTAGGAGGAGCGTGCCATTGAAGTAGATGACCAATCTTTAAAATTTAACTTTGATACAGTAACACTGTTGCTCTGGGTTTTAATGAAGGGAATGAAGTCATCCCTTGGAGACTATGATCAAGCGCGTATAAAATCTTCTGTTTGTAACTTTGGCTAGCCACAGCTGGTGCAGAGAGCTAGGATTACAATGCTGCTAATATTTTACGTAAACAAGACAGGTACCGGGGTCTGTGAAGAAGCATGGCCGAGTAGAAGTACTCCTGTGCTTGATTATTGGTTGTGGCATTAAGGAAGCCAGAGAACTTTTGGCAAATACAGTTTACTGGCATCCTGTGCTTGCTGTTGAAATACTTCCCTGAAGAATGAAATGTGGGAGCTGTTTTCTGACAGGCCCGCAGGCATTAAGGGCAGAAATTAAGTATGCAGTGCAAAATTGAAATGAGAACCTTAGGAGGCAGTATCATCTTCAGAAAGAATATTTATCTTCTTTTATTCTGGCAGGCTGTGAAAAACTGTTAGTAAACGGGCCAAGGATAGAATTCAAATTGCAGTAAAATGTAGTGCCTTTCAGTGCTGTGACTCAGATTATCTTTGTGATCTCCAGGGTTAGCATCATTACATCCTTATTCTGAACAAAAGATCTGACAGGGACTGAGAAGGTTCTTACGTTATTATGGTTGAGTATTATGCCCCCTGTAATGAGCATGCTTCTGGTCTGTCATGATACATACCAGTTAATCGTTTATTTTTGTAGGTAAGCGACATTTGGTGTTAATGTGCAAGAAAACAACAAAATGTAAAATCATTGTGTGTCTTCTTAGGCCATGGTGAGGAGTACATTGATGAAAAAATGAAGTGTTCTTAAGATAAATGCAAGACACTGAAGTACAAAGGATGTTTTAAAGTTAAAGAGCAGGAAGCATGAGAGGTGTCATTACAGTAGTAACTACAGCAACTGTTACAGTTAGTTTAAGCTGTGAATAAATTTTGTGTACATTTCTGTGAAAACTGAAGGAGCCTGGATTTTTGTTGCTTTAGACTGCAGATTAAAGTTACAGGCTGCTTTTTCACTAATGTCGGAGGTACTTGTTCAGTCATAGCATAAATCAAATACCTCATTAAAAGTAATAGTAAGAATTCTTCCCTTGTTGATCACCTGAGAAGAGAAGAACTGGGAAGGAGAAGGAAGTAATGGAACTGAGTATTTTTTTTCAATAGTGTGTTCTTCATATGTGTAGGCAAGGGTCCAAGAAATGAGAGGCAGTAAAAGGATGGAGGCAGGGAGAAGTCTGCTGGTTATTTTCAAAATATATGAAAGTAGGAAGAGAAGAGATACGCAGAGGGAGTGCTGCGTAGTTGGGGAAGGAGAGACAATTTCACTTAGCTTTGTTGAATTCGTGACATGTAGTTTGGTTTTACACCTCAACTTTGTATTTTGTGAGGGTTTTTTTTAGTGATTACACCCCTCTCATCCCTCTCCGCCACCAATATATGGTGTAGGCAACTGTCTGTAGCCCAGAATATGCAGACTGGAGGGGTAAAACAGGAAGAGAAACAGGATCATAGCTACTATTTGATTCACTGAAGATAATGACAGAATTGAGATTGAAATACTTCTCAGTCAAGTTATATGTTCTTGAAATTACAATTCTAGTTTTGCTACTTAATTGAAAGTAAGGTGACATTAGGAAGGAGGTATGTCCTTGATTAAACAGTGGCTCTTACTGTGTGATTCTGACCTCAGTGTCAGTGGATGGTTTGCTTTTCAGCTATTGTAAGAGAATACAAATCTTCAAATCTTGGGACAATAATTACATGCTTTTTTAACTTGTCTTGCCAGATACCCAGACTGAGGTGTGCCTTTTACCGTATTGGAACTGAAGCGCTATGGAGCAGTACACGGCGAATAGTAACAGTTCCACAGAGCAAATCGTTGTGCAGGCTGGACAGATCCAGCAGCAGGTATGGAAAGTGATAACGGGTGAGCTGGCGTTGCCAATGCTGAGTTACAGAACTGACTGTACTTCTCAGAGTTTCACAGAACCAGCAAGATGCTTCGTGATACTCTCTGGATAGGTATTTATCTGACTTCTGTCACCTGATCAGTGGTCAGTGGTCTGACTAGGCTTGAAGTCAGACTAAATATGTTTTTAAAAAAATACTTATTATAAAATTAAATTAATAAAATTGCAGGTATACAAGTTACCAAATTTCAGTGTAGTAGGGAGTTTGCAAACTGGTAGTGACATGAGGAAAGTCACAAATCGTCTCTGACAATGGAGGAAAGAGAATATTAATAGAAATGGTCAGTTGTCCACAAGGAACAATGTAGATCTGTGCCCCCCCCGCCAAATTGAAATAGGTTTTGTTCAAGCCCATAGGGGCTTTCTTCAGCTTTCTCAAAATAAGTATTTATTGAGATCCTTTGTTTTAGAACTACAGGTGAATCAAAATGAACACACAGTACAGGAACTGCAACAAAACATGTAGCTTTGGATGAATTCACCCATTTCAGAAAGAAGTTTCTAGTTCATGTTATAATGTGCAGATGAGTAGGGCTGGGTTTTTTAAGGGTTTATAGATTTTTACTGTTGTTAAGCTTCACCCATTCAGATATAGTAATGCATTTTCAGATGAGCTGTGCTGCAGCTGAATTTTTTGTTGCATCTTACGTTTGTTCTGTTTCAAGGCAAGAGGAGTTTCTTAGTTGGTCATGCAAATGAATGAGCCACTGGATTATGTTTTCAGTGAGATATGCTTTGCTTTGTCATCAGCCTGTTTTGAGTGTTTGATAGCAGGGACCAGCTTCTTCCATTGAATTTAGTTGACTTTTTCAGTCAGAACAAGATTGCACGTGAGGTTAAAAAAATTATATATTAAGATTTACCAAAAACTGCTTCCAGCAGATAACCAAAGATATATTTGGTTTTATTGACACTTTGTAGGTAGAAGGGAGGTAAAAACATACTTTGGCTTGTTTCATTTTCAGTACATGCTCTTAAAGCCCGTGTTGTATTTGACATGAAATGTTTTTCTGAAGTAATTTTTTTTAACAGGCCCGTTGTAGTACAGCTTTTAGTAGAGAGATGTCCTTCATCTCCCAAATGCTAACACAGTTAATGCAGATTATTTTGGGACTCTTACTGAAGAGGCTAAAGATAGAAAAGGCTTTTAGATTTAACTGCTTTTGCAACCTCTCAAGATTGTCCTTCAAGGTCAGTAGTGGGAAGACATTGATGCAGGGGTGACATAGATGAAGCTTAGACTGTAGTCATCTGTGCTGCTGTTCTGTGCAGAAAAGAATTTATGGCCTTTATTGTAACTAACAAGTCTGACAAAAGTCTGGAACCCCTTCACAGGAAGAAACCTGCACAGTGAAAGGAAACATTAAGCAGAAAAGTAGCAGTCTAAAACAGTGAAGCTGAGATTTTAAATTCTGCAAAATAACCTCTCCTGTTCTTTGTAAGTGATTTTTGTTTGGGATATTGAAGCCTGTCAGTATCACATGCAGTTTTGTTGGTATTCCATTCTTAGGTGTGCTAAACATATTCACATTGCTTATGTTCCAAGAGCAGTGTGTATGAATTTTAAATTCACCCTCTTCCAGCAAAGTGTCGTCATCTCTTGTCAGAGCTGTGCATTTCCATGTTTCAAGCTATTCCTGTTCCTATTCCCAGCAGCAGGGTGGTGTCACTGCTGTCCAGTTGCAGACTGAGGCCCAGGTGGCATCCGCCTCAGGCCAGCAAGTCCAGACCCTCCAGGTAGTGGTGATCTCTCTAATTGTGTTTGTGAGCACTGCATGACTCTCACCATTGCCACATATCTAATGCTGTGTTTTTTCCAGGGTTTGAAATAGGAACAGGAAGATTTGTTAGCAGTAGTATCTGTGCTTTATGCTAGCTGTAGGGTTTTCCATGAAGAGCATGGGGTTATAGCTTTTCTTTGGATCTCAGGCGCATGCCAGAAACCCTGATGCATTCATGAATTCCTGCTGCTGTAATTCTGAAAGTGAATAGTGGTTGAAATGAGACTTAAAAGGAAAACCCACCAAGATGAGGAAGTAACAGTCAAGAGATATAACCCAAAGATTTCCGTAGTTTCAAGGAGATTAGATTCCTGATATCCACTGTGAGTAGTTCTGTGTCTTCACTATATGAAACAAAGACAGAGAGGAGGTGGATGACCCATGAGCTTGAAGAGTGAGCCTTTTTCATCTGTGATTAAAAAGGGCACCTGAGGACAATATTGGCCTCTGTGAGATTGAGAGATCCGATTTCTTATTTACATGTGAACAACACAGGGAAACCCAGGAGAAGTATGTATCCTAACAGTAAATAGATCGCAAATTGGATAGAAATGCAAGGTTATTTCAAACCCTGATTTGTTTCAATGTCAAGTATTTTCTGTCTTCCAAACTTCATTTCATTAGCTCACATAGGAGGCTTTTGAAGGAGTTGATAAACCCTGGATGGCCATAGCAGTTTAGTGGTGTGCTTTTCACTCAGTATTTTGGTTTTGTTTGTTTTTTAATTCTTCAGAGGAGGAGAGTTCTAAGAGGCTAGAATCGTCTTGCCAGGTGTAAAATTGAACACAGCATTTTTTATGTTCAGAGTTAAAATATGAAAAGCTGGCTGACTTGAGTTGCTTGGGTCACTGTGGCCTCCTGGTCATCGTTACATGTCGTGTCCCCCCCCCCCTTTTTTTTTCTTGCTCTAATACATTAACAAGAATCCTGGAATGCATCATTTTTCTTTCTGCTTATTGGATATTGTACTGCTGACTGTGCTTCTCTGCGGCTGAAATGAGCATGCTTATCTCTCTCTGTTGTAATTCAAAACAAATACTGCCGATTTTTGTTAGGGACTTGTGTGCAGTAGTTACAAGGTTGAGGAACAGAACAGTATCGCAAGGGTATTAGGTGACCTGTAAAGTCACAATATTCTATGTAGGGCATTGATCACTGAGGTACAACTGTGGTTGTTTCCGTGGATGTGTTAGCATATAATTCACTAAGATATTTCAACTATGCAAAGTGAAGCTTTTTTTAGGTAGTTCAGTATGTGCTGAAAATCTGTACTGATGTTTAGCTTGGTATTTTACAGTGGTTGAAGAGTGAGCATTTGCTATTGCATATTCTTGAAAATTTACAAGTAGAAAACCCAAGAACTTGGTGACTTTTTATCATGTTGTGTTGCTCTTGTTTCTAAACAACTCAGAGCATGGTAAAGAGTGATTACCTAGTTCGTAAGACCCATTTCACATTTAAGCTGTGGAGGTATGGTGTTTTTAAAGATATATTTTGGGGAGTCTGGGGACTCAGCAGGTGAGGGTGCTTAAACAGAGAGGTTTTCCCCTTGCTTTTCTTTTCATTGGCCTTTTCCCTAGTGATCAGAGATACACCTGGTCCAAGGGTCCAGAGACTCTTATGCCAAATTTATAAATCCACTGTAAGCCTTATTCGGCGAAGAAGTGGCTACTGCTTATTTTCTTTCACTCTTCCTTACTGAACTACATTTTCTGTTGTTACATTTATAATTTCACTTAATAACCGTGAAAGGATTCTCTAAGACCATCTCATGCTATATATTCGTTAGGAAATGAAAATGTTATAAGCATGTAATTGGACAGAGTTGAAGCTACCTCAGAATCTCTCTGTCAGAATAGCTTATTTAGAGCTTTTTCTCATTAGGAACCCCAATTAAAGATTAGTAATAGTGATGTGGATAATGAAGTTTCTTTTATTACACTTTGCTCTCGGGCTGTGCACGAAGATGGTTATCGTGTCTGGAAAATCTAGCCATGCTTTTCATGCTTTATTGCAATTAGACTTGGAAGTTTTGGTTAGACTGCAACAGAAAAAGATAATTTACTAAACGCAGTAGCACATCATGGAAAATTTTTTAGAAACTAAAGATACTTGATGCTGATTATAAACCCAGGTTAGTGACTGTTGCTTAGTTTCTCTGGTCACCGCATTAAAATAGGTAAGCATTTAGCCTCACGTGGTAGCCACCTCAGTTTCTGGCTTCATGTCACCAGACTTTTTCATTGTTCTGTTTGTTTTTTCTCCTGTTTCCTAGGTCCAGGGTCAACCACTAATGGTACAAGTAAGCGGAGGTCAGCTGATCACATCAACTGGCCAGCCGATCATGGTGCAGGCTGTGCCTGGGGGTCAGGGCCAGACAATCATGCAAGTCCCAGTTTCTGGAACTCAGGGACTGCAGCAGGTGAGATAACCCTAATTTTATTTTAAGATAAATTGCAGAGAACGAACGCTGATGTTCTCACCTTGTCAGATAGTACGTTTGCCTCAGCACTCTTAAAATAAACTGGGCAAAGGCGGTCGTTCTCCAGCTATGGATCTGGCAGTGAGCTGCATGTTAAGGATGCAATGAAAATTCTTTGTGTATTTGATTTTTGTGTTTTATGGGATGGTGCAAACCTTTTAAATGAAGTCCATTAAAATACAGCTGGAGTTGGTTTGGGTTTTTTTGTTTGTTTAGGGGTTTTTTATTTTAACTGGCCCTTGCAGTACAATTGGTGGTCTGATGCCTACTCAATTTATGGCTCAGAAAGACAATTTATTTATTTAAGAAAGCTTCTTGAAAATAGCTCTTGTGCTTGAGTTAATCTAATATGTGATGGCTGAAGGTGAATTTAAACATTTCCATTGCACAGAAGGTAATACTGTAGGAGGTATAGAAGATGGATTTTATTAGAAGCAATTATTTTGAAATAATTGTCTAAAAGACAGTTTTTAAATTTAAACAGGTGCTGAAAGTGTGTTCCTCAAGAGCAAAGGGGAAGAACTCTTAACAGTGGCATAATGAAAGTGTTCTAGTGATTTGAGAATGCGATTTAGGAATCAAGTTCAGCACAGTCCAGGAAGGCATATGATGTCTTGGTGTTTTGAGAGGTTTATTTAGTGTTTATTTAAAATTTCTTTTGTTGAAAAACAATATATTTTGTGTTAGGTTCTCTACAGTCTGGTTGTTGGAGGAAAATCCATAACTGGGTTTTTAAGCACAAGCTTCAAGCCATATTCCAGTTCCTCTTTTTTAATCTAAGAAATGTTCCACATTGGTGGAAAGACTTTTCTGCAAAGCTGAAAACAACTTTTATGTGTATCCAAGAGTACTTCTGTATGCTGCATAATTAACACTCTACAGATATCTTAAATCAGTCCTCTTTTTTCTTTCACCTGAGTAGTATTATTCCTAGTTTCGTGTGAATAATTTATTTCTTTTGACCCTTTTATTGTGTAAGCAGTGGAGAACTGCTAGGGCATAATGACACTAGCATGTTATGTTTCCTCTATTCTGTATGTTTGTGACTGCTGTGTCACAGGGAGGAATAAATTAAAACTCTTCATTTTAAAATGGAAAAAGAGAAGAATCAGTGCTTTCTTTTTCTTTGCAACGGTAAATCATCCTCAGAGATGATCTGGTAATGCTGAGGCCAAGGAGGGAGAAATAAGAGGCATAGTTAATGTTCCTTTCTGACTCTTTCTTCCACAGATTCAGTTGGTCCAGCCAGGTCAGATTCAGATTCAAGGTGGGCAGGCTGTGCAGGTACAGGGGCAGCAGGGCCAGACCCAGCAGATCATTATACAGCAGCCACAGACTGCAGTTACTGCTGGCCAGACACAGGTAACTGCACCAGCATGAAAGGGTTTTCTTGAGAGAAATAGGAAGAGAAACTTGACAAATGACTTAAGGTGTGGTTAAGTAAAAAAAGGGAAAAAAAAAAAAAAAAAGGAGGAATTATTAATATTGAGGAGAACTTGAGAATGAATTTCGTATTTTTGTAGTGTTTTCATACATAACTCTGGGGCAGAATAAATAGATTGCATGTTTTTATCCATTGTGTTTCTGTATTTTATTGGTTCATGGTTGTTTTTGTCTATTTGTTGAAATTTGAAAACATGAAGTGTTGCTAATTTCATACTTGCGCCATTTTGTGAAGTAGTCTAGTCATACCTGGGTTTTCTGCTGATTCTTTTGTTTAGGACCAAAATTAAATTTCTGAGCAGAGTAGTTCTTCCTTTATACGTATTCATAGTGAGATAGGAAACCTAGAACTTGTTTCTTTCAATATTAAATACTACGCTGTAAGAAAAAGTGTGTTATATGTGCTTTAGGTATTTTATCTACAGTTCAATTGGTTTGTGCTCCATCCTATTTCTTGATGCTGGTAATAAAGCAAAAGAAATAGGTGCCTGAAACACCTTAAGCACCATGTGTTAATGCAGGAATTGTAGAATTTGAAAAATAAGCAATTTGTAAAGTTACTGTGTTCTTTGTTTTGTTTAGACCCAGCAACAAATAGCAGTTCAAGGACAACAGGTAGCACAAGCAGCTGAAGGCCAGACCATAGTCTATCAGCCAGTTAATGCTGATGGAACCATTCTCCAACAAGGTATGAGCTTTGGTGTGAAAGTCAGGACTTCTCAATATCTCTTCGATAGGTTTTTATTGCCTTGTAATTATTGTCAAAGAAAACATTGAGTTGCAATGCTGGTAGTGCTGTGAGTGCTGTGATAAGAATTGTTGGCATAGAGAATGGAAGAAGAGATGTTTATGTTACTATACAGGAATTCAGTCTGTGGTTCTTTCCCCAGAAAAATAAAAAATGGCTCTTTTCTTTGGCAAGGGCTATTACAAAAGAAACGCTTAAGTTTGCTTTTACACCTTAGAGTATATGATCTCTTATCTGACACTGGGATTACTTGTGCAGATACAAATGCAAAAAATAGGAAGTATAAGGACCAGGTGATGGAATTTATTTAATAACTTACAATACTTTTCTGAATCTTTTTGCATGTTATGGAAGGATGAATGAGTAAAAAACAGAAGTGGGACTAATGGTGTTCCCTTCTTTTTGTGTGCGTGTTTTTGGTTTTGGTTTTTTTTTTTTTTTTGTGTGTGTGTTTTATTTTCTTAAAGTTACAGTCCCTGTTACAGGCATGATCACCATTCCAGCAGCCAGTTTGGCTGGAGCACAAATTGTCCAAACGGGAGCCAACACCAATACAACCAGTAGTGGACAAGGGACTGTCACGGTGACGTTGCCAGTTGCTGGAAATGTTGTCAATTCAGGTGGAATGGTTATGGTATGTATTTAACTTTCCATTGATATTTATAAAGATTGACGTTTAAGATGTCAGTACACAAACTGTTGTCTGAGATTCATGTTACCTTAATATGGTCAGTCTTCTCAGTAGCTACCATTAGTTTAAAGTTTAAACAATATAAGTTTTCAGTTTTAATGGTCTGTGTCCTATTGTGATCTATGTACTCTGTACTTTCCCACAGTAGATTATTGAGTTCAGAAATCTAGAAACGGAAGTTCAAAATAAGCTGTTAACTGATAAGCAGAGGTTTAAAAAGATTGAATCAACTAATGCTTTTCTTGAGGATCCCTTAGTATTTGTTTCTTTGATTCATGAGGGCTTTTTCTGCCAATTCTTATTTCTTTGTAGTGAGGCCTTTTAACTTGAATTTTATTGTTCGTCCCCACTAGATGTCAGCAGCTCTACAAGTAATATTTGCTTACAAAAATTATCTGAAATTATCATATAAATTAAATAAGTGATAACCAAAAAGAAAGGGAAGCAATGGGCATGTCCTGTATGCTTAATTGTACAAGAAGCAGTAACATGGTCATAGAATTGTATATTGTATTGAAATTGTACCATTGTCAGAAAAAAAGAAGCACGACTTACAAGTAATTGATTTAAGTCTGTTCTGCAGTTTGAGAACAACTTTATTACTCCTTTTTATTTAAGTAGATGCATTATCTGAACAAAACCCAAACACTTTCCCTTTTAAAGTTTTTTTTTAAACTACTTTTTTGCATTTACTTTGTGTTCTGAGCTACAAGTACTAAAAACATACTCTCTTTACAGATGGTACCTGGAGCTGGATCAGTACCAGCTATCCAGAGAATACCTTTGCCTGGAGCAGAGATGCTGGAAGAAGAGCCCCTCTATGTAAATGCCAAGCAGTATCACCGGATCCTTAAGAGAAGGCAGGCACGTGCTAAGCTTGAAGCGGAGGGAAAAATTCCCAAAGAAAGAAGGGTGAGAATATAACTCAGATCTAATACAGGGTTGCTCTATGAGAAAGGCACAGAAAACCACCTGTGCTGGAAAATGGGGACTAGAATCTTAAAGTATTCTTCAATTTTTTTTTTATTTTTTTTTTTTTCCCCCATGAGCTACATCAGAACAATTTTTTTAAGTCCCTTGGTGGCAGTCCTGTTTCCTTTGCATGCCTTTAATTGTTGAATTTGTATGTAGCTGTATTGCAAATGGGCATTTACTGTAAACACTTTCTCCTCAGGCAAAGGGGAAGGATGGGGATTGGCTAGTGGTCAGGAATTTTCCCTACTGAAAGTACTGAATTTGAAATAGAAGGCTAGTCTCTCATTACCACCTTCATATTGTTGCAGAAATACTTGCATGAATCTCGGCATCGTCATGCCATGGCCAGGAAGCGGGGAGAAGGTGGACGTTTCTTCTCACCAAAGGAAAAAGACAGCCCTCATATGCAGGTAAGTAGAATTTTATCTGTTCTTTGGACAACTGCCACTTTCAGTTCTTCAGAATACACTTCAGAGGTGTCTTTGTACTATTTTGTTTGTTCTTTTTTGGGCTAGGCTGCTGACCTTTGTCCCGCTCTGCCTTTGAATTTATGTTTCAGGCATTGTAAAGAAACCTTCTGTCTCACTTCTCATAGAGAGCAAGTGTCTATTTGCCTTGAGTAATTAAATCATAGTAATATTGATAGAAATGTACTCACTTTGTTTTACAAACAGAGAATGTATTTTTTTGTCCTAAGAAATACAGTCTTTGCAGGCTTTCTGGTTGCATACCAGAAGTACTTTTTTAGGACATGAATTAAAGGTAGAGACACCACCTGATGGAAAGTTAACAAATGTGAATATCTGATTCTTAGCTGCATATTGATTTACATTAAAAGTACAAGACAGGTTTTCCAAGGAAGGGACACAACAGGGTAGAATTACCAAATTCTGTTGTTGATTAGTGCTTTAAAGCAGTCCTGTAGCTTTAGCAGAAGAATATTTCTTATCCTGAAGTAGAATCCTTCCCAAATCCTAGACCTGTACTAGGTCTTCCCTATTACCAGAAACAACACATTACTAGAAACTATTAAGATTTATATATCCCATTCTCTACACTGGCCTGTAAAACTCGGGAAAAATATGGTATGTTTAGAGATCAAGGGAGGAGGCAGGAGTATCTCCTCTTGATAGCTGTGTGTGAATCTCTCTGCTGTTACGGAAAAATGTTGAAGTTACAACATGGTATGTATTTTGTATCTGTAGGATCCAACTCAGGCCAATGAAGAAGCAATGACACAGATGATCAGAGTCTCCTAACCACTGCTTAAAGAAAAAAAATAACTGAATAGAATTCCCGTCCCTTCTGCAAGTCTGTCCTACCTTTCCAGTGTATCAAGCGAGTCTTTCAATGGGACAATCACCATATCACAGCCTATCCTTTTCTACAGAACACACACCACATTTTCAGTATGTGGTCAAGATTTTAACTGCAGTTGACTCAACAGATAGAAACTTAACGACTTTATTGGTATATTGTTCTGATCCAGCACAAGGATTTCAGAGTCTGACTGCTCATGCCTTTTTCTTCTTCTTTTAAACATCTCTTGCATTAAGATTGGCCATGGGTGAGAGTGTGCCACTGACTCAGTGATCAGCAATAACTCTGGCACGCTGAAGCAGGGCCAGCAAAGACCTCTTGGAGTTATGGCCCTTCTGTACAGAGACATAATCCAGTTTATAGCAACCAGCACTGACGTGGCTATACCACAGTACTTTGTTTTCCCAGCAGAGACTTGTTATTTACATTCACTCCTTACACCTTTGGACTTTATTGTCAACTGAACTGTTCCCTGTTGTTGCATCTGCACTTCTGAAACTGGCAGAAACTGAAAGGGGATTGTTTTAAGTTCCACCTTGTAAAATATGTAAACAGCAAGCTCTTCTCTGGGAAAAGTTCCGCCATCCAGTCAAAATGATAGAAATATTTCAAGATTATTACAGGACTTGATATATTGTGTATCGGTTCCAAGAAGTAAGACGGGAGAGGGTGTTGTGGGGATAAGGATTTAATTAGTAAAAGCAATCTCTGGGTGGTTTTTAGTGTGTTTACTGCCAGTAGTTGTTGCTTTGGAAGAAAAGTTGATGCTAGCATAAAAAGGATTAAAAGTTTTGAGTGAGTCCCTTCCAAAGGATTTTTTTTTTTTTTTTAAAAAAAAATCTTCCTTCTAACCTGCCAGTCCAGTGCATGGTTCCTGCAGAAGACACAAAATCTGCAATCTCAGAGCGATAGCACTTGACCCTCTTTGTGACGGTGTTTCTTGATGTCTGTTCTAAATCAGTTCTACAATTCTTTCATTCTACACAGAGTGAGGGATCATTCATGACAGCAGAAGCACAGGGCAACTCATCTTACCCTGATGCAACTGAAGGATTGTTAAACAAATGAAGGCAGGTATTGATGAACCGATGAACCTTTCAGGCTTTTTATAGACTATCCTCTTTAAATTAAAAAAAAAAAAAAAAGTAGCACTTAATGAAGGAGGAGTACTTACATTTTAAAAAAAATTATTTTTTCATGACCTATAGCTGGCTTCTGGCTGAGTATCTCGACAAAACATATCTTTATCTCTAGTTCCATAGCTCATTACAGATTTTAAGCTTGCTCCATTCTTACTACTCTGAAATTTGGTGATGGAAGCTGTAGTTCATAACATTTTAACAGGTGATACTTGCATCTTTCCATGCTTGTCTCCTCCCATCTTGAATGAGTTTTACAGATGCTCTGTGTATCATATCACCAGCCTGCTGTAGTCCCATCTCTTCCAATTTTTGTGTTCTGTAGTTAAAACATAAAACTGCATCATGGCAGTTAAGCATGGGATTGGAAATATTGCCAGGCATTGTCACTGAGGGAGGTGATTATGAACGTGAGTAGGTAAAGTTGCAGAGGCTGAGGTGTTTTTGAGGAAAGCAGCCAAGGATGGGTGAGACTGGTTTAAATTCAGTGAACTCTGTTTTCAAGTGACAAAAAAAGTAAATGCAACTTGAAAATACAACCCATATTATCTCCCCGCTATGTTTTTAGCATTTACTGAAAGCTTATGACTAAATGCAAAATGGAGGACAAATTAGCAGGTTGTAGAAGACTGGGAGGATACAAAAAGACAGAGCCTGGAAAATTCTGTTTATTTTGGATAAAAGAAAAAAAATACTAGACCTAAGAGTATGAGAAGATGGGAAGGAATGCAAGAGGAGGGAGCAGAAATGTGGAGAAATGTCAGATTCTAGATTGCCAGCAGACAATCTTGGAGGAAGGCTATGCCTGTCTAGATACTAAGGATGACAATGTTTAGGTCCACCACCTGTGGGGAGGTATGTAGCCAGTGAAAGAACAAAGAAAAAAATGCAGATTTGTTATTTGTAGGTAGGCAGCTGGATTTTCTATATGGAGTTCAGTTCATTTTTCTGAATTTTTAGTTCCATGTTCTTACCCTTACCACAGCTGACATGGTGAACTAAAGCTGAGAAAGAAGTTGTTTGACACACAGTGACACCTGCAGCTATGGGAGGAGGTGGCCTAGTTCTTGACATGCAAATAAATCTTTCTTTCGATTTTGTCTGAAGTTATATTAGTAATCTAATGCTCTGTTCACAAATCTTACATTAGGATTTTTTTTCTAATGATTTAAAAGGCATTTGTTTACCTCCATTGCATTGATGGCATCTTTGGTGCCTTTGGTTGCTTCTGCCTTAAAATACTTGGCCAATTAGAGCATGGTGCTTATTTTCTTCAGTTGGCGACTATGAAATCCTCACCTAGCATTTCTTGTGAGGTCACCCATTTCAGGAAATATGTAGCTCTCTTTTAGTGAAGGAATAACACAAAATTTGCTTTAGATTAATTTGCAGCATTATTGTAAATATTTTTTTTAGAGCATCTGTACATTTTGTCAGTGCAGTATTCATGTACTGGAGGAATATTTCTGTGCTGGAGTAAGACAGCCTCTCTATAACGTTTCTGCTCTTCAGCTGATGGCTAATCTCTGTCCTGGAGAACCCCCTCTGAGAGTTGGAAGTTAGGGAAGCAAGATTATTGCTCTGACATAGGTTTGTTGGGTTTTTTTTAATGAGTAATGACTCCTTGAAGAACTTGTAAACTTCTTCAAAACAGCTAGAATGTTTTTCCCAGTAAGCCCTTCATATATAGGTTCTCCAATCCGTTGTTGTAGAATGTGTATTAAGACCTATGGATTTGTGTTATATAGGAAGTCTTATCGTTAATACTTTAAATAGTGATGTGAAAGCCTGAGTGCTACTGTCATATTTTTTTCATTTGCTTTGGGTTATGTGTATCACTTCTAAAAGTAGTGTTTGCTTGGCGAGATTGGAGTTATTGGTCAGCACCACGTTACCAAAAAAGTCTGCTTTCTTTTCCTGGGTAAATTTGTTAAATTGGAGATGTCATCAAGTTCAAACCTCTCTAGTAATTAAATGAGAATTCTTTGTGGATTGGATACATTTGAGCAAAAACTCCACTTTAGGAGTGCATAAAAGAATGGATGAGGCTAAAAGAAGAGGCTCGGGGAGAAACGTGGTCGATTGACCCAGAGAGCACTGGAGCGGCGAACCGATCAAAAACCAGTTTTATATGAGTGTAAAGAATGGGATGTGGAAAATGGTCCTCAAGTGATGCTAAATGGCTTTAAGGCCTTGCATGTTAAAAGGGGGGGAGGGGGGGGATCTTTTCTTTGTGAATGGGTGTGGGAGGGTACTGAGATTAATGTAATGTAAGGCAAAGTTTGTATATAGTTAAAAGTTTATAATTTTTTTTATATGATGCATTTTTTCAAGTGTATTTTGGTCTTTAATAGATGCAATTGTAAGTACTGTGTACACTATCCAGCTAATAAAAATTTATAAACCAAGAACAAGCTTTGGCTCTGTTTTTCAGACCTTCTGCTCTTTTCAGTCAAGTGGCAGCAGTGACATGGAGCGGTGAGGGCAGGCAGTGGTTTTAGCACTGCTCAGAAACGCCTAGGTAGCCAGTGAGCTTTCCTGCCCTCCATGAGGGCAGCTCAGCCTCCAGCCTGGGGGACATCTGGGTGCATCTGCTGCTCTTCAGCTCTGTGGAGAAGGGCCTGGACATCTTGGTGCTCATCTTCCCCTCCATCCCCATCCCGCCATTTTGCTGCCTGAGGGAATTGCTCTGCCCGCCCTTGGGGCCTGGCTGCTGGTGAGTGCTGGAAGCTGACTGGCTGAGGGAAGCTGGGATGTCCCAACATGGGTTCCGATTGGATGGCTATTGCTTTGGGTCACCTCTGATTGGCTGGTGAAGAGGGCCTCCATCTTGCCCTGCTGCTCTTCCTCACAGGCTGAAGTAGTGCCTCAAGATGGTGGCTGTAGGGTGGTTTGCATGCAGGAGCTGGGTTGCCGGAGAAAGGGCTGCAGGAAGGATGGAAGAAGGCCTTGCCTCTCAGCTCTGAGCCCAGGGAAGCTGCTGTGATGTGCTTGGAGTTGGGAAATGGCCTCACTGAGCTGGGGGAAGGAAGGAAGGCAGGCTTCTTTGAGCCAGCTGGTGTTGCTTTGGTATGTCCTTTGAGTGTGAGGAAAATGTTTGATGAGTCTGGGGTGGGAGGAAAGAGGATGCACTGCAATTTTTGTTTGAAAGAAAAAATTATCATTCTAATAATGAAGAGGAATATGCCCAATAGTCATACTATGTCCTGTCCACAGCTAGTCAGCATAATGCTCAGCGTGCCTCAGTGTCGTTTCACTCTCTTTGCATGCTTGCTGCAGGGTTCATTGCATTGAGTAATTATCCCTGAAAGGCCATGCCGAAGAATCCAGTGATTATATAGAAGCTGCCCTGGAGCACAGGGAGTGTCCTATGGGTGCAGTGGTAGATCTGTACAGAGTTGTATAAGTGTAAGAGATGACAATCCAACATCATGTTACCTGAATGCTCTTCCTTGTAAGACATTCATTCCTTTATATTCTTGATTACCTTCCAGGAAGGTGATTTCTTCTTGTCCCCAAATTCCCAAGTATCATTTCATTATCTTTTTTGGCCAAACATGACTGAATGGACACCCTTGGAAAGAGTTTTATTTCTTGTGTTTTGGCCCAAAAGGAGGGTTTCCTCTTAAGAGGACTGGGCAGGCTTTGAAAGGTTTAAGAGATAGCTCCATGTCTGCCTGCTAATCCCTCTCAGGCATGCTGTTTCTTCCACATGTGCTGTTCAGGATCTCTCAGCAGTATCGTAACTTAAACATTCACTACAATAATCAAGGCTGAGGTCTCGCACTGTTAGCCAATCTTTGTGTGGTATGAAATAGTTGTATGTTGTAGTATTGTTGACAGTTCCTGTGTACGTTTACAGTTTGCAAAGCTCTTTGGGTTAACAGCAGCCATAAAAAAGCAAAACATTACATCTGCCTTTTTTTTTCCCCTGTGTTCTTGGGATGGGCACGCTTTTAGAAGGGATACACTGAACTTCACAGGTATTTGTAGCTATATGCTATCTTGAAAGAACACTAGTCACTGCTGTAGTTCAGGGGGCCTGGTTTTGCCCTCACTGGTGCAAAAGGATCTCTCTGCTAGCAGAGGTTGAAAGCAGACATGAATGTCACTAGCTGGCAACAAACAGAACAAAAAAGGCAAGTTCTACCCCAAACACTTGTGTGTGTTTCTCCTGCAGTGGATGCCTTAATAGTGCTTTCCAAGTGAACCAACTGTGAGTGACATCTTTACGCTAGCTGTAAAACAGCTTGGAAATACTGGATGAGTTTGTATTTAGCTACACTGAAGTGGTCTCAGAGATCCAATGGAAAATTGGTGTGTACTTCTAATGCCAGATACAATGGGGCATAACCATACTGCCTATGTTAAGTGTTGAAATTACAAGGATGCTGCACCCATAGGTGAGATGGAAGTTCCTCTAGCAGGCAGTTCAGAGCATCCAGTTAGGTCCTGCTGATTGGAAATATCTTCTGAAGGTGCCTTTTTCCCTCTGCCAAATGTACAGGATCTGGCCTCCTAACTCAGACTCTGTTGTTAGGTGCTGCAAAACCCTCACATGCTGGCAGTTAGTGTGGGTCCTGAAGAAAGCTGGCCTGGTTTTCTGTCACTGCATTGCTGGCAGCTTTGCAATCATGGTGAAATGCAGAAATGCTGGAAGTGTGATTGTTGGCAAATAGAGCGGAATAAATCCTCAAGGATCTCACAGCTGAAGATTCGTGGATGCAGAAGAGCATGAAGGGCAGTAGCCCAAGGGAGTAAGCAGGCATCACAGGCTTGGAGGGAATGCCCTTAGCACATAATAGGTTATCTGATTACAAAGCTACTCGGATATTGATTTTTACAGCTTTTTGCTTTATTCTTAATTTGAAATTCTTTTCAGTTCCCTAACAAGAACAGGAGCAGACTAATTTAAAGCAATCTCTCACTTTGGAGAGAAGTTCCTCTATGTGCTAATCTTGGGCTAGTCACGGTTGCCAGGATCTTGCCTTTTATTGCTTAGTTTTCCTTTCTGGTAATTAATATTTGCGATTGCTAGGCATGGGAGGAAAGTTAGGCAGGAAGTTGAGAACAATTGAACAGGTATTCTAAAGTGAATAGAATTAATAAAATTTTGTACTACTAATGCGAAGTGAATAGGGTTGGTAAGCTGGGTTTTGTGTTTCTTTAGGTTCTTCATTCAACAACACTTTGCTGATTCTTTGTACTTGGAGGAGTTAGACACAATCATTTGTTCCAAAAATGTTCTCATGTTTCAGTGATTTCCAGAGGAAGAGGAAAGGTATGAATGAGTCAACTTCACTTTGTCTAGCAGGAGACTCCTTGGTCTGTGGTTTGTACTATATCCAAAATGCAGTTTACTTTCCCATTTTGCTTTCTGTGGGTCTTTCAAGACATGGAGCAGAACTGGATGGTTTACATAGTGACTAATAAAACATTGTCCTTTTAATCTTTTGCTCAAGTCTCCCTGGCTTCTTAGGCATTTGGCAAATTTTACCGAATTTGCAAAACTGCTACTGGAAGGCACTTGATGGCATAGTACTATGATGACTTCAGCAGAATCTCCACAGTATAATTTATTATATGATTGTTCCATTCTTATAGTGCTCTTAGGGCACTTAGGGCAAGAGCTCTTTGCAGTGAACAGCAGGTAACAGATGAAGGTGCCCAGGCATTAGTCATATGGATATTAGATTGCTCCCTATTAGAGATGAAAATGGTCCTCTTAGCGTTCACTGCTTTTGAAGTGAGACAAAGAAGAAACAAATAACTATTTCAGCATAGGCTGCAGAGAATGTTTAGATTTAGAGTGAGTTTTAACTAGACGTCCTGTAGAAGGACAGAGGAGATGTACAGAGGAACTGGAATGGAAGGTATTGACTAATAGCCTCAGTCTTAGAAAAAACTCCTGTCCTTTTACATTCTGTGAGCTGTGCCCTGTCCATCTGACAAGCCCATTTCCTAGAATGCTGCAATTTTATTTCCTGCTACCATTGAATGAAAGATAAGCTGGGAGGACCTGTGAGACATTAGCCAGATACATGTCTATACCACTATTCAACAGCCAATATAAAACTGGGTCACTAACTAGGTGCCTCTGTCAGGCTTATCTGAAGACATGGCCAGGTTTGCAATGTCCCACATGTCCAGAGGCTGCTTGTACGTAAGTTAGACCATTCCTGAATGTGGTTCCACAGCTGAGCATAACAGAAGGAGATTGGATGGGCTACTGATGCTTTCCAAATTTAACTACCAAACATGCCAGTCTAAACTGGGTCTTAAGATAATTCTTCCTTCATAGTAGACAGTTCAGGTTACTAGCAAATCTCCATTATTTGCACACAAGGAAAATACCTGTAAGATGTTACAAATTTAGAAAGATTTGAGAATATTTCTTCTGTCTTTATTTTAAATCAGGCAGTTACATTTTTACATTTTGTGACAGAGGACTGATGCCATCCATAGAGATAAACTGACCCTAGAAACATGCTCAAATTCATCATATCATATTATAGTAGATCTTCTTCAGCTTTGTAGGCAGAAAGAAATACATACCAGTAAGCCTGTCTATTTAGTTATTTAACTTCTATTACATAAGGATCTGAGGCCCTCAGAACTTTCACTCTGTATGGCATTGTGAGGAATTTAGGCATACAAAGTTTTAGGTGCTTTCAAAGAGTCAAACAGGCTAAATAAGGAGTTGAATTTGTATATTGAAGCTTATTATGTTAACCATTTGTCTTTCCTGTTGTGTATCATTTCAGACCTTAATGGTATGGTCCCCACACCAACACTTTTGACATCTCGGAAATGACCCAAAGCACAAGGGTGTCAGTCATTAATTCTTTCCAGAGTTGATCAATGCAGTGATGATCAAAAAAAAAAAAAAAAAAAAAAAAAGGAAATAACAATATGCAAGAACAGAACATGGGAAGCTGGGACAGGAAGTGAAGAATGCAATCATGCAAGCCTGTTTAGGAAGCCAGAAATTGATTTCTTCAGCTATTGTTATGGGTTTTTTCTAGCTTTATTTTCAGAGAATTTGCAATAGAGAACCAAAATAATCTCAGATATAATGGCAAAAAGCCTGCTATCATGTAGCCACATCAGACCCATCAACAACATTTTCTTATTCTCTCCCTGCCCCCCTCTCTCCCCCACCTTTCAGGACTGTACAAGGACTCACAGGCAGAGTGGAGTTTATATGACTCATGGACATATTCTCTGCCTTTTCACATTCCTTTCCTCCCATGCTACCCAGTACCTAGGCTGGAGTCTTCATGCAATCTTAATACCGAAAAATTAAAACCATTTTTGTATCATATTCAGCAACTCCAACTCACAGAATTAAAATGAAAATCTCAGTCAGATGAATTTTGGGATTTATCCATAATCCCTAATTGATGTTTGCATGTGTCACCATGATAAAAGGATTCAGTAGTTTGATGAAAATATGTGTAATTTATAATAAAGTCAAGCTAGATCTATACTGGTAGCATGGGTGTGGCATTAATAGACAAAAAGCACCAAAGGCAAGGAAATACAAAGTTATTTCTTTATAAAAATAAATAAATAAATAACTTTGGGTGTAAATTCTACACCCATGTGTTCAAGCTGAAGACAGTTCATACTATAATGTAGACAAATATTTTTCAACAAGACCCTTGTTTACTAAAATATGTCAGATGCATTACTTGTCTTTCTGAAGTCCATAAAACAACTCCTATGTTTAAAATAAAGCAGATTCTTTACTACTTTGCTGACTTGCATCTTATCAGAGTGGGCAATAATTAACATTTTATATATGAGTATCTAAGTGAGCTGTTGAAGAAAGTCTAAAAGGAAGCATCATGTTACCATATTTCACAGCCCTTTGTTGACTGTGGCACGGTATCAGCTGCTACCAGGGAGAACCAGTTTCCTGTCTTTGGGTTTGTAGTTGCCTGTCATTTAAAAATAGAGCAATTTGGAAAAAGCAAATATGCAATAGCTTTCCACTAGATTTGGTTACCAATAGCTGAATTGTAATGCTGTGCTATTACAAAAGCGTAGTTATTTTTTCAGGGAAGGTTTGTGCATCCATGTGCCTCATCCTTTCAGTTCTTTCTGCCTCACACCCCATATGTATTCAGCTTCAGCAACTGGTTACAAATGGATTGTTTCTAAGTGCAGTTCAGCAAAATTCTGTGAATAAGCCCAAGACTTTGTGCTGTTTTGTTTAGGTGGACCTGTTTTTCTTTTTTCAGTTCCAGAATGTGGATTTGTGGCTCTGAAGATAACAGTAGCATATTCCATAGGCCCTGAGGAAAGTGAATTGCTTGGTGGTTCTTGAATGCCGAAGAAAACTTTTGGTGAAGGCTGTGTGTTGACATATATAACATCTTCGGGCTGAGGTTGGTGCCTTATGACAGCATATATTGTACAATCATTCGGTTCCCCTTCTGGCATTCTACTTGCTTTGTTTCTTCCATCCTTCTGAGAAACCACGAAGAATGAGAAGTTTAAAAGAATTCAGAGGTTTTTGCTTCTGCGTATTAGTCTTAGTTCATCTACAACCACAAATATTTTCTCCTTTTATCATGAAACTGGGGAAGAGTGGAGGGGATGCATGGGAAAAGGATATGTGCTCAGAGAAGTTTAGAAAACCTCTCTTGCACAACACTCCACTTCCTAAGATTTAAGGGACTGGGTAGAAGGGTGCAGCAATAGTTACCACACTAAATATTTAGGGTGATTACAACTAGCAAAATTTTCCTTTAATGAGAAACTTTGCTAGTGTTACTGAAGATTCAAGGCCAGCTAATTATCAAAATTATATATTTGTTATTACATTTCTTCTTCTGAGTACTATAAACAAAAATATGCAGAAGGGCTATGACTTAACTCAAATAACCAAGTTAGGTTGTGTCTGCTTTGCAACAAGATGTCAGACAATCAACAAATACAGACAGCTAGCTTTAGTCAGCTAGCTTGAGTGGATGCTACGCATCCATTGTAAGATGTGTGGTACTGCATGCTTTATAATCCCCATGAATGGTGAACACAGAGCCAGTGCCTCTGCATGACAGAGATCAAAGCACCAGGAATGTGGGATTTCTGATAATGTCTTACCTGCAGTGCTGCTTGTCTGAAAGAAGGATGTCTGCCAAAGTCCATCTGTTTTCCTGCCATGAAGGACAGAATCTCCTTTGAGTGTAAAACTACACCTTACCTTTTCATTTTAAAAATTATTACCCCCACTATCCCTTCCCTGCGATTTAACTCACATCTTGCATTTCCCTCTCAGCTCAGTCTCAATGCCTCCCTGGACAATCATTGCTATGAACCTTCCTTACGTTCAGGGTGGTGGGACAACAAGCTGTAGGGGCAGGAAAACTAGACAAGAGGATTAGGGAGCTTTACCTGCACTTTTCCTTCTGATGTAAGTGGTGAGGAGGAGTAAAACAGTAGCAATCAGAGCAGTTGTAGGCAGGAAGGAACTCAGCACCATGAGAGCATAGAGAGTCCTGCAGGGAAAAGCATGGTATCTCCATTACTATTTACAGCACCAGAGGTGACTAGGTTAATTTGGGAGTGGATTTTGTGTGTTTGAAAATGGATTATCGTTCCAGAATAAAAATTCAGCCTGCAAATATTACCCCTGCTGTCTCAAAACAAGCGTGGTTCTGTGGGGTCAGTACTGATCTACAGCCACAGAGGATCCATCCCAGCTGTATTTTCTTTGGCACTTGGCAAGCCTGGGGAATACTCAGGAGCTTGAATTCTCTTCCTGCGGTCATTTGCAGTGCTACCAGAGTTCAAAGGCATCCCTCATCAGGATGCAGTAGCCCCTCTCATGGTCTGTCTTTGATCAGGATCATTAATAGGGTCACCTTTGGTCAGGCCTGGTAATAACTCTCCTGACATGCTATGTTATTTAGCTGGGATTGGTCTTAGGCTGGCCTGCTTGTATAAAAGACAGAGTCATTGTAGCATTGCATGGCCCATGTAGTTGTCCCTTTTTTAACCAGGTAGAACGTAAGAACACAGTTAAACCAAGCATCTTCAGTAGAAGCCTCACCCAGTGCTCCTGAAACTGATAGGAACCTTCTACAGCTTTTCATGGGACTTGGGGAGGTTGGACAAAACTCTATAGGGGAGAAGGGGGAAGCCTCCTTGTGTGTGTATGTGTATGCGTGCACATGCTTCAGTTGTTTGTCATACCACTGTTCAAATCCTGCAGTGTATCCAGAATGGTCTAGAATTTGGGAGTCTTTGGTTTTTACCTGTGATCCTTACTGCTGTCATCTGTGGAGTTGGCAACATCCCCCTCCTTAGTGGGAAATGAAATGGTGTCCAAATCTGCATCCCAATTCCAATTTTCCCCTTGGAAAAAAAAAACAAGAGCAGGTGATTTTCCCACGTCAGTCCGTCCCTGGTGACTTTTTCTTGTGCTAAAAAATCCTGCTTTGCAGGTTTGTAGAATGGTCCAGAGTTACTGCTTGCTTGTTCGCTATGAAATTGTGAAGTTACACAATAAAATTAATCCTGTGCTCTCTACCAGTAAAAGGTTAGTTAATGCAGCTGAATCACAGGAATGGGATCAATCAGTTCCTCAGGTAAGGGTTTTGTTTGGGTTGTTGGATAGTACCTGTTATCAGTGTATCTAAATGAAAATATCAAGTGTAAGCCCAGCCAGAGAACTAGTAGTAAGTAGCTAGGAGGGCAAGAACAGACATACTGTGATCGCAGCTTTCTTCCCTTTGGGTTGTGGTCCTCTGGTGTTTTTTTCATTCTTGCAAAATCCTTGATACTTGATTGCATGATGCCTTGGAAAACCTACCTATTCAATGATTATATCATGTGCAGAGGGACAAATGAGATTTGGTTTCTGCTTTCCTTACAAGTTTGGGTCCTGTGACAGATCAAACAGAAAGGACAGTTCCTGCAGGAGGCAAGTTTTGTAGAAGGTATAGGTCAGCCATGCAAATTCATACTGTTTTAGAGAACGATATGAAAACTGAATTGCTTATTTAAATGCTGTTAGAAAGGAAGCATCTTAGAAAAGCAATGTGCCATGTGATTCCCGTACACATTTTTCAGTCATGTCAGAAAAATCAAAGAATACCTTCCACTAAGCAGCTTCTGTTTTTCTGCTTTCCATGCTGGCTAAAAGCAGAAAAGGAAGTCAAATATTAAAACAAATACAGAAGTTTACTAATGAGCAGTGGCAAAGAGATGAACTCAGGTAGAAATTCAGGCAAAGATTCAGATTGCTTGGAGTCTGTTTCATCTGCTGGTATAAATGTAAAATTGCATTAGTCAATGAAGCCAAGCCAGACTCCCCCCACCAGTTGGCTGCAATTTGTTTATACCATTAGTATGTACCAAAAATCTGTTTAAAAAGAAGAAATTCAGGAATTATTTGTGTCTCAGGAAATTTCCAGGCTCAGAAGAGAGTTCTTTAACATTGACCTGTAATCTTTCTTGTCAAGTGGTAAGAAATTGCTGACTTATAGAAGATCATTAATTCTTTGATTAACTCACCCAAAACTTCCAGCATGAGCCTATTTCAGTAGTTTGTTTCTCCCCTGGAAATGGCTCTCAAGATGATATTCTCCTGAGTCATTAAGTTGGAGCTTTTTCAGCCACACTGTAATCATTTTCCATGAGAAGTCATTCATCATTTCAGTCCTTCCTACTTTAACAATACTTTGATCAGAGTTACCTCTGATAATAGGTTGACATCTAATTCAGGACACCATTTTGCACCAAATAAAATGTTGAAGTTTCCTGATGTTGGCTATCACAGAATAGGAGCAATGGAGGGACAGGGAGTTCCCTTTTTTTGCAAACAGCCTTACAAGTGCTAAAGAAAATAGGATGCTGATTCATTAGAGGGAGAAGACAGGAAAAATCAGTCCCCATTGTGGCGTACATCTCACCCAACAAAGGAGCAGAGCTAATATCAGCACAAAGAGAACTTGCAGAAGACAAGGAAATAACCAGCCCCAGTCTGAGGAGGGTGATCACTGGAGATGAAGTTGGGGTGGCAAATGGGAAATTTGGATTACTGCTCCCCTTCCTGAACATGAGCTGTATCGGGTTCCAGGACTGTTATTGCTGTCAAATTCCCCAGGTGCAGGGACATGGAGCCACCTCAGCATATTTCTTATGCCTCATACATATGTTCAAGTTTAAGATGTTGTTGCTCCATCTCATGAGTCTTCTACATGCATTATCAAAGCTTTTCTGTGTGAAAGGTTTCTGTGGCTGTAAAACACTTTTAACAGAATGGAAAATTTTGTGCAAAAGCAAGTATTGTTTTTTAGTTTCCATCAACTTACTTGAAATATTTCTGTCACAAGCCCATTTGGTTTTGATTAATACAATCCTACAAAATTGTATTCATTGTTTTTGATGGTAATCCATAAAATATTGATTATTTTCTTTTTTTTTTTCCTTTGAAACTTTTTTATTTCATATGGCAAAAATAATTTCCTGGCCACTTCTGCCTGTAGATACATACAGGTACATATTGTGGTTCTATGTTGAACGATATTATATAGTTTTAGCCTGTCCTTGATAACATCTAGTGGGATCTCTGTGTCTAGATACACCATCTTTTGCTGTGAAACAAAAATGGAAATGACACATCATTCTTGATTTATTTTGGCTGTCTCCCACCTGGCACACTGTTGACCTCATAGCTCACCTTCAAGTGAAACCACCATCTGTATTCTTTGCAGCAGAATATTCTCCAGATCCCCCCCCACCCTCCACCGATATGTGCCAGAATTCCCTCTTCGAAGTGCTGTCATAACCAAAGTCTATCAGGTCAACTGAATGATGCAGTGCACAGTTAAGGTTAATCCTTTCTTTTAAAGGGGAACTCACAGCTCCTTGCACCAAAATTTCTTTTCACGTGAATTCTTGTGCATGTCATATGAGCAGTTAGGACTTTCCCTCTGTATGCAGAAACACTTGTGTGTTTTCTCCTGCTATGCATGATTCTTCCAAAGAAAGAAAAAAATGATGCTACAACTAGTCACACCTTAGTATGCCATTTTTTCTTACATTATATCACTGGGACTCTCATGCTGGGCCTCTGAGAAGAGTAATTCAACTCTGCAGGTTTGCCTAAATAAACATCCATGCTTAGCCTTAGTGCCACTACCCTTTTTCCATTTTTATTCCTATTGTTCCTCTCTGTGGACTCAGTATTTATTTGCAGTAAGAAAGCAAACAGCAGCTAGCCTGTCTGTGACAATACCTGATCCATGATGTGTCGAGAGAGCAATAAACCTAGATTTTCCTCCCCATATGCTAGGTGATTTCAGTCAGAACTTTGCAATAATGGGAGAGAAGTCTCAGAAGGGCAAAGGTTGCCGGACGTCCCACCATGAAGTTCAGTTTCTGGACAAAATACAGAACTACTGTAAGCAAAAATGAGAACCCAAAAGCTTGTATAATTAAAATAAGGACATTTCGGGCTGAACATTTCCTCCCCTCATTGACTTCTGGGAATCTCATTTTGTGCCTGACTATAGATGGCCTGAATAAAAAGTGCTCAAGCCAGTAACAGCGTGCAATGCATGCAACAGCACAGAGAGCATCCTGTTCCTAGGGGAAATGAAGAGTCTCTAAGCCTTACCTGGTAGTGCCAGCAAGAGCAGCAGGGCTGGAAAACCCCCCATCCTGAAGTCGAAAGTGTTTTAGGGCATAGCGGAAAAAAATGTATCCCAGAGCTGCTTTATCACTGAGAAATTCTCTGTTGCAGAGGAAGCTAACTTGCTCTGTCACTTGCAGTCGTCCGCTGCCTAGAGCAATTATACCAGTCTGGAATTGCTGAGAATGTCTTTTAACCACAATCTTAATATTGCTTCTTGGGTGGGAAAGCTGGACAATGTTTACTGGCTGCTGCTTCGCTTTAAATATATTGTTGTCTAGATAGTCGTATTTAGCAATCAGGCTGTGCAGCTGGAAAAGAAATAGGCATTTTTGGTCTCTAGAGCTACCTTAATATATTACAGAGCAGCTTTCAGTTGGATGTGTTCATCCTTACTGCTGCTTTGCACTTACATGCAAGGTTGATATCCCTATTTCCCAAAGCCTTTGTATAGTGGTGGAGAGCCATCACTGTGCCATCACAGAGGCAGTGGATGGCCCTGCCTGAGGTCTGTCAATAGGTTGCAGCTGGAACTAGGACCCAGATCTACTGGTTAGAGCTGCAGTTCCCTTGTTTTGTAGCTCATCTAGCTGGACATCACAATACTGTCCGGGAATACTGAAGCTAGGTTTGTGTTAGTACAGCTGCAGTGGTGTGTGACTGCGTATGGGCTAATTTACCCTCTGGAAATAGAGGAAATTAGTTTAGACAGAGCACAACCATGCATAGGCTGATCTGGTTTTGGGATCTGAGCTGCTGTTTCTGCATGGTGCTAAATGGAGCTGGTTGGATGTGCCAACCTGCCCAGCTGGCTCAGAGCATTTCTGTACATTATAAACACACCAGCATGTTTGAAGTGTTACCTCTTCTTTGGGTGACATATTGTGATCTGGTGTACTGCAGCTCTTTATCATGAATCCACACCAAGTCAGATACTCAGTTTGATTTTATTTAGCTTTGCAGGCAGTGCAGGGAAGTGTGAAAATCTTGGAAAAGAAGTGTGAATGCCCTTGGTTTGGGGATCTTCCTGGGAGAGCTAAATGCAGCTTCACTTTGGGGAGTGATGAACAATGATCACATGTTGGTAACATCCCCATGAGAGGGTAGAAAAAATACAGGGAGAAATACAGAAAGACAGTTCATTCTTTGTTCACAAAGCCATTTTAGAAATGAGGAAGCATGCTTAGAGCTGTGTGTAGACTTCACATCCCTTTCTGTTATGTTCTGCAGTTCCTTATGCGTTTCCACAGTGACTATTCACCAAGGATCCATGCTGTCCGAGGCAGTTTTTGGGAGCTAGTCTCCATCACCTTGGAAAGACAGAATCTCTCCCCTGGCAGTGCTCTGGGGTGATATGAAGTTGATCGGTCTCAGTGCAGACCCTTGTGGAATGATACTAGGGATGAGTATCTGGAATAACTCTGCCTGGAGGTGTGGCGCAGCTACTGGCAGTGACTGGAGATGATAGCAGAGCATGGCATTGCCAAAAGCATGTCAAAAGCTTCAGTCTTTAGTGAGTAGAATCTCAGTTAAAAAGCTGATTTTTAGACAAACTATTAGCTTTCAATACAAACCATCTAGTTCTGGTTATATTTCATGCTTCGGGGGAAGCGTTTGAGTGTTTTGTAGAGACATGTAGGACACCTTGAAAAAAGCTATTAGTTCTTTAATGCTGATCTTCAATGAATCAGGAGAAGTTTCTTTGAGATTTGAGACAGAACCATGTCTTTCCATTTTTACATTATGTGGATGTGTGTGTGAGCTGCTCAACACGACCATTGAGATGTGTTACCTGAACTTCTATTTATGTTTGCAGGTGTATCTGTAGTTTTACTTATAACAAAGCATTTGCCAGTAGCTGTATAGAGCAGCAAAGTTTTTTCTGGCCTAGCAATAAGCTGGGGGAAAATAGAGCAGACCTCTCTCACCTTTACCATGCCTGGGGAGGCATCTCTGCAGATAGAGATTTATAAATAAGTCTGTGCTGGATCTCTTGACAGAAAGACTTCATCTTCCTCCTTTCCCTCTGGCCTTCGATCCCATCCTCTTCCCTTAGGTTCAGGTGTTAATGGCAGCATCTTTTCAGTTCAGTTGTGTTGGAAAAAGTTGATCAGTGCCAATGATAAGAGGTGGTAGATGGTGACATTCCCTCTCTAGAGTGATAGGTTCATCAATACCTATGGTTAGTAGGTGATCCTTTTCTTACCGCAGGTGGCAAAGCTTTGCCTTCAAAGGCTTGATGTTCATTTCTCTGTGGATTCCCTTTGGTTTGGCTCTAAGCAGTGCTCTCCCAGGAGCGGCTGATTCCATCATGTGCAACGTCACCAGCGAAAGGGAGGACCTGCTGCTCATTCAAGCTTGGATTCTTCTGCTCTGTTTCTCTGTTCTTCCTACTGTTGCCAGCGATAAAGATCAGCACAGCCACCACAAACTTAATAACCAGGAATCCAGCAATGATATAGAAGACAGTGAAATCAGCTTCAGGAGGGATGCTATGAGGAACCATAAATACAACAATGAAAGGGATGGTTCAACCTTTAAAGAAACTCTTGTAGTACACAATGTGAAGATGCTAATGTCTCCTGCAACAGGCAGTCCCTGCCTGTGCACAACAGCCTGGGACGTTAGAGCAACTATAATAGGTTCTCTGACTTACACATAATTTATGATCTGCACGAGTTGTTTTGCTTGGCACTGAAGCACTGCATTTTCTGGATTAGGATAAAGCTGCTGTTTAGAAACCACACAGAAGCTCTAGGAATTGTCACAGATTAGGGAGAGGTAGAGAATATGCCTATGGTGGTATTCCTCTCAGCTTCAAATGGGATTGCCAATGCTGATCTGCCTTAGTCCTAGGAAGACTGTAGATCACAGCATGAGTAGTTTTATGGCTTACCTGGAGATGCTCTGCACAGCACTAGGCTCCTCTGGCATTTGGGTCTCCAGGACAGCTGATGATGGAAACAGAACAGTTTAGTCTGCAGATGTTTCTGGGTGATATTCATTGGTGTCACCAACACCAGTGCCCCAGCTAGGCATAGATAACCAAAGTGAGACTGGGCAATGGGCTGTGTGCTAGAAGATTAATCTGGGTAGCAATAATGGGATGACATGTGTTAGATGTTCTGTAACAGTGGGGTCATGTTGCTGTAAATCAGAACTAAAAAGAGGCAATGAAACATGGTACCTCCTCAAGTAAGGCAAAAGTAGATGTTTACTAAAGTGAGGCTTTGGCGTCTGCAGACACATATGAAATTTAAGTAGGAACTCAAGAGCTGCCCTCCATTCTGTACACCACAGTGACATTCTCTACAGCAGAGGACATACCTGTCAGCACTTCCACTTGCACCTTCCTTAAGCTGTTTGTTTCCCCCAGGTAGTCAGTTTTGCATTGGTACAACCCAGCATCCTGCTTCTTGAGTTGCTTCATGGTCACCGTGAGGACCCCATCACGGACATTGTCACTGATGGAAGTGGTGCCGTTCCTGTTCTTTAAGAATGGCAGCCAGAAGCGTCGGGCGCTCACCACATGTTGGCACTTGGTCTCATCGATCTGCTTGCACCAGCTCTTTTCTCTCCACCGCTGCTGCCAGGGGTTATAGGTGCAGTTGACAGAAATGGTGCCCCCCTCCATTCCGTAGACCACAGTGACGTTCTCTGCAGCACAGGATGCTAGGAGAGAAGGAAGAAGTGGTGAGACAAGTCTCTTTCATATCTATCCCTTACCACTATGTTTATGCTAAATGTCATTTGCATCTTTGACAACTCTAGTGATGGCTGCTGTCAACTTTAGGGCTGTCACCTGTCTGCTTCCCCCCTGAAAGATACAGTATGCTCAGATTCAGAGCCTTGGTTCAGACTTTCTTGAAACATGTCTGTAGTGATCCCGCTGACTGGTGTGTTCTTTGGCTCTTGCCAGGCAGCTATTCTTGCGGGGGGCGGGGGGAGGACACTGAGGGAAGGAGGAGGTATCAGCTTCATTAATATTTGCAGATTTTCTGAAGCTCAGGAAATTTTGGCCCCTTCCTTCCCTTCTGGCCCTGTGCTGGCTGCTCTGGATTGCAGTCTGGAGCTCAACCACATCACACTTTCTGTAATCATTTGGCTCCTGCTCAGTAAAGTGAAGCAGTTTGTCAGCACGATTAGGGGATTAAATACAAACTTGCATTTTCCTTTGGTCCTGAGGAGCGTCAAGGTAGGCACTCAGGTAGATTGAGTTAGCATCAGACAAGCTGTCTTGATTTTTAAAAGCTCTTTTTACAAGGCAGCTTATAAAAACATAGCTTGTCCCAGTAATGACATTGTTTCTGTGTAACACTCAGTAGGCTAGTCTTGCTGTTAACACCCCTGCTTTGCAAAGTTCAGCCTGCTTACTTGCATACAGCTGCAGCAAGGCAGCTTGCTTCGGGTTTTGGCCTTGAGGTCAGCCCTTCCAAGTATGTTCATAGATGCAGATTTGGCTCTGGAGTACCCGCTGCTGCGGAAAAGGTCCTTTGCAGTAAATGCCCATGAAGTTTATCCCCGTTTTAAGGCTCTTTACACAGCCAGAGAGAAGCAACACAACCCTGGAAAATACTAGAATCACAGTGATGCTTACAAACCAGTGTCCAGCTAGCTGTTTAGGAGGTTACTTCTTAATCCCACTCCTAATTTCCAAGTCCAGGCTCTTAGCAATTTTTTTCACCCTATCTTTTAATATCCTACTAATTTTAATCATGTTGACCACTGGTCTTTGGCTGCTTGGCTTTTTTTTTTTTTTTGCCTTAGTTCCTTATTTCTAATTTCCATTCCTCTTCATGGTAAGCAAAGGCAGAAGGGACAGTCTGAGCTATTAATACTTCCAGAGAGAAGTGCAGTGTGGTGTTTGTGGAAATCTCTGTATTTCTAGTGAAAAAATTCAGAGGCTAGTGCCTTTTATGAAACCATAAGTAATGGTAAAACAGAAATAAATTAAAAAATAGGCTCTTGTGAGGACTTTGTGGTGGCTGAGCCTTTTAATAACACTTCATAAAATAATTTCAACCATTCTAAGAGAATTGTAAACTAAAAAAACTGAAGATCTTTCAGGCTTGACTAGAAGGCGGCATAAAAACGGATCTGTGTTCTCCAAGTATCCAACACATACAACTCTTCATCCTGATATGTTGCTCCACTCAGATGTTCCAGTTAAGGCTTACTGCGCTGCATGTCCAGTCCAGTCCTGTGCAATCCCTCTAAACATTTTAACTCCCTCTCCTATTTCTCTTGTGGATCCCTCCTTGCCTCCAGTTCTGCCCCTTTGGTTCCTGCAACAGCCCAGGGGTTTTGATTTTTGGTTTTGTTTTAAATGGAAAGAGCATTGCAAAAAATCTCTTGATCAGAATCATGGCATTTAAAGATTTGCTGATGCCCCTGTGGAAAACTTTCTGTCATTATCTTTTCCACCAGTTCTGCTGACAGATCATTTACTATTTGCGTTCCTCCTCCCTTGTGTCCTACTGAAAAAAAGTATAGTGGACTTTCTTCCAAACTCATTCAGATTTTTGAGACAGGTTTTTATGCTCCTGAAGCCTGAATCTGTTGCCTTTCTGTGCACTGCTGCAAGTATCTGGGATCTCCAAAATGTGGCTGGAAAGAGAAGGCTGCCAGCTGGGAGTACCAGCTGGGTCCTGTCCCTTGTTTCTCATTTCAGATGAACATTGCTTTCCAAGCTGAAAACAGTCAAGTGCCCAAGATTTCAGAGACACCCCCTTCATTGAGTTTTTTATTTTCTTCCTCTTGAACCCTAGCTGCTGCAACTTACATTCAAAGCCCTACAAATGCAAACAAATAGGATTTTGCAATTTCACATTTCACTCTGAGCAGGCACACAAGACTTCTGTCAACAGCATTTCCTGTTCTGACTCAAAAGGATCCCTATGAGAAAAGCTGAGCACTTGGATCACCGCTGGCTCTTTGTTAAATTAAGGGACAAGAGCGAATTCTGAGGAAGGAGTCTGCCACCCCTGCAGTGTAATTGGGGAGGAAGAGTAGAGTGCAGAACACACTGCAGTGCTCCAGGTTCCCTCTGCTTGCATTGCATTGGACTTTGCAGTGTACAGACAGGCAGTAAGACTCTTAATCCGTAGTAAGTGTTTGTATTGATCTTCCAAAGAACTGCATGCTACAATGAAGATGCCTTTGCATCTGGAAAAATCTAGTGTGTTTCAAGACCTGTGCAGTCTTTCCCCATAGCTTTATCAGTAATCTCATATGAGGTGCAGGTAGAGACTAAATTTTGCACCAGTCCTTTACCCTATCTGTTAACTGAAACCCAAGGCCATGTATGCTTACCTGACAAGAAGACCAAGAATATGAGGTGCACGAGCTTCTCCATGTCAGTCGAGCAGCAAAGGGGACAAGAGAGGAATCTGCAGAAAAGTGAAAAGGGCTCTTGCCCAAGAGCAGCTTGCTTTTCCCCCTCCTTGCTCTGCCGGAAGGAATGAGCACAAGAACTTGGCATCTTTTTCATCTTGCATATTGAGCAATTCAGCAGGCATTTCTTCCGTGGGCTGAAAATTCAGGCATCAGCATTGCCCACTCACAGCCACGATTTAGTCTAGACAGCCTGAAAGAGAGCATCATGTGATGGCCTGAAACTATGGTACTGGGAGTCTCTCTGAGTTCAGCAGTGGTGCTTTACTTGCAAGCTTTGCATGGGGTGAATTTCTGGAAAGCCGAAAGGGAAAGGGTGGCTCTCATCGAGACTCTGCAGGTAGCTCAGTCAGCATCACGAGGGTGAAAGGAGGGCAAGGACATAATCTTGTGGGTTATTTACAGGAGAAGGAAGATTTAGAAGAGCCTGCGCATGAAGCATTCCTATTTGACATAAAACCGAAGACAGGAAGGCAAGAACACTGTGTTGGGTGAAGCTGTGAGGTGCTTTAGATGAGCAAAACAGACATCTTTATTTTGTACCTAGCAGAAAGGACGTAAGATCAAGGGGGCATTGATTCAGAGCCCATCAGTGCCATACTGATGCAGTAGTTCAGGGCTGCAGTTACGGGAGCCTCCTTAGGTGTTAGCAAACTGCTATGCTGTGGATGGGTTACTGTTTTTTCTTTTTTGAATTTATTTACTTGGAGATCTTCCATGCAAGTGCCAATAGACCCTGGCTTCTTAAATTGTGTGCTTATCTCCTTCTTAACAGGCAGATAAACCTGCAGGTCTGTCCATTCATAAATGTGCCTTCTTTTTCTTTCCTCTGATTAGTGTTTAAGAAAATGGTACCTTGTAGTATCCAAAAATTCTCTGTGAGGCTTACTGATTGCAGTTTTTGCTCATTCTTGCTCCAGTGAGCACAAATGTGGATTCTCTTTGATCAGAAGCAACTGCCTCCCTGAAAATGTCTCTTTTCCACTCGATTGTTTTCTACTATTACTCTTCCACTGTTTGACCCAGTGTAACTGACTGCATGAATAGCAAATAGGCAAATTTTGGGCTGAATGAAGCATTTCCAGAACCATTTTCTTTTTCTTTCTGTCATTTCAAGTTAAACGTGTCAACTCTGAAAATCTCAAAAAGTAGATCAGCTTCCCTGCTGCAGCCATAACAAGAAAAGCTTATTGGATGTGACTGGCTTGTGAATTAGGGAGCGGTTCAGGCCCTTTTAATTTGCCACCTGTCAGCAGAGCTTGGTGCAGCCAAATAAAGTGCAAGGGTTTCTGGTCTTTTGCAGAAATTGAGCTGAGCCCCAGCAAACTCATTTCATATTCCTCACCACATGACTGCTAAATAAAGGCCACAAATGTGTCATTTGGAGTATTTCCAGCAGAGAGAGGGAAGTAACGGTATTGCTTTCCAAGGCCCTGGTGAGCTCTCCCATGAAACCGCACATGCATTTCTAGTCTCCTGTGACTTTAGAAGAAGCCGCAAAAGATTGCTTTCTATGGTGTAGCCAGAAAAATAGAAAGTGCTGGAAGTACTGGTTTGTATTGGTCTTCCAAACAAGCAGCTGCAGTGGTGAAATAGGCTGGGAAGAGCTGTTTAAAGTATAGCACAATGCTGCAAAAGAACAGAGCTACATCTGAGACTGGCTAGATAGTGATTGCTGCAGAGATGCGAAGATGCCTCATAACAATGAAGGCGAGAGACCGAGTGCATTGCAAAAACATGTTTGATTGATAGTTTATGGTGTGATTATTCGGGATAGCAGGGTTTGATGAGGTCCCAGCCAGTCCAGTGTTCCTGTGGCAGCTCTTGGAAATTGCTAGCATGCATCAGAGCTGCACTGGAGATCTATAAATATATTGCGTGTCTGACTTACTTGGACATTTACATCTGTAAGTAATCCACTCTTAATTACCATTGTGTCCCTTCTGTTACATCATCTGATGTTGAGACCAGCCCTCTTATGCCCATACTTCTTCCGCTGTTGTCTGTGTCATACTTACTGCAATTTCTTTGCACAGCCCACCAGTTTCTTGCTCTGTGCTACTGTCAGTACAGACCTTCCTCATGTCTGTCTCAGGGCTCATGCCTGCAGTTAGCACAGCAAGGCAAATTCTGCTCAAAAACATCCCAGTGCCCTGTCCACTCCTCTAGTCCAATACCAAATGTTGTTGTCTTCTTTCCTTTCTCCAGAAATACTCATTTTTGGTTCTCCCTGCTTGTCCTGATTCCACACTGCCTTGGTTTAAGCAGCCAGTTTGTGTGTTCTTGGGGAGCAGAGGGTGTAAGGCAGCAGGCTAGCCAGAAGTTTTTGAACAAAGTAAGGGCCTTTGATTAGGAGGTGGTGAAAGGGTGGGGCAGTCTGCACAAGGGAAATTCCACTGCGCACACTCTATTTCTTGATCTAAAGCTAAACATTTAGCTTTAGTTTGAAAGCCTCTTACCATCTTACTTCTTACCTAAGTAGACTGATAAATTTAGGTTATAGGGGAATTTGCATTAAGTCTCAAAAAGTGTATGTATTACTTATATGCACCATTGTTGTTTTGTAGCTACAAGACCTTCTGGTGCTTAGATTCATATAGCACAATCCTCAGTCTGCAAAGTTTGCAATGCAGCATATCATCATGTTGCAATACACTCTCAAGCTATTTGCCTTAAGGTAGATGCTGGTTCTGCTTATTCTTATAATCCAGTGCTCATATCCCCCACGCATTACATGGCAAATGAACCTGGGCACAGCAAGGTTAGAGTTTTATCCCTACAGAACTGTAATGAGTTTGCTTGGCCATAGTAGCTGAACCCTTAGGAGTGGGATAGAGTTTCTACCAGGGAAGACAGTTGAAATACCAAACCCATCCATTTCCAGACAAATATTGCTCTTTTTCAAAAGGTCAGTCTTCCACACCTGCCTCTCCAAAAGAGTCTGCATTTTAATGGAATTGAAGAAAGCAGATGTGCAAGGGATCCTGAGAATTACTCAGCACTTCTGTCTGACCCGAGAGAATCTGCACACTTGCGGCAAAATTCTCTACAGGCCTCTGATAGGAGGGAGGTCTTAAAATGCACAGGCAACATACACATGGCAGCAAAAACTTATATTTTTCCCTAGTGTCGATCTACACACCTTCTACTTCTCATTCCCACTTTGTATTCCAGTTCTTTTCCCCCATTTCTGGATTGTTTGGGGATTCTGTGCTTCATCCTTTGTCATTTGTTGGTAACTGCTTGAGTGCAATGGTAGCATACTCCACATTTTCATCTTTGGGTTTCCTGTGAGCCTGGCTTGGTTCAACATTACAGTAGAGAGGATCCTCAGGGCTGAGTCGGGATTTAAAGTTCAGGGTAATGTATTTTACATCTTTGCTGTCATCCTTGGGACTTTCCATTCTTTCAGTGCTGTCAAGCTATGAAAAGAAAGGGAAAACACTTGTTAGCATGATTCAGTGCCAGGTCACAGCTGTTATCAGAAGAACAAGATTTTCCCAGGAGGAAGGGAGAAGCCATGTAAGAACTTACCTTCAGTAATGACAGAGGTGAAAGAACAGAAAACTTTCTTTCATAACTTCTCCTTGATAGAGGTTACAACCTCATCATCTAACCTCGGTTTCTAGTCTTTGAGTCATTTCTCAGAGATTACTAGAATTTGCTCCACTGTATTTTTTTCCTACTGGAGTTTCCTTACACTAATTACCCCCCATCTCTCTCCAGCTAGGAACATTCCTCTCTCTGATGACATTAAATACCGTCTCCCCTCCTGCTCACAACCGAAAATGAGCACCAAGGTCCTCATCAGATGGGTCAGCCAGCTCATCACAGACTATTGGTAAGGGATTCAGTACCGCATGGGAAATCTATCATTTTTCTTACCTGTCCTATGCCCTCTGGTTTGTCATAGATGTCCTCTGCTTGTCTGTTACCTTTGGAATGAGCCAAAATCAGAGGTTTTAGAAGTCGAGAAGTCCATGAAATGCCTGGGCATTGCCTATGCTTCAGGGAGTTTTGGGGAAGGCTGTGGGATTGCCCAGTGATAGAAGCAATGGGTGTGCCAGTGGGACCCATCTACCCTAAATCTGGTGAAGACATTGCTCTCCCTTCACTTGTCCTCTAACATGTTAGGAGGTGTCCTGTGCAGAGTCTGGAGGAACATGGGTTTGACTTATTGTGAGAGGAGATCACAGCAAGGAGCCTGCCTTAAGGCTTCGCAGGCTTCAACTGCCTTATCTTCTCCAGGGCACTGTGAGTTGGGAATAAGCTCGCCTGGAGTGAAAAAGTGATGGCCAGATAAGGCCCTGTTTAATACAGACTAGAACATGAGGCATCACCAGTCTCCACATACCTCTTCTCTTCAGCTGCTTGTGCCGCTTGATGCATAGTGTTATCAAGCTGGTGAGTGCCAGGATGAACAGAATGCTCAGGACCCCAGACAGTAGGATGAAGTTATTTACATTTGAGCTGAAACCAGGAGGGCAAAGGAGTTACCAGTGTTAGATGGCAGCACAGCATGATGCTGGTGCAGCCCATTACCAAACAGTGACCAAAAAAAGGGACAGGAATAGCTTTTATGCACTAGCTTTTATGCACTTGGTAGGAGGGTCTGGTTCTCCTGTAGCAATGCTATCTTGATTTTTCTACCTGGCTGTGCCTTCTGACCTTTTCCTAAACTACTCTCCAGGCTTTAAAAACAAGCCACTGTTCAAACAATTCCAGGCTCTCTGGAGCAGGTATTGCGTTTTCCTCCTGTGTTTTGCTGCACCTGGCGCACTGGAGCTGATGTGTGATTGTACTCTTAGGTGCTGCTGTAGTGTTGATGACAGCAGATGTCCAAAGGGGAAGAAAATCCTTTACATTTAACAGCCTGGTAAATAGAGGGATAAAATAGCAGCCAAGGACTATTTCATTGTTAAATATTCGTGGACAGGAGTGAGCAAAATCAAGACAGAAAGGCTTAGGGGCAGAATCTGGGGGTTTCTGTTGCTCCAAAGAGCACAGCCCAAAGAGATAAGGATAAAAATGTAGATAGGCATCTACATTCCAGGGAACTGTGACTTGATTTTACCAATCTGCTTCTTCCTTTGTAATTACACTCTGGGCAGGAGCTGGAAGAGGAGAGGTGTGCTGGTTTCGGCTGGGATAGAGTTAATTTTCTTCACAGTAGCTTGTATGGGGCTATGTTTTAGATTTGTGCTGAAAACAGTGTTGATAATGCAGAGATGTTTTCGTTACTGCTGAGCAGTGCTTACACAGAGTCAAGGCCTTTTCTGCTTCTTACACCATCCTGCCAGGGAGTAGGCTGGGGGTGCATAAGAAGTTGGGAGGCGTGCAGCTGGGACAGCTGACCCCAGGTGACCAAAGGGATATTCCAGACAATATCACATCGTGCTCAGCATATAAAGCTGGGGGAAGAAGGAAGGGGAGGACATTCGGAGTGATGGTGTTTGTCTTCCCAAGTAACCATTACATGTGATGGAGCCCTGCTTTCCTGGAGATGGCTGAATACCTGCTTGCCGATAGGAAGTAGTGAATGAATTCTTTATTTTGCTTTGCTTGTGTGCGTGGCTTCTGCTTTAGTTATTAAACTGTCTTTATCTCAACCCATAAGTTTTCTCACTTTTACCCTTCTGATTCTCTCCCCTATCTCAGCGGGGGGGGAGTAAGCAAGCAGCTGTGTGGGGCTTAGTTGCTGGCTGCAGTTAAACCACGACAAGAGGCCATCTTTGGTAAGGGTGCCTGTCGTATCTAATTCCTCTCTAAGCAGGAGTCTTCAGAATGCCCAGAACCTGCTTACCCCAGGAAGACAGGCATATTGTGGACAAGACATTAGTAACTCTTGTCTGTGTTCAAGCTCAGAGACTTCTTTAGGCCTTACCTCGGTGCTGGGGTGTTGCTGGAAGGGGTTGCTTGACTGGTGCTTGCAGTACCTGACAAAGTTGTTCCAGCCAATACTGCAATCATGAACACGAAGAATAATCACTACTTGGCTGCTTTGTATTTACCAGCTAAATTTCCCCGCCATTGCTACATGGATATAAATCCATGCCCGCTGTGACACCCAACACAGACAAGCTGCCCAGGCTGTAACCTGTGTCATCAAGACTTGCTGGCAGCAAGCAAAGCAATGTAAGGATCAAAATGTGGGACTGAGGGGCAAGGAGCTCAGCAGGAGCCCCACTCTGTGTGTACCCACCCCAGTGCATGGCAGAAGGAAGTGCTGTAAGTGCAAGCAGATATGTTTTATGGCAAAGATCTTCAGGTAGCAATGAAGTACTTAATGACTCTGTGCTTAAGCAGACAGAAGCTTGCGAAAACTAAGCAAAGAGCATTGCCTGTGAAAGACTCAGCTGTACAGGACTGTGTCTGTGCCCAGGGGAGGTTGTGTGTGCAGGAGCCTGCTTGCTTAGAGACTGCATTCAGTCCTACATGTTAGGATTTTCACCTAGAGAATTATGCCATTCCCTCTCATCTTCTGGATTGCCGTATCCCTTCAGTGCTGGTCTGCCACATTCCTGAAAGACAGGCTGCAGCATGGTGCTGGTCTGCCACAATCAGGTGCCTAAAGGTTATCCCTTACTGTTATCCCTTATCATGCCGAAAGAAAACCTAGAAGTCACAGATCTTTAAAATATGGGTCTAAAGGTTGTCCCCTTGGCAACCAAAAGTGAAGGTCTTAATAGTTTTTGAAAGCCAAGGGATGAGTTGCTATAAAGGGGCAGAACTGCTATCCTGAGAATGAGAAACACCTCTGTGAAGACGACTGAAGCTGCTCTCAGGTAAAGGAGAAGCAGCAGAGCACATGCGCATGGTTCAGTTCTGATCCCTGCTGCTATTCCATACCATTGAATACCATAGTGTGAGAACGTACAATGATGTAGGGTTTGGGAGGGAAACGCATCCAGATGTAACGCGGAAGATGGTGTAAGCTGGGCAGGGCAGAGACTAGAGGGAGAGAGTAGGAAAGTGAGTCTGGAATCTACAACCAACTATGTTTCCCTACAGGTCAGTACTCACCCTCAGAAACAGTGAGCGTAACCTCCACCATTCGGAGAAGCTGGCCGTGTTCATAAAGTGCACACCAGTACACGCCAGAGTCCTGCACCTGCAGCTTCTCCATGGTGACAGTGACCATCCCCTGCTGGGTGTCATCCTGGATCGTGAATCTGCCTTGCTGAATTTTCTTCCGGTATCCTGACAGCTTCAAATCCGTGGTGACTAGTATGGTACATGCTCCCCTAGCTCCCTCTTTGCACCAGGCTTTGCTCACAGCCCCATAGTATGAGGCGCTGTACGGACACTGGACAGAGACATTGTCTGACTCCTTGGGTGTGTATTGTTGGGTCCCTGGAAAACACCCGGCATGTTTGGTGAGATCCCAAAGCAGGCACAATTGCACCCCTTCCCCATCACTGGAATACATGCTGTGGGCTGCATGCTCCCTGGATCTCCTATCCCCAGGCATGAGGAGCAGAAGGGGGCTGGACCCGGATTACTCATGCAGAGGTGAGTCACAAATTGGGTGGGTGTCCTGTCCCCTTCCTTTGATTCCCCCAGGGACTGCATGCTCACAGGCACTCAGCCTGTAGGTTCTGGGAGGCAAGGACTGGGGAGGGCTGGCAGCTGCGGGGCTAGAGCAAGAGCAATCCCTGGCAGTGGTGGGAGGTCCCCAGCAGTGCCCAGCATGGGCAAGCCAAGTGCTGAGCTGGGGAAGCTGCTCCTGGAGCCACTGGATCGGCCCAGTGGGAAGCAGTTGTGAAGAGTGGCCCCGTTTGTGGGAGCTCATAGGGACCTCCCCTGAGTCTCTGCCAGGAGCAGACAGAGCATGAAAGGCCAGGCTTAAGCTTTGGCTCCACAGGCCCAAGGGGCAGCCGCCAGTGTGTCCACTAGAGACAGGCAGGCAGGGAGATATGGGTGTCAGCTGTGCGGTGGCAGCACTGAGCTCCTCGGTGGTGTGGTGCAGGACAGGAGGGAGAACAAGCAGGGAAGGTGGGGCTGAAATCTGCATAAATCCACACTTGGCTGCCAGTAGGTACTCACTCTTGGACACAGAGAGCCTGATCTCCATTTTCTGGGTGGGAGAAGAGCCTCTGTAGAGCACACACCAGTACACGCCAGCATCCTGGGCTTGCAGCTTCTTCATGGTGATGGTGACAGTCCTTTTCTGGGCATCATCCTGGATCAAGGTTTTGTCTTCCAGGTCTTTGCTCTTAGTCCATGTTGAAAGGTTATCTGTTATCAACCAGATTTCACACCCAGTCCGACCTCTCCGACACCAGGCTTTTCTGTCTGTGCTGTGCACCAAGCCACTGTATTTGCACTGCACAGAGAGACTGTCCAACTCCCACTTGTGCAGCTCTGCAAAATAGCAAGTGTGGTCACTGACCCGTAAGTGGTGGGCACACGGGCATCCGCCTCCCAGCCTGAGCTGGGCACCTGGGCCAAACTCTTCCCTGGGGCAACTCCCTCATGGACAGCCCATCAGTCAGGGCAGGGGTGAGGTAGGGCAGGACAAGAGAGAGCCAACAGCCTGCAGGGCCAGCCAGGTCTGTGGGACTCCTTCACAACATGCCTATGTGAGCGGGGAAGGCAGCAAGCAAGGCTGTGGGGCTGTGGGAGTTGGGGGAAGCTGCTCAGCTATGCGGGAGAGCGGGGACAGAGCGGGGGAAGGAATGATGTTGCTTTCTGACAAGACCTGGGTTTGTGTGGGGAAAAAGATACTCACCCTTGAAAACATTCAGTGAGATCATCTTGAGTGGAAGATAGTCGTAATGGTAGGAACGGTAAGCACATAAGTAAGTGCCCGAGTCTTCTACCTGGAGGTTAGTCATAGTGATGGACACGGTCTCATACATGGGGTTGTCCTCTATTGTAACTTTCCCGTTTGTGACCCGGTTTGTGCGTGGGTATTGTGTTGGGTAGGTCGTCTCCACTAAGGGCTCACACTGTCCACCTCTCACGTGGCACCAGGCTTTCTGCTGGTGGTAGTCAGTCTGTGCTGTGTAAGGACACTGGATGGAGAGAGAGCTTCCTTCCGATAGTCCTTCCTCAGCATGAGGTGTTTGGGCTTGGAGAGCTGTAAATATCAGATGTGGTGAGGGAGAGGGGAGCTGATGGAGGGCTGCCCACAGCCTTCTAATGGACACAGGCAAACTCCGCCTCCAGCCTTCCCCCATGGGCACTTCTGGCTGGAGGAACTCCAAAAACCAAGATCCATTCCCCCCGCTAAATTCACCTGCTTGGAAATGGGAAGGTTGATTTCTGGTGGGCAGTGTTGAGCTTTGAGCTGGGACTGCAGCTGTGATTTAAAATCCAGTATCTTTGATTTAAAACCCACAGACATGTGGGTGCTAGAGGTGTTGGACCTTCAAGCCTAAATGGAGCCGTTTGTGGTGCAGTGTTTGGAGCTGCGCTAGCAGCCCAGCCCTGTTGTTACTGCTTCTTGCCGCAGGCAAAATGGAGACCACCCTCTCCCCACATAGCACACCTCAGGAGCTGGGTGGCCATCTGTACAGAATGGTGGGATGGGGCAAAGGGAAGGAGCTGGGGCACTGTGTGCGCTGGGGATGAAATGCTTGACCTGTGGCTGGGCCTGAGCTTGCCCCCAGCAGCCTGCAGCTCCTCCATGCTGCATCATTGGAGGATGCCCAGTGACTCATGGTTGCGAGGCTGTGCTAGGTGCAGGGCTGCCTTGATTTCCCAACCTACTACATGCTGAAAGCTTTGTGCTTTCTGCTGGGATGGCAGGGGAGGCAGGCGGGTGCCCCTGTACAGCTCTGTCCTGACCCAGGACTGCAATCGGAGGAGCCGAGTGGGGCTGGGCAGTGTGATGGGAAATGCCAGCTGGGGGAGGCACTGGGGCTGCTTTGGAGGCCACAGCTCTCTGCTCCCAGGATGGTTCGTCCTGGGAGCCTGGAGGAGCCAGATGTGTGATGGTGGGAACTGGGACTGCCCCTTCCCTCCCCACCCCTGAAATTGCTCAGCTCAGAGTCCTGCTGGTGTTGGATTCCCCCCCACCCTGGAGCTCCCCAGGCAGCAGGAGGTGGGAAAGGGTGTCCCACTCCCCCTGGGTGTGTGGGAAGCCCGAGGCATGCCCAGCCCTTCTCTTACCTGGGAAGCAGAGCAGCAGCAGGAGGAGGGCTCTCAGCTCCATGGCCGTCCTCAAGCCCAGGGAAGGGGCATTGCTGGGGGATGCCCAATGTGTCCTGTTTAAAAGTGTCTGCCTTGTGAGCCCTCCTGCATCACAGTGACACTGCTGGAGGAAGTGCCTGAGGTCTTGCCTCAGGCGGAAATCCTTCACCATGTTTTGTTACAAGACTGATATTAAGATCATTTCGGAGTGCATTTGGGGAAGTGGCTGAGAGCAGAGCTCGGCCCATCCTGATGACAAAGGCCCTTTGCTGCTCTCGCCTGGCCATTGTCACACTCTGCCCTCATTCCAGTGGCAGTGGGGCACTCGTTTGCCTGTCCCAAGCTATGGGAGATGGAGCAGGTCCTTTGCCCTGGCCTAGCCCTTCTCTCTGGGGTCCCAAGGTGTCCTCTGCCCAGGCCCTTGCTGGAAAGTCTTCTCAAAGTCAGGGTGGCAATGAGTCCAGGGCTGTGTCTGCATGGACCCTCCCATGGCCCAAGCCATTTGGGATCCCCAGTCTCTGCCACCCCAGCCAGTCCCCTTGTGCCCTGTGCTCTGCCGTGCACAGAGCCCTCAGAGTGCCTACCCCCAGAGTGCCCAGCTGTGGAAACCAAACCAGAACCATTTGGCTTTTGCACATTACACAGTAATGTCTCCACAGGCACAACTGAAGTCATTTTAAATACAGAGAAAACAATGCAAATATTGAAATAATCCACTTAAAGCAGCTCCTGACACAACTCACTCTTGGCTCACTGTGAAAATGGACATCTAAACACAGCTTCCTGGCTCTGCATGTCCTTTTGGTTCCCTCATATGATTCAGGAACTGGAGATGACAGGGTGAGGGAACAGGAGCAGCCTAGTAGGTAAAATGAACTGCGGAGTACAGAGAGCAGAGATCAGGTGGAGCAGGTGAGGCAGCAAGCCTGGGAAGTGAATTCTTCTGCAAGGAAAATAAGGAGGGAGTCTCTCTAATTTAAAAAAAAAGAGGCACTTACTTATGAAAACAGCCAGCTTAATTTCCTTTATTCAGAAGAGACAAGAGTCATCATAAAGAGCACATCAGTACTCCCCAGTGTCTGGTACTGTAAGCTTCTCTGTGGTGAGGCTGAGAACTCCCTTCTGGGTGTCTTCATTTATGGTGTATCTTCCTTTTTGAGTGTTATACTGACTGCTCGTCTTTTCTGTACTGACCAAGAAAGCACACTCTTTCCCGATTGTGTTTTTGCACCAGGCTTTCCACACAGCCTTGTAATCTTGTATGTTGTATGGGCACTCAGCAGAGAGACTGCATCTCCCTAGCTACATATCCTTGGGTTTCTGTAAAAGGTCGAACTGGTTAGTAAGGTCCAGACAAAATGACCAGTTACATCAGTTTCCCACAATTAGAATAAGCACAATATTGTAATCCAATTCACAGACATTTTAGCTACAGGAGGGTCAAATTGAACTGGGATGCTAAATAAAATAATATCCAAAATATTCTGTCCTCCTGAAGCAACTTTAGAATACTATAATCATATCCCCAAACAAAGCAAAGCTTGTCGTAACAGAAACATCAGGAGTCTGCTCTGAATTCATCAGCTGAGTTGGTGATCAGAGAAAAACAGCCAAGACAGAGAAAGATCTGAGGCACCTTACATACAAGAAATTACTAGAACAACTTTTTGCCTGGAAAGGAAATGATGGGGGTGATATTACAAAAGTCTATAAAATCACGAATAGCAGGGATAGAGAGAATGGGAGCAATAATTCAGTGCCTGTTATAAGAAGGTAGTCACTAGTTAGGAGAAAAGGAAATTCTCCATGCATGCATTGAGTGTGGAGTTCACTGCCAGAGGATGTTTATATACCAAAAGTTTTTATGTGTCAGCAGAATGAGTAGATGAATTAAAGAGAAAAAAAGAATTTAGCCATTGCTATTATAACAAAAATATTCTCTCCAGAAAATCACTGGAGGCTGGGAGAGTATTCTGGAGAGCTGTTTCTATGAGCTTCTCTGTTTTTAGACTCCTAATTATCTGCTTCAGCTAGTGTTGGAGACCTTTGGTCTGACTTACTATGGCTATTCCTTAGTAACCTGGGAGAAGGTGATACAAAACACTGAAAAGGTAAGCAGAGAAAGTGAGGCAGAAATCTACAAAATGTCCACATTTTCCTAAAAAAGAAATACTCACTTTTGGAAACGGACAGCTTAATCTCAATTGAGAAAAATGAGGACATGTATAGTGTGCACACCAGTACACTCCTAAGTCTTCAACTTGCAGCTTCTATGTTGTGACAGTGATTGTCCCCTTCTGGGTGTCATCAAGTATAGTGCTTCTCTCAGAATGAGCTTTGTTTTGATATGCTGATAGGTGGTGATCAGTGCTGACCAAGATATCACATCTATCTTTATCTTTCCTTCAGCACCAGGCTTTCCTTGTAGCGTTGTAGTTCTGGACTTTATAGGAACATACAGCAGAGAGACTCTTCAGCTCCGTAGCAGAGTGGTTTCAGGCCATAGAACAGAACATAAGGACCACAGTATAAATCCCAGCTAAGAGTCATGATGATACATCTTCCATGAATGACATATCCACTATGGGATAAAGTCTTTGCAGGTGAAATCCAGATCCTGGCTTCAGCTGGGACCTCAGTCCTATGTACCTCACACACCACCTGCTCTCTCTGTCTCTCCCATAACAACTTATTTCCCCACAGTGTCCCAAGTTCTGACAGGAAAAAGCTGCTGGATTTAGGTGTAGTAGCAATTTTAAAATACAAGCGCTCTATCTCTCCTTTCCTGTTACCACCATCACAGCACAGCTGGGAGAAACCAGCGGTGTCCACAGCTGAGCAGCCTCAGCCCATTATCAAATGCGTTAGTATAAAACCTCAGGTAGAGGAAGTTATTGCCTTTTTCAGACTTTGTGGGAGAATCTAGCAAGCTAGGAGTTGCTGAGTAAATTCTTAGACTGCTTACCTCAGGTTGTGGTTTTGGGGGGGCGGGGAGGAAGCCTCTTGTAAAAATATTTTAAAGAACATGAAGTTGAGGTAAGCCTTAAAATAACTTGTCCTTTTTTCACAGAAATTGAGAAGGAGACTAATGTAACAAATTTTAATAGCATGTGGTTTGAATTCTTGGTCCCAGGAGTGTGTGATCTAGCAATAACGTAACAAAAGTTTAGGGAGAAGGGGAGTCTGGGAAACATTCAGATGTTTCCCCCAGGTTTCATGGTTGTCACATGCATAGTTTTTATAGCCATTATTTTTGTGCTCTCTGCCTGTTTATCAGTACAAACCTTGCAGTAAATAAGACAGAACAAGGGTACGGAAAAGGACTGCAAGAGCGCAGGCAGCGGAGCATTTGCAGAAGCCAGTTCTGCAGTGTTTCTCGTGATGTGGGTCTGTCCATGCCCCATGCAGTGTCACGAGTTGTGCAAGAGGATAAAGTGCCAGGCTGGCAGAGGGAATGCTGTTGTTTCAGTGCCAGCTTATGAACATTGTCCTGTTCAGGAGGCTGTGATGTGCCATATGGGGAGGACAGACTTATAGCCATATTTTCAAAATTTCCAGAATTTAGCGCTCTCCACTGAAAGAGAAGAGAAGGAATGTTGTATCTCAGCATCCCTCTGCATTGCTAATAGGAAAATGGGGTCTTTTCCTTATTCCAAATTCATTTTATACTGTATTGTAAAGGATAACACGAATTTAAGTAAAAAATTTGATCTTTCACAGAAAATGAATATATTTTGGGGTTAAAAATCACAAATTTGCACTAAAGTATAGTTTTCCTCAACCAAAGATCACTGACTGTCTGTGAAGATCTGGTGTAGAAACTGTTCTTTGTGTTGTAGTGTTGGGGAATTCCTTGGTTTTAGTCTGTCCTGCTTGAGCATGAGTCAGAAACAGTTCCTTAAAAAATGAAGAAATTGTGCTGTGTGGCTCGGTGCCAGCTCCACTGTAGTTCTGCACAAGTTCTTGTGATGGCTGGTGGGTTCAGTGTGTGTACTCAAGAGAAAGGGAGGGATCAGGCAGGAAACTGTGGTTGTCAAAAGATGAGGAGATTCTCCAGCTTTGGTTACAGCTTAGTACTGTGCTCAGGGACAGATCTTTTCATACCTATTCAAGCTTTGTGTCTAGAGATACAGTGAGCACAAATATATATGGAATTATATTCCCTCTATGGAATAGTTAACAGCCCTGAGCTGGCTCTGCGGAGGCTTCAAAAGACTGAGGATATAAAAGGTTTGGTGCAGAAACAGAAGACTCTGTCAGTTGTGTGTGATGGTAAATCTGTGCTAGTCATTTCTGGGGGCTGCTGAAATAGTATTACACTGCTGTCATTTGGATGATCCCAGTTCCAAAATTATTAGCAAGTCTTTTATGTACATTTGCTTCTTTGCTGCCTCCCAAAGACTCTCCTTTTCCTTGACAGAGCCTTTCAGAGGGATCCTTCCCTTCAGAGTTGCTTTTTGTGCTGCATCAAAGGTACATTGCTCTGTGCACTTAGTCTGGTATGCCTCAGTACCTGGGATTCTGCATCTTAATAATCAACTCCTAAGAGGCATTTAACAGCCATGAAACAAATGCTTTAAGGCCTTCCTATCTTGATTCACACAGATTTAGCCTGTCCTTAAGTAGCTGTGATTTCTATTAAATATTGCACATGCAGAGAAGGAATTGCTGCCAGGACAGCTGTCCCTTGAGCCAGTGACCACATGGTCCTTTCAGGGAGTGGTGGAGCTGGGCCAGGCAGTGCCAGGGGATGTGTTTGCATGACACACTTACACCTGTTTTTGAAGAGGAAACTGTGCCCAGAGTGACTTGGCTTATGGTCCTGGAGAAGCCGGAATCTCCAAGTAATAGGAACCGGAGCTGGCCCATCTCCTTTCATAGCAGTGCAGAGAATTTCTCTGTCTGAAAAGAAACTGGCTTTGGTGGTAGAAACTTTAAGAAAATTCCTTTCCTAATGCTGGAATGGCCTGCATTGTACAGGACCTTAGGCAAATGCAAGAGAAACACTGTACCTGAGCTCCCCTTGCCTCTTGTACTGCCTCACCCATTCTCTTACCTAAAAAACAGAAGAGCAGAAGCAGGAGGAATCTTGGCTCCATGCCTGTCTTGGAGCCAAGAGAAAGGGCAATGGTGAAGGCAGATCGGAGGATTAGTAGATGTCTGCTCTCTGTACCCTCCTATACCACACTGGTACTTCTGGAGGAAGTGGCTGAGCTTAGTGGCTTACCACTTGGCTTGGCACAGAAATCCTTCACTGCTGTTTTATAATAAAATTCATGCTTAAATAATTGAATTCTCCATATCAACAAGCTTGGCCAGTTCAGAAGACACAGATGCATTAGGCAGAATTCAAGGTGAAGCTCTTTTCTTCTCCCCATTGCATCAACAGAAGCCACACTTTACCATCTTGCTACACTTTCAGTGTTGTCCCTGAAAGACCCCTTGACACTCCCACTAGCAACATCATTAAAATCAGCCAGCCCTTGGCCTCAGAAAAATGGAGAACCGTTTCAGGTTTTGAGGCACATAAACTTCCATGTGGCTGATTCTGAACCTGAGTGCTTTGCATGCCTGCGTTCAACCATAGTGGAGGTGAGGGAAGGAGGACATAGGCTGGTGCAATGTCACATCCCTGTATCTGTGCACCCACTGGGCAGAGCTAACAGAGGGGATGCTCTACAGAAGCTTTTCCCCTCCTTTCCCTTGGCCTCCCTGAGAAACTCTGCCTCCTGGAAATCTGGACAAAGCCACCTGTGGAAACCTCCAGTTCAGTCATCAAGCCACATCATAGCCACAACCAAAGTCTTCCTTTAGCGATGGCTGTCACAGCTCTGGGGTGGACTCACTCATGGATCTTGCACAGCTGGCTCTAACTCAAATAGCTGCTTTGGGAAGCACAAGCAGTGGCAGGTTTTATTTGTCTTGACTCTGTGCTTTCTTGGCCTTATTCTCATTTTAGCTGTTGTAAGAATACTGGAGAATGCCTGTCCTTCCACTCTGCTCCCCAGACGCCTTGTGCTTGCCATACTGGGAAACATGCCCCTAGTCACTGGGACTTGGCAGATTCCCTTCTGCCTCCCCTTGAAATCCCTGTGCCCTTCTCTGCCCTTCAAGGCACTGACAGTAAAGAAGTATAATGGCAGTAAATTCCTCTGCCTCCCCACTGCCAGCACATGTGCTCACAGCGGCCTCCCCTGGGCCAGTACCTACCTGCCTCGCTCCATCAGAGCAGTGCAGAAAGACTGTACTGACACCCTGGCTGCAAATAATTTCCAATTATATGAATAAGCAGCTTATTAACAATACATTCTGGCTAATCATTTTGTGCTAGATATCTTTGCATTGTCTTGTCCCCAAATCCCTCTCTCATCAGGCACTTGATGCTCAGTAACAAGAAGGGGGAACGCACTCGTTCTCTTATGAACAAATCCCAAGAGTCTGCAATTAGTTCAGTTTCTGCAACTGGTTGCCTGCAAACTGAGCCAAGAAGTGTGCTGCATTGCAATGCCTCATCCTTCCCCATAGCATCTGCATTTGGCATGTCCATTGGAGGTCCTGTCTTTGAGGAGAGAAGCTCTTTCGGGCAGGACAGGTCATGAAGAGATGTCTGTCCAGGACCCATCATGTTTGTCACTAAGGAGTAGCAAGGAAGGAATGAAGTTGGTCCTTTTGCTGCATCTCTGACAGAGGTTTGTTATGGCTTTTAATGATAGTATCACAGAAAAAAAGATGAATGTTGTCTCAGGAGGTCACTTAATCTAGCCCAGTGACACACAATAGGATCAGCTCTTTCAGTGCAATTTCTAAAGATCTCCGTTTAACTAGTTTATGTTGCAGCATTCTCCTGGTGACCTATTCCAGTGCTGCACCATCCTTATTTGAAAGCTTCTCTTAACATCTGACTCTCCCTGCTATTTAAACACGTCGTTCCCTTTTGTATCCACTGTGAACTTGAAGAACAGATTATTCCCTTTCTCTTGTTTTGTATGCAGTGATGCCTGCCATGCCTCCCCTCAGTCTTTCCACTCCAGACTAACCATCCCCAATTCTTTTAATTTTCCTTCCTAGGTTGTGTTTCTGACAGCTTGGATCATTTTTTTTTTCCCTTCTCTGAACTCTCTCATCAATCCACCTCTTCTCTGCCTATCTACTTGGAGTCCTCAAAGCCCCCTGAAGTTTCTTTTGAGCTTTTCATCCAACCAAGGATGAAACCATACGCCTCTCCATTGCCTTCCATAGAAATTTTTGCTTCCCGTTGATTTACTCCCGTTGCCGCAGAAACCTCTTTGGATTAGACACTTCTTAAAATGTCAGTGACCTTACAGAGACTTCCCTGCTTTAGGTTTACTTGCCCCATGCGTTGGCCCTTGCTGAGCTCTATAAGAAGACCTGGCAGAGGGGTCCCTGTCGCAGCAGCGTTAGGGCTGCTCCATGGGGTCTCAGAGCCCAGGCAGAAGCCGGGTGCTGCCGCGGAACTGTGTGCGAAGGGGAGGGCTGGTTTTGGGGTGCGAGGCCGCTAGAGGGCAGAGGAAGATCAGGAATGGGGTGCCAGGCTAGGGGACGGGGGCTGCAGGAGGGGGCTTCGCAGGCAGCAGGGGGTCTTCGGTAGCCAAGTCCCGTCTCTGTCCGCAAGCAGCCGGTTAGCTGCCTGGAGGTGGGCACCAAGGTGAAATGCTGGCCTTCACAGTGCCTTCGCCATATTCCCCATGTTTTTGCAACGAAAACGAAATGCTCTGCTCAGCTAGCAGACTGTGCAGTGACCGAAGCCCGGGGTGTCACGCTGCTGGCTGCAGGCAGGTGCCCGGGCATAGCAGTTTTTCTGTCGCTTCTCTGTTTCCCCTGGCTCTGGGAGGCAGGTGCCCATGTGAGCCCATCTTGTGCGTGCTGCAAAGTTTTTAGAGAAGCTGTATTATCGTTGCCTCACCCTGCGGTGTGCCTTAAGAGAGATCTTGAACAGAGAGCCAAAGATCCTTCTTCCCAAAACTGTAGGGAGGCTAAAGTCTTAAGACCTTATCTGTCAGATGATGGAGCCTGCCGAGCCCTTCCTGGGGGCATCAGCACCAGTTGCTTCTTCAGCAGAGCAACACAAACTAGTCCTTTACCCTTATCCAGGCCTGATGCTCTGCAGGGATGCGAGGCAGTGGGGAATTGATGCTAAATAATCCTGAGAAAGGGGGATGCTGGGATAAGGGAGAAGGTGAGGGCTTGTCTTAGAATAAGATGGTAGAAGATGGCTCAGGGAAATGGTAGCTTTAGTGAGCAGTGGGAGCAGGAGCATGGCTGGGGGGAGGCAGGCAGACCTGGGGCCGGAGGCACTGGCTGTGTGTGTGCAGGGGCTGCTGGGCACACAGGACAGGCATTCTGTAAGCAGGACATGGGCCATGGGCTCGGCTCGGCTCGGCTCTAAAGGAGAAGAGGCCCCACAGCAGCAGCTTAGCGAGAGGCCTGGTGTTTGGTCTGTTCCACATCAATGGGGCATCCAGCTGTGGCTGAGGATGAAAGCAAGTGAGAGAGAGAGGATTAAAGGCTCCCAGGGTCTCCTCTAACCCGCCTAAGACTCGCCGAGAGGGCAGTGCGCGGCTTCAGGAAGGCTTCTTCATATGGAAAATATTATGTGAGGGAGAGAAAGAGAAGGGGGAAGGGAAGAGGGAGAGAGGGAGACTTCTGTCCAGAGAGCGCTGGGGGAAGACTGATTGCAAAAAGCGTTTTGGAGGCTCAGACTAAGCCCAAGGAGAAAGTGCTGAGCTCTGCCATACCCGAGAGTGTGGTGGGGCACAGGTGTGATGAGTTTGGGAGGCCTGCAGATGGGGGAGAGCGTGCAAGGTCCAAATGTGCTAAGAGCACATAGCAGCAGAAAAATAAAGGGATGAAAGAAGAGGGGAAGTGGAGAAAGGGAACGAGGAGGCTGGCAAAAGGGAGGAGAAAGGAGAGAAATGGAGGGGGAGGTGGTGAAAGGCAGAATGAGGGACATAGAAGAAAGCGAGAGGTGGTGAAAGGCTGGCTGTCTGCTCCATTGTGTTATTAACCAGGTCGCCAGGTGGAATCGCCCCGCACGCAGCCCTCCTGGCCTGTTTCCTACCCCCACCAAACTTCTCCCAGGAATGCCTGTGATGGGGAACAAATTGCTAACAGAAGTGAGACATTTTGCACTGAATGCAAGCAAGTTTCCAGTGAAAGGTTTCCTGTCAGCGGGTTGGGACTGGAGGGCGTGGAGCCTTTCTGCCTGCTCTGGCAGAATAATCCTGTGAGTTAACACGAAGCATTGGTTATAGCACAGGATAAAGGACCTGAGGCTGGGCTTTCCTGCCTTCTGTTTTGGCTGCCACCGTTTTGCTGCTTTCATTCACTGTTATTTTCTGCTTCACCCGCGTGTGGCATTCTCGGTCTCATTAGCCCTTCCTCCGCTCCCCCGGCCACCCCCCACTGGTGAGATCTCCCGAGTATTCACAGGCTTCCACTCTACTTTCCTCCTTGATTTATACTGTTGAACTGAATGACCTTCCTTGACCTCATTTTCATGACAGTGTGAGCACACACATCGGCACTTGGCGAATGGCAAAGATAGTCCCTCCCTTGCAGTCCTGCCCTCTGAGCTGCAAGGATGCTAACTCTCCCATTCACACGTGGGGTAGGTTTGGTGTGTGTGCTCGCATGCTGCAGATGGGTGCCTCATCACCTGGATCTGCAGTACTCCCTTGCACACTAGAGTCCGGAGACTTTGAAGATGCTGGCTGAAAAATGCTGATCTGTGTTATCTTTGTACATATGGACAGTGTTTAGCTGAGCTGGTGTGCATGCACAACCAGTATGCAGGAATATACTCCTGTGTATTTCACTCTATGTATAGATGTGCAGAACCTTTCGCCTCTCCATCACCTATGCTTCGAGGCAGCCCACAGATTTATGTGGTCTGTCCCTGTGAGAAATATACACCAATACTTTCTCTCCTTTCTGTCTAGGTTGCTGTATTCTTGGTCATTGCTGTAGTAGCTGAAAACTTGCTAGATGGGCCAGGCAAGCCAAAACACAGAGCTGGGAGATGTGCATTGAGTCCCTGGTATGAACAGACTTGCAAGGTGAGGGAATTTCTATAACCACAAACGTCCTGGTGCCCTGTGACTTCTGATGGAGTAAGTGGATTTTAACAGAAGAGAGATCACTTCTCCCTCCTCCCTAGAAAACACATAGCCGAGTCTCTGCTCCTGGTTCTGAGGAATTTCAGACAAGAGTCTGAAGTTCTTAAGTGTAAGAGGAGCAGCCAACCCAAAGGTGCTGCTGGGTTTTGGAACACCAATTCAGCGATGATCCTGTTTGCCATACTTCCAGCTGCACTCACCTAGGCTCCACTCTGACATCCCAAAGCTGAGTGTCTTCCACACTCTTTCTAAATAGTCGGCAAAGCAGCTTTGCCCCCTTCCCTAGCCCAGCGGTACATAAATCCCTTTGTCCCCTAGTCTGGAAATCTGCCTTCCTGTCCCTCCCTTCCCTGCCTTCCTGGAAAGTCAGTGTGGATATGGTGCTGCCGGCTTGCCTGTCTGAGCTGCTTAGTTAAGAATAATAAACAAACTCCTAAATGGAAGGATATTCTTTAAAACCTGCCTTGTGCTGCCTGCCAGGGAATGCAGGCAGCAAAGCCCACCTCCTGTCCCCCTCCAGCCCTAGCTCCAGGCTCTCCTGAAACCTGATCTCCTTTGCTGTGGAGCTGCACCATGGCCTCTGTGTGCACCTTCCCCCCTGACCCTGTCTGGATTCTCCTGTCCTTTTCCTGACACACACCCAACAAGCACGTGCTCCTTGCTCAGACACACACATACTACAGAGGGGCACACAGTGACGTTGCCACATCTGGAAGCAGAGGCAGAGGGGTGCTATGCCCACCGCACAGGTGGGCACGTAGTGGATTTACACACACGTCCATGCCCATCCCTTCACACAGGTATACACAAACATGCTGTGAAAAGTCATGCAAATGCCCACTGTGCCGACAACTAGAGGCTGCTCACCCCTTTGTGAAACCCACCTAGGCAGTGTATGCAGGTCGGAGGCAGAAATGCTCCAAGAAGTTCACAGACACAAGGAAGTAGTGCCCACACAGCCCCAGACATGAAAAGCGGTGTGGCACCAGCTCTGCAAAGAAGTGGCAACCTCATATCACAGCATAACAACAGAGCATACCCAATAGCAGGCTCGCTGATAAACCCAGCCAGCACGTGTCCTGATCTCTCTCACACTCGCCTCCTTTTGCGGAGGTGTCTATCCATATCTCTCTTGCTATTTTTCTCGCTTTCTTCTCATATTTATGGACTCTCCCTTCACTCTCACACATCCCGGTTTTCCTATGTACACCTGCTGGTCCATTCTCCCATTCCCTGGAGGTTTACTTCTTATGCAGGGATATGCTACACATACCACCTGTACTCGTGCTTGAAATGCAGACCTTCCTGTACACATCTGTTTTGTTTTCATACATTCTCTGCTCTTTGCAGCTTGTCTGACACAGGTATGTCTTTCCCTGTCTCTCCATGTTGCTCATGCAGCTTTTATTTAGGCACACTGGCATCTTCTCCCACCGTGTCCTGCTTGTTCTCCACCTTCTAGCTCTCACAGCTTCCCAGCTTTCCTTCTCTGTGGCCCATTTTCCTCATGCCAGCATTCACAGCTAGCAGGAAGAGGATGTCAGTTAGAGGCTAAGCAGTCCCTGGGACCCTCTGGCCCTGCCACACTTTTCAACCCACTTCTCATTTTTCTTCTCGTTTTGTAATTTATTGTTTTCAGCTCTCCCTCTCCTCAGTGCCTGCTAAAGGGAACTCAGCTCCTTGCCTCCTCTTCTGTTTTCATCTTAAGAGAAAGGGAAAAAACCATTTTGCTCTTTCCCCAGCTCCAATTCCCCTTCCACCCCCACACCCTCCCACCCCCCTTCCCAGCCCTGAAACCTTTTCCTGATAGTGTTGCTGTAACTGTTCAATTAAACGAGCAATTACAAAATCAATCAAACCGAAACGTGTGCTGTGCGCTGTGGGGGGACCAACTGCAGAGTGGGGACGTCGCCTGAGCCTGTCCCAGCCTGAAGGCAGCTCAGCTCGCAGCTCAGCTGAAATTGTCTCGTTTGATGGTGAGACATTGCTCTGAGGACAGGTACTCTGGTTCTGTAGGGTCGCACTCTGCTGTGTAAAGCCAGCATCATTAGCTTCACACAACCTGCAAATTTCCCCTATCTGAGAAGATCCTGGTAAAGCTGTTAATGTTAACCATGACCTTTGGTTTGAATTGGCCAGTAAGAGGGTGCCAGTTGGAAAAAGGCATTGAGGGTGCTCAGGTGAGGGTGGTTTCTGTGGCAACAGGGTGGAAGGAAAGTGATGAGGTGAAAATGGTAAACTGAAGCACGGGTCTTGTTGTGTAATTTCATGAGGTTACACCTGCTGACTTCCTCTCCCCTTTCATGTGTATATTTCTGCTCCTGCTACACACTTAACATGTAAAATCAGTGGGTGCCATGGCTCTTTGCCACTCTCTACTGTTTTCTCACCAGGTGACACTCACACTGTCTTACTCCCCACTATCTGTGTCTCCTTAGAACTACATCCATGATTTTCACTGCAGGAATTCCCTTTTGACACCTGCAGCCCTCTTGGTGCTGTCATAAGGAAGCAGCTAGACCGTCCCTGACACAAAGCCATAAATCTTTCCAAACTCATCACAAACAAGAAAAGATGAGCTGGAGAACAGGTTGGGTTAAGAGGAAAATGAGCAAAGCAGATGAGTTTTGCTTCATATGTGGGCAGAATCATGGCAGCTTTCCAGTAGCATGAGGAAGCTGGCTTTAGCATACAATATTTACCAAGGAGACCCAGGTCCCGCTCTTGGTTACACCAGGGAAACCCCATCACTATCTCATCCCTTGAAAGGCTGAGGCAAACTGACAAGAATTTGGGACCAAAGAGCTTATTGGAAAGGATGGGGAAGGCTTTCTTGTCTTCTTATGAGCAACATACATGAAAGGAACACCTTCTAAAAAGCCCTTTGCCCTAGTATAATCCATTTGGGCTGTCAGGAGCATACCTTCATCTTGCTGGTGGGTTCTGGTTCTGCTCTTCAAGGAAGACTTCCCTCCAGATTTAATGGAAGTGGGATTGGAGCTATTTAATGAGGAGCTCTTATCCCAGACTTGACCCTGATTTTGCACAGTCAGAAAAGCAGCATCTCAAAGGCTTATCATTCCTTTAAGAGCAGAAATCTGGCGAGTTTCCTAGAGCAGGAGTCCAGTTTGGCTTTAACTTTTAGTGAGTAATACTTAAAGCCTGGTCACCTTGCAGATCCTATGGAAGCACAGGACTGTGTTGACACACTTCCTAATGCAGCAGGAGTTATGCAAATCAATTTGCAAGGATGCTTTAACAAGGTCCCCCGCTCACACCCCAATTTACTAGAGTTCTATATATATTAAAATATTGAAGATAAGCACCAATACACAACTGCTGCTTTACCCCTGTTCCAAAGTTCCCTGTGTCTGATGGTGACTTCAGTGCTGTTGCAAAGCTCATGTATTTCCCCACCCACCTGGAAATGACAGAGTGAAGAGGGCTGGAAAGGGAGGAAATTTGGCAGGGGGAGCAGTGGGGGGGTAGGTTGATTTTTATGCCAGTTGTCTTGCTGGTGCCATGTTATCTTGGATTGTACTGATACCATTTAGGGTGTATTTATTGGGTATGCCAAGGATGCCTGGAGCCTATGGCCCTGGTGTTTGTATAAATCTAAATAAATAAGTGTATGTTTCAAAGCAGTTCTATGGCATCAGCCCAGCTGCATGGCCCTTGTGCTGGCAACACAAGTCTGTCTGTCTGCGAGTGCTATTAAGTTAGGGCTATTTTGATCTCCTTCTATGACTTGGGGGACTCCCTGAGGTAGTGTCCGTTGCCTCTCAGTCCTAGAAAGATTTTAGCTTGTGACTTTAAGGGTAAGACAGGCGGGTACCCCTCCCTGTCAGCCTTTGGTTGGAAGGACCAGTTGCAGAGCCTAAAGGAGATTCCTGTTTTCCTTGGTGGGTTTGGGACCATCTGCAAGAGGACTCATCTATGGGAAAGATCTAAAATGCCAAAGAGGGACAGGGAGGGACATTATTTTGCAACCCTTTTGTCCAAAAGCTACAAATCTCTCACCCGTGGCTCTGCCTGTCCCTTGGCTGTCCCTTCATGCTGGGTGCATACAATCACATGTGTGAAACAGCTTGGCCTGTCCCCCTGCCAGATATACGGCAGGACCATTAGTCAAGCCACATATGGGAAGGAGCAGGTTACAATTTGCTGATTAGGAGGGAAGAAAACCCAACTGGCTCCTTGGAGGACAAGTCCTCCTGCAACAAATAAAGGCTACAAAGAGGCTGCTGGTGTGAGAGCCCTCTCAGTTGCTCCAATTTGTTGTAGTGTTTGCCAGGGCTTGATGGAGGTGGATGAACAGAACTGAACACACTCCTACTTGGCTTCTGTCAGGTGGGGAAACTGTTGTCTCTGAGGAATTGACTCCTGATTTATGAAGGGCTCATTCCTGACTTGCAGTAAGATGAATAATAGGGAAATTTGGCCTGTGCTCCCTGCTTAGGGGAATGCATTGCATGCTCTAAGAGATAAACACACAGCTCATGCTTACAGATCCCAGTCTGGCATTTCTGCAGCCCCCAGCATCCCACTGGCTTTGCTAACGCACTCTGGGGCCTGATCCCGTTGAGGGAGTGCTGAGCGAGGGAAGTACTGCTGTAGTACGACAAATTGGATCTGCTTTGGTGCAACGCTACATGCTCGTGGTACTGCAAAATGCCAAGTGGGTGGCACTGTGTAAAAGCCTTTGGTCATGTCCGGCTGTCTGTTTGCCATCTATATTTGGTAAAAAAATGATTTGGAATTGTTTGTTTGTGGCTCCTTGGAAACCCCCCTTAAGAAATGGCTTCTTTTGTTTGGTTACTTGGGAAAAATATTTTCCCCTCCTTCTTTCACTATTTTGAAACATTAAAAAAAGCAAAGCTTTAAAGAGCCCAAGAATATCCAGGACGGACTGTCAACAGCAGCCTCTGTATCTTTCCTCATGGCTCAGTGCTTGCCTTGGTCTTCGTCTCTTCCAGACACTCTGCTCCACCTTCTTGTAAATTCTGACAATGAAAACACTATTTAAATGTCCTCGAAGTTTCTCTTTCCATTGAAAAAGGGGATTTATTCTCTTTTTTTTTAATCAGAATTAATGTGATTCTAATGTGTTCCTTTTGATCTTCAGGGGATTTTTTTACACTGATGATCCCTAATTTTGAAATGATTTTTTTTTTTAATTGTTTTAAAAAGCTTTAGTGAAGGGGAAAAAAATCCATCCTACTTCTTTGGCACATCTTTAACCTTTAAGTACCTCTGGAAAAAAATATTTAAAATATATTATACATTTTTAAACAGGGTGCTTTTGACAGGTCAGTTTCAAACCTCTCTCTCTTTTCTTGTGCTGTGTTGGAATAAGACAATTTTGCAGCTTGGATTTTTTTGACAGTTAAATTGCAATGTAGGCAGAGGGAGGAATAGGGATCCTGTCTCTTTAACTCTCTAACTAGACAAAGACTTTTCCCCTTTGAGAGCTGAGCCCGGGATCAGAACTGTCAGATGATCTCGTAGCACTTGGGAGAGTTTGCAAAGTCATAATTATATCTTTTAACCTGTCTTGCTCTTTGCAAAAGAAAGGTCCTATTATATTGAAATGAGATTATTAGCCATCAAATACTTTCTTTCTTGGGATTCTTCTTCTTTAAAAAAAATTCAAATACCTTAACTACTTTGCAATTGAATTTTTATAAGATTTACTTTTCACTAAATAAATGTTCTGTAGCAGCTATTTTTTAAAGTATTTTTAAAAGGGTGTTTTCAATATGCAGATGCAAAAAAATCAGACTAAATGTCTGAAATGTCACCTGTATAATTAAAGGAAGGTAAAGTTTCAGAGCTCAGTTCAGTTTTTTCCCCTGGCTTAGTTGGTGAGCTTCACTATTCAAAAAACCCTGCTTCTTTTCCTGATTTCATTGCCAAAGATTTTTTTTTTCCCCGAAACCCAATCATTTTCAACCTTCCATTTTCACTCTATTTTTTTGGTGTGTCTTTTCTTCTTCCCCAAACATGAAAAAAAAAAAAAAGAAAATTAAACCCCAAATAACTGGAGAGGTGGTTTGGGTTTTTTGGTCGTTGGTTTTTTTTTAAATCCACACAATTAAAATCACTGCACTACAGTGTCAGTATGTGCTTTAACAAAAGGTGACAACTGCATTAAAGCAATCAGGGTAACACCAAAAAGCTTAGTGAAATACGATATCAAATTCAAGTAAGAGCCTCTTTAAACTAGCTCATCTGAGTACCAGTTGGCAAAATAGTTACACCTAGTCCTAATTTGAAACTTGAGATTAGTTCCAGGTTGCACAAACAATAAATATTTAGCATGTGTTTAAATATCTAGCTGAATAAGGATTGAAATGAATATAAACCAGTTGAAATCCACTAACAATCTGGGCCTGATCCAAAGACCTCTGAAGTCACTGGAGGATCCCTCCACCTGCTACAAGAGCTTTGGCTCAAGCACCCCTTTGTTGGAAGTGATTGGTCATTTTAATCGAATGATTAAAGTGCTGTCATTTGTAGCTCTATAATTCAGATTGTGTCAGCCTTTCCATTATAAACTCTCTTTCTTTTCAAGGGTGGGTTATGTCTTGGCCATAAAAATTCATTCTGAGATTAAATTCAGCATGTTCCGATCTAACAAAGGATTCGTTCCTTGTGCAGACAAAACTCCCCATTAAACTCACAGGATGCCAGGAGGTCACAACTGGTTTACATTTTTTTAAAGGATTAGGTACATTTAAATTTTTAAAAATGCTATGTATTGTACACAGGGCCCAATCCTGCAGCACTCTTAATCATGGGAGTCACTTTACCAGTGTGAGTAGTTGAAGACAATGGCATCTATTGCTATGAGTAAAGTTACTCATGTGTATGTGTTTGCTAATACCACAGCCTGGTATTTGTTAGGTGCACACCTTCAGAAAGGTCCTCAGTTGCGTGCTGTCATAATCTACATGTATTTTCTGTTGACTACATACTTTGTTTTTTTAACTCCAAAGACTAAGAATAAAGGCCATTATTTAATACACACTTCCTTAACCTTCTCAAAAAGATGTCTTGGTCATAATGGAAACCAGGAGACTGACAGATCAAAAGAACCTCCCTGATGTTAAATAAGGCCCCAATTCTGAACGAGACCCACCTGGGGCAATGTTGTTCATAGAGAACCTCAGGACAGGAAAGTTAAGAAATTCATTGAGCTGCACTTTATGTAAACCTAAGCACATGCTGAATGTTAAGCACATGTTTTCTGTATCTCTAGAACTCCCCCATGCTCCTGTTGCTTTGGTATTGAAACACCTCCCTGTCTTACCTGTTTTTAATACTCGCAACTCTATCACAAACCAAAGATTTTTTTTTCCCCTGGTTTACAGGACAGACCCAGTGCCTTTGAGGAAACTACCTGACACTGTATCAGCAGGCGTTCTCTGTCTGTCCAGCTTTCCATTCCCATTTTCATGCTAAAGCTGCAACACCAGCTACCTCTAAGTTAAAGGTAGGAGCAAATGTCTGGTTTTACTTTGGCATTTGTGCCCTTCTATTTCTTTTCCAACCAGATGACTCAAGAGGGAAGAGTGGCAGATATTCATATAGTACCTCAATAAGCTACCTTTAATTGTCCATGTGTGCTAGAGAGTCGGGCAGGTAAAACTAGAGAGCCAATTCAACCTGTGTAAATTGGCAGTGTCCCCTTGACTTACTGGAGCAGCTCCAGTTTACACCACTGAGAATCTGACTTGGAATTTCAAGGCTTTTCAGTCACCATCATAAATATCTCTTCTTTTTCTTGGCAATGAAATAATCTATAGAGTAGTTCCAAAAAATTAAAAGAAGTTGTTGGCAGATGTGTCTATTAGTTTGAGCTGGAGATTTTTGGCTTTTTTGACATTTCAGCTCAGACACAGGGTAGCATGGAGGCTTCTTAATGTCCACAGTAGCTTTACCTTTGGCTGTGCAATCAGCTGAGCTGTCCCTAGGGGGAACGTACTTTGTTTCCCTGGATTGATTTTAGAGAGGCATAGGATAGGAGGGGTTTAAATGAGAGACCCTGGAAATGTATAATAAGAGGAATTCAGAAGCTACCCCTTATCCCCTTGTCTCACTGACAAGCGACCCTGCTGAGTCCATAAGAAGTCCACTGAACTCAGTACCTTTGTTCCAGCTTTTGACAGAGATGGTGTGTGGCTTATGGAATGTAAGCAGTAGATGGTGTCTCATTTTGCGTATTTGAAACATGGAAAATAGCACCTTTCTCAACTGCAGATTCCTATGGAAAACGTTCTCAGCCTTCTGGGAGTAAAATTCCTCTGCAGGGCAGGAGGTGTTATGCCTTTGGAAGCCCTGCAAAGTCAGGCCTGCCATTGCAGTGGAAGGAGATTGGGGTTGGCGCCTCTGTGGGTGTGAGTGTAAACATCCATCTGGGTGTGCCAACTAGAACGTGCCCTGGCTTTGTTATTACTAAGGCTCAGCTCCACTTAAACTTTCTCCTGAGTGATTATCGGCGTGCTTGCAGTTCCGGGGGACGTGGAAATTGGCTTGTTTATTCTAATTTGGCAACAGTGAGCCGTCAGCCCTTTGAGGCACTGGAGTACTTCCTTGAAGTCAAGAGTTGCTGTTCAGCAACTTTGCAGGGCAGATCTGAAGAAACTGAACCCATATTTTGGACAGAAAAATGAGGTCTCAATTGGTATAGCTCACCTCAACCGTACCCCATGCATTTCCTCCTGCTGATCCTCCCATTGCTATCACCAGCCTGTGCTCAAACTCACCAAAGCCAGCACAAATGAAGGTGAAAGGTTATATAAATTCCGGATCAAAGCTTAAATTGCCTAGATTTTTTAATTTGGTCCTGGGACTCATTCAGGAAAAACGTCAAAGCCTTCTGCTCCGTTATTTGTGCTGTGCTAAAAATAACTTTGGGGGCCCCACCTTAACTGAACACGCTCCCTTGAAAACAGAGCAGTATACAAATTCCCATGTGCTGGTTCTCTTAGATTTCTGGCAGCCAGAAACCAAAGTAATCAGAAGCTAGAAAACTATTACTGTTTGTGGTGTCACCCTTCCTGATAGAAATCAATGGGGCTATTGGAACACAGCAAGCAGCAGCTCCAACACATGGAGGAAGGATTTGCTTTATTTCCAGCTGGACATCGCCAAGCTTCAGTCAGAGCCACCAATGCAGTATCTAACACTGTCAATATCTTAACACCAGTGTAAAGAAAAAGCACTCTGCAATAGGGGAGTTGGCCTCTGCATTGTTTTTTTCTTCTAACAATAGTGCAAAATCCAAAGTAGAAGTCAGGGCAGCACCTTGAGAGCTCATCTGCCTGCTCTCCAGGCAGTCTTCCACAGGGGTTGTCTGCTCAAGCCAGTCATGGGTCAGTGTTCCAGGTTGAATCTACATTACCAGAGGGGATGATGCTCTTGCCCTCCATGTCTTTTGTGTGTGGGCAGACACATCCTTGGGAACTGTAGTGTGTTATGGTCCTGAAAATGTATTTGCAATCTCTTCTCCTTGTCAGGTCTTTGTGATGGCCTGGAGGAGATTGTTGGTGGGCTCCCTGCTATCCAACCAAATGTATGTGTGCACCTGTAAACACCTTGTCCTTGGTTCCTGCCATGGTGGTGAAATGGGCTGAAATGGCATTTGCTAGCACCAGAGACCAGTGCAGACAGGATTTCTGTTGCTGGGGCCTTTTTGGTCAATAGTAACTTCCCCAGCTTTGCTAAGTGGGGCATTTCTCCTAAAGCGGTTCCACTTCTCCTTCCTGCCAAGACGGTCCTATCACCCTCAGATACTCAGCGCTTTACAGGTTGGATCAATGGGCAATTGTTCCAGAAACACATTGAACTTCCCCAGTCTGGATCTCTCTTTTTTTTTTTCCTTTTTTCAGCCTTTAACAAAAACCCCAGAGATTTGAGCAAAAATAGAAAGAATAAGAAAACAAATTCTATCATGATTTTTGTCAAGGGCAGGGAAATAATTTCCCAGCCTGCTCTACTCCTTCTTCACAGCCCCAGGAAGGTTTTACGAGCTGAAGCAATCAGTCTCTCAGGAGGTGCTTGAGAGGAAAAGGGAGACCACGAAACCAGGGCCATGTTTTCCATCTGGTGTAAAATAGCCGTGTTTCAGCTGGTGGGAGCTGAGTGCTTTCCCCTGGCCATGGCTTGGGCCAGCTGACCCCAGTCTGTGGCAAACCTCTTAGATCAATGTCAGGGAGCTGACACCTGGCTCCTCTCTGTGGTGACCATTCCTGGGGACTGAATACATCTTGATTCCATATTTTGATTTTACAGGCCCTGCACAATAATCACCTCTTAATTCACCCTCCCACCCTCCCTCCTCTCTTCTCTCTCTGCTGAGGAACAGCAGACGGGAGATTTCATGTGCCATAAATATTTAGATTGTGCCTGTGTGTTTATAACACTTGCCGAGAGTGTAACTGGAGCAGCTCACACTCAGCAGCAACACCTGATGCTAGGGAAAGTTTTCCATCACCTCATATGGACCAAACAGCCGTGCGCCACAAGCCGACCATGCACCAGGGACCAGTAGCCGTGTTGTCCCTGCTCCTTTCTCCCTCTGCCACACCAGTGAATAATAACAACAATAACAATACGGACATGCTTTCAGGTCTCTTAGGAGCTGCTGCTCTAAAGGACCCTGGTAAAAAGCTGTGGCTGGGATTGAATGGAAACTTTTTGCAGCGTTAGCATGGATATACAGCATGGGGGAAGCATGTCCCCCATGTGACCCATCGGTTCTAGGCCACATGTGCTAGGAGATCCATAGTGCTTGTATGTGTCTCGACCTCTCCAACACAGCCTGAATGTCTTAATTGCATGGCATGGTTGCCTTTAAGAAGGTGGAATATCTAATGCAGGAGCTTTTTAAGAGTAGGTGAGACCTCAGGAAGGACAGTAAAGCTGATCTTTATTTTGGGAGCACAACAATGGTGCAGCTGAGGTTCTAGGCCCCTTTCCATAGCTGCCAGGATCAGGACAAACTGGGCTGTGCTGGTTGCCTTGGTTGTATGTGGAGTGGGTAGACTGGCAAACCAGGCTCTCCAGCTCTTCCTTGCTGGAGCAGCAAGTCTGCGCGGGCATGCGGCCGTGTCTCCTCAGCCTCGCTGGCTTACACACAGTGGTCAACCCTGCACTTTCCAGAGCATGAGGTCTCTTAAGTGTTATGGAATGTTTTGTGCTTTAATAAATGTGTTTTTACTAATGTTTCTTTAGGGGAAAATATTTTTCTTTTGTTTCTCTGTGTAGCCTCTTTAGGACTTTTTGTGGAAGTGAAGCCAATAGTACTAGCTTTGGCTCTTTTTTTCCCCTGTCCTGTGCTTTTTTCCTCTCTTTTTTTGGAAAGGAAATAAATCTCTGGTTTTAGTCCCTTCCCTTGCTCCTATTCCACTTACCTGCTGGCTTCTCTGTTCTGTGGCTTTAGAAACAGGAGTAATGACTCACTCACAAACTTAGGAAGGGTTTTCCTCCCTGGGCAGGCAATTTGATACTTGTCTACTATGGGCATTGCTCAAACCTTTTTCCTGGAGCCTTTAATACTTGTCATGGTCAGAGGTAAGACATTACAAGAGATGGATTGTAAGTGATGTCCAGTTTGGTAATTGCTGGGTTCTTTAAAGATTGGTCTTTCCCACCAATGGAAAATCTTGAGTTTGGTGGAGTGAGGACTGGAACTAAGAAAGAAAAAAGAGAAAGAGAGAGAGAGAGGGAGGGAGAGGGAACCCTTCCTCATCTTGTTTTAGAATCAGTGAATGGAGAGGAAACATAAACTCAATTTTATGTGGATTATAAGGCACCTATAAAGAGAGTCATATGAACTGAGACACTTGGCTCTGTTAGCCTAATGATACCTATGGAACAATATGTGAAACCTATTACGCTATTCTGGATATAAGTGTATATATATATATTTATATATATGTACAGAGAATGAGAGAGAGAGACACAAAATATGGGGCCTTTATTTTTATTGGCTTCTGCAAAGAATAAATTACACAGCAAGGGCAAGGTTAAATTATTGTAAATGTCTGTATGAAAGGCATCACTTAATTATTAACAGTCAGCTACAAATAAAAGGTACATATGCTAAAATGGCCTGACCTGCTGGATTGTGGGGTTTTGTTTAAAATTGTTGGTGAGGCCCACAGCTGACTTGTTCTCTGTCAGACAGGCTGGAAAAAGAGGCAGGGTAAGATTTCATTGCAGAGTGGCTTATATCGCTCTTTACCAGATGTCAAGTGAATGCCTAGAAAATGGGTAAGGGGAAGGGGGGGGCTTTCTGAAAGCAGTGACAAATCACTGTGAGGAATAGAGGATGTGTAAAACCACCTGGATGGATGGGGAAAGAGGGAAACTTCAAGAAGGGACTGGTGTAACTCACTGTAAGTGTGTCTTACAATCTCTCTCTCTCTTATGACTTACCCCCAAAGGATAAGTCCACAAAGGATTTGAGTTTCTTAAAGTGAAGCTCTTCACCCTATCCCAGTTAGGAGAAGGTTGGGACCCCTTTAAAGAGCATGTCCTGAGGACCTGCTATGCCTGTTGTCAGGACTGAGCTGCACAAGGTGAGCAATAAACACAGGTGCTCCATGTTTCTATTTGTGGAAAGAGAAGAGCAGATATTGGCCCAAGCTGTTTCAACTCTTTGTTTTATTGTTGGAGGCTCACAAGTTGGCCGCTAATGATGGATGTTGCTTCAGTTAAGGTAACCTAACAAGAAATCTGAGGCTGATGCTGCCATGTCACTGCTACTTGCTATAGCTGGTCTGAAGGTCATGCCTCTGGAGAAGGATATTGGGCTCACTGGCTCCAGCTCCCCAACTCTGGCAATTGCCGTGTTAATAGGAGCAGGAAGGTGAGGCTTTCAGGACCCTTGTGCAATATTTGTGTGCTTTAAATAATCTTTGGATACATATGGTACTGCTTTACTCTTAGTTTTTATTTCAACAATATCTCTGTGAACAAGTAGCACCATAGGGCAGAGCCATGTTCTCTGAGAGACCTTCCCTCCCATCCACAGCCAAGGTTGACTCCTGTCCAAGAGACTCTGTCAAAGGCAGCTCAAACGTAGGAACAGAGCATCTTCCTATTTGCATCCACTTAAATTTGCAGAGCTTTTCAATCCTGGCCCCTGGAGGCCTTTGGGTTGCACCTGAGGAGTCTGCAAAAGGTAACTCAAAGAGAAAACCATCCCATGATGGAATTTCCAGAGGGAAACTTGGAGGCTTCAACAAGTTGGGGCAGGGGGGCGAGGGGGAGGCTAAAAATCCACCAGTCTATATGAATGAAAGAACTCAGTGGAAAGCTCTCCCTTTCACTCCCTTAAAAAATTAAAACTGCTTTTGGCAAGGCAGGAGACGTCTCTCTGATTTCACATTCAGCTGCAAGGCCAGACGGAATCCCTTGGAGTGGCTGGGCTAACCTCCTGCATACAGCTGGCCAGGGATTTCCATCTGCTGCTCCTGCATGCTCCAAGCAGTCCCTGGTGGAGCTAGGGCATTGACTCTTAGGGAGAGACATCCAGTCTTGCTTTAAGGATTCCAAACAATTTGAGAATTTTCTGCCTCTTTCCCCCCTTGGTAAGCTCTTCCAAAGCCTAGATGTGCCAACAACACCATTTGCTTATATGGAAAAACAGGATGACTAAGAAAATACTCAGTGCGAGCTTGATCCTGGTGGATTTTAATGCAGTTTGGCACCTGAGGAGAAGGGACAAAGAGGAGGAGCCCAAATCATCACTATCCATTGGTCCCTACACCTATCTCTAAGTGTGCTGCAGATCATCCCTACCCTTGTCTTTGGCACTTAGATTTAGTAAAGCCACATCATGTTATTGTACTGTGTTTTTACAGTCGCCTTTTCATCTGCTGTCTTCTGTGTCAGTGAGACACATTTGCAAAATGTCCATCTCTTCTTCCATATTACTAAAATTCCCATCAGTGGCTGCATCTCTGCTTCCTGCTTTCTTTGCAGCTAACTTTGGCTGCACTCTGCAGGAACATGCATGAAGGCTGCTCAGCATGTGCTGGATGGCCTTGCTCTTGTTCCAAGGCTCAGGTTTGTGTAGAAGTTGTTGAAGAAATTACTCCAGAAAAAATGAATTTTGGTGCACTTCCTCATCACATCAGATTTCTCTTCTGCATGAAGGTTTGAAAATGTGAGCCTTGAGTATCTGGGGAAATTTCAAGTCTAGGTGAAGACTAGTTGGATGGAATTAGTGACAGGTAAATTCTCTGTTCTACACAAATCGTTAGGTCCTATCTCTCTATTTTACCTTTGTGAGAGTCTGATGTTTTCCCATAAAGCTCTTGATGACAGTGGGAGCAAGAAAATGCTTAACCCACTGCTTCTTTTTGTTTTGGTCACATATAAAAGAAGAGCAGAGTGCTTTCACTCTACTTGCAGACAGGAATAGAATTCCTCACTGAGAAAACCTGACTCCACAGGAGGTATGTCTTAGAACAAGGGGAAAAGCGTGTCGTGACCATGCAAGCTAACAGTAGCACAGCCTGCTACAGACCCCATGGGCTGCTGAGAATCTCTATCATTCACATCTTATGAACTGGTTTGGCGCATCTCCAAAGGACATTGGCAGCTGTTCAAGGCCTTGCAAGGTGCTGAACATGCTGAAGTTCCTATTGTCTCCAACATGTGCATGTGTGCAGGGATGGATTATCCGAGTTTGCTTGTGTGAGTGGGACTGGGATTTGGCTGGGCTAGTAGTATGTATCAATGGTTAGGTAGAACTACAGGTAAAGGTTTTGTAAGGTGGCTTTTCACCTTGCACGTGAGTTGCAGCTGTATCTCCAAATGCAACAGCTTCTTGTTGATTACAGTTGCCACTTGTAGCTGCAGCATTGGATGGTTGTGGGTAAGGCTATGGCACAAGTGTCAGGACTGTTGATTAGATTGATATATAAGAGGACAGGGATGGAGACGTGTTGTTGAAAATCCCTTGTGCAGAGGTATAACAGCCGGTGAGTGAGAAGTGGTGATGTTTGCTGCTTGGGGTTGTAGCTGCAAGGGGTAAATGGCTGTTGATTTGAACTGTGCATGCTGTCACAGGGTGTGTGATTTTTTTTTTGTTGGGGTTGTGAATAGGTGGGAAGGGCCGACTGCTGATCAGGAACAGAAGAACTGAAGGAGCTGAGGGCAAGCAGCCACCATGAGCTGGGGGCAGGCTGTGAAGGAGCCCTGAGAGAGGAGGACCTTTTCCAAGGGGTCAGAGTGGGGCAGGAAGAGGGGCAGAGTGTGTGGCAGAGTGCTAGGCCGCGAGCGTGCTCTTCGCACGTGTATTCACACACGCCGTTCTCTCAATTGGTCCTGAAAGGAGCTGTGACTGGGGATAAAATGTCATGGTAGCAGCCAGTGGCTATAAAATCTGGGGTCTACACGAAAGGGAAAAAGTGACAAGGGGAAAAGCAAGGTCGGCCCCACCTTGCAGGGTCTGCTCTGGAATGTGTTTGCACTCCAGGGTGTGCAGGGCCTGAGAGTGCGTTAGCAGCAGTGTTGAGTTAGTAATATGAACCCTATACAAATACCTCCGGGGCAGACAGGTCCGTTTCAGGCTGTGTTTATTTAATAAAGAGCCAGTGAAGTAACTGCAATTTCATTGTCAATTTACTAATGCGTTACAGTTATGTTTCTTAACCTCATTGTTTGGGCTCAGGAGCTTGCAGTGCCTGGCCAAAACTTTCCTTTTTTCTCCCCCTTATTCCCTCCCTCAAGTGTAAAACACATTTTATTATGACTAGAATGTCTTCTATTTATCAAAAACTGGGATTAAAACCCTCAACTCCCCCCTTCCACGCACATATCCAACTTGGCAACAGGTCGGTTTATTAACCTCCTAAAAGCCTCACTTGCTCATTCGCTTTTTTTCTATTCTTTCTTTTTTTTTAAGAGAAGTAAAAACATGTACGTTTGCGCACACACCGACACATATTAACACACACACACACACACACAAATTTTAAAAGTTCATCTGGGAAGAATACAATGGAAACTCTGGCTGGAAAGAGATTGAGCTGTGCGTCTTTGTGGTCTGGGAAGTCTGACTATGGCCTCCTACTCTTTTGGATGGAAATCTGGGTTTGAAACACGTTTGCACGTTCTTGATAAAAAAAAGCCAACCACCCCTCCCCAATGCTGACTTGAAAAGAGAAATGAGCTTTTGGATGAAGATGGAGAGATGTTGTCAGAGTGGCTGCTAAAGAGTTGTTTTGGGCTTGAGTCTCAGCAGCTCCTTCCTGCAGTAGGGAGATGAGGTGGAGGGCAGGGGGGTCACTTTCAGCTGAGTCTTGGTAGATCCCCTGGTCCCACACAGGTTTATTTTCCCAAAGGGTCCCTGCAGGAGAGGGCTTTCCACCTCTCAAAGCCGTGAGAAGAGCCTTGGGTCCATCAAGTCTGACTTCAGGAAAAAGAAATTAAGCCCATTTTGTTTTCTCTCCGTAACAGCTCCTGTTGCAGCTGGTTTCATGGCCAGGCTGCAAATAGGAAGGGAGGTGTTCAGTGGGTGCAAATTGGTGTGGCCCCATTGAAGGCTCACACACACAATCAGATGACCTGGCTAGATAACCACCCTTTTGTGTGCAGGCAGGAGGTTTTTATTTCAATCTGTTGGTTTGTCCCCAAAAGATTTAGGTACGCTGGAAGGAAACAGAGGGTCAGACCCCGTGGCAATGGTTGGAGAACTGTGATGAACTGCGGGAAGCTCCCTTGATTCCCTCCCTTTCCCCTCCGGGAGTTCCTGAGGGACACATGCACCTTTAGGTGGTTCTTCAGCCTCAGTCAACATGTCCCAGCCCCTAGTCCAGAATTTGTTCATCTCTCCAAGACTTCTGGGCAGTTCTGGCTTGTCAGCAGGCTTTCACCCTGTAGTTGCAGGCTGTTATTGATATAGCGAAGTTGGGAGGGGATAGAGGTAGGATGTGAGAGCAGGGGTGGGAAGCTTGACTCTAGACGGGATGCAAGGACTGTCTAGAGTTCCCATCCAGGCAATGTTTTTGCTCTGCAATACTGATAGCTTCCCTACCCCACCGTTGACAGGGATGGGGTTGTTTTGGGGAACAGCTGTACCTGTGGGTACATCTTGTGTCTGCATGTGTGTGTCTACACATGTGTCAATAAGACGGGTGACATTCAATAGGCAAAGCTCAGCCTGTCTGCTGTCTGATGATTTGTCTATCCTTTATACAGTCTCAAAGCATCAACTCAAATTTGGGGTTTTCACATTCTGCCCAGAATACTTTAGATTTTGGTCACTTAAACAAAATGCTCTTGACGCTGTGTGTTTCAGATGGCGTATCTGTGTGTTAACTTCTCAGCTGCTGGTTTTAACAGGAGGTTTGTCTCTCCTGCTCCTGCATGCAAGCCAACATTTTAGCATGGGGCTTTCCCCACTTCTCACTTTGAACATATCCGAAGGCCAAATACACTGCAGGCAGCTGTAGCACCCTGCCCTGCCCTAACCTCTGCCGTGACCTAGAAGAACCGCACTGTCTGCTCTGTGAAAGGATTTGATTCAGCCCTTCATGCCAGATCAGCAGTCAGGCCCCTCCACAACACAAGCTACCGGTCGTGACAAATTACATGGGTTGGCTTCAGAAGGGAGCTGAGAACTGACCCTGCTCGCCTTACCCCAAGGCTTTGAAGCAGCACTTGAACCACACCTCTGGCTGGAGGGAGGCTCTTTGTCTGCTGAGCCGGACACATGCCTCCAGCCGAACACAGCAAATTTGGAGTGGAGAGATCGCTGGGCTTGTTCTGTAATTAGAAGGAAGATTTCTGCTAATCTCCCTCTAAATGAGGGTCTAATTCCTAGAGCAGAAACTTGTCAGCTGCTTGTTAACAGCCTCTCGGACCCACACTCACGTGGCCTTCATTATTTTTAGGAGTGTTTTCAGTTGTGCCTTTCTGGTTTGGAACAGAAGAGTAAACTTTGCTTAAATGTAGGCTCGTGTCTGTTCGCGCTGGCCGTGTTAATAATACACTGCTTAAATCAGATGGTTCAAGAAAGAAATACAGCAGCAGTGGTAGTGGGGGACATTTAATATTGAATTTGCTTGCTTTTTTTTTTTTTTTAAATGTGGAAACTTTTAGACACAATCCCGGCCCTGTGTTTAAGTCATTAAAACATCTTTAAGCATTTTCTGGTTTTAGTTTTCTTAGCAGCAGTCCTTTTCCTGGAATGTATTTTATTTTTCTTTTAAGTTGATGAAAAAAAAAACCCGCCCCTTGCATTTCCAGGCGATTTTTTAGGGGGAGTGAGGAGAGGGAGGGCTAGGGGAGGCGGAGGAGGTTGTGAGATGAGGAAAGTGAGAGAACAGGGCCCTTTCTGTGTTTTATTTCTAATCCGCAGGAATCCATTTTAGCCTTTTATGGCTGTTGCACTTGCTGACAGGATTTACATTCTCCGTATGTTATCTGAAACATCACAATCTGTGGCTGTGGGATTGTTTCATGCCTGGGTTAAAAACACGCCAGTGCTTCTGGGAGGCTATGGGGAGGTAGACAGGGAGCAAGGTAAGAGCAGGGAGGAAAAGAGAAGGCTTTTTTAAAAGGGAAAAAAAAGGGGGGGGGGAGAAAGAGCTAAGCACTTTGCAGGAGCTGCTGTCGGCAGAGTTCATGCCCCAGACAAACTGATGTTTAAGTGAACCAGGGAGGGTATTACGATCCCTTTGATTCCAGCAGTGTTGGAGCACAGTTCTGGTCTAGAAAAGCAGCTACAGAAAAACCCCACCCTCTTCTGACTCTCTGAAGCCCCTCCGTGCTGGGTGTCTTTCAAGCCACATCATTTGCTCGTCCTGATGCACAGACAAGGTTTTGCACCCATCACAGCTCGCTGTGAGTGACCTGCTGTCCATACAGAACCATACAGGCTCCATACAGGTACCTGTGTTGGGAGGGAGAGGCTCTACATTGTGCCATACCAGTAACAGTAGTGCTCTGATGCTGTGGTGATGCATGGATAGATGGATGACGGGATACATAGATTTTCTTCTGGCCTATGTGTCAAGAGGTCCTTGAAAAAATCTTGATTTTTAAGTGCCTCTTTGGAAGAAACCAAAGATGCTGCTGTTAAAATTCTGACTCTGCCAGGTGTTTGTTGAGAAAAAGAGTAAACAGTGAGAATGTGATAGCTGTTTTCCAACAGCTAGAAACGTTGTTGTGCCGATCTGGGGTATCAGTCAAAGGACGCTGCGTTTTCAGAGAGTGCTGAGCCTCTGTCATCTCAAACACACATCCCTCAATCTGTCTTAGCCTGGATACCCAATAAGTCACTTATCTCTTTTTAGTGTCTCGGCTGTTCTCCTTTGGCTGTGCTGGTCCTGCAGTTCACTCTGATATTCCCCACTAAGTTAGTAGATGTGTCTCTGAATACACAAGAAGGTGCCATTCTACATAGTTGGTTTTCTGATCATGACCAAACTCTAAGCTCTTAAGGTAGGGACTTCAGTTTTTTAATAACTCACGGGAGAACCCAGCGAAAATGTAAGTTTTATGGAGTCTAGAGAATATTTTTAAAGGATTTAGATGTCTGGAAAAAGTGTCTTAGGAGGTTTAACTGCTTTTCAGTGGAAAAAAAATATTAACAAATATTCTTATTTCTTTGTTAGTCCCTTCCTGAGCAGAACAGCAGCCACGTGTTCTGGGAGGGTCTGTGATCTGGAGGCTGTGGGCCAAATCCCAAATCAGTGCAAGGCAGCACAGCCCCATGTAGGGTGGACTGGAGCTTGGTCCCATGTGTTTTATAGGGTGAAAGCACCATAATCACTAGAGTTTTGAGAAATTATTCTTTTTGGGGTGACGTAAAAATCCCTGGGCTGTAAAAAGCTCTGTGTTTGAGAATCAGCAACATTATCTGGGATCCTCATCTAAACAAAGGGGGATTTGGGCTTGCTAGTCCCTCACTGGTAGCTCCCTCTGTGTTCCATGGCATTTTATCCATTTGGTTAGGGTGAAGTCCTGCTCTCCAGGAGGCACTGGAGATCAATCATAGCTGGGCATCAGCTGGGGCTTTCTGCCAAAGTGGGAGGTGATTCCAGGTTGGTCTGTGGTATCTGAGCTCCGAAAAGGCAGACATTTCCAGTGCAGATAATGGGGCAGCACACTCCACACACATTGCTGAGCATGTTTGGTGCATGTTCCATCCAAGAAGCAGCACATCCCTGTTTGCACGTGTCTGTAGGGCCATGTGCTCTTTCTGCCCCATGCAGGGAGCATGCTCGGACCATGGCAGATGTGCTGGACACCCATGCATGGGTGCGTGTGTGTGTTGCCAGTGTCATACACACAGATCCCTTCCTGATCACAAGTTTGATCTGGAACTCGGCTCCTATCTCCTGAATAGCCAGCACCCCCTGCCCTTGCAAATCCTGTCCTCCCCAGGCAGCCAGCGTGGAGGGGTTAGCGGCGTGGTTACCACATCCCTCAGCAAAGCCCCTGTCTCACAGGCCATCACACCCCACAGTAAATCAGCCGGCAGGCAGCGTGACCCACCGCACCCTCCGCAGACCATGGCAGAGCCTCTGCCCCTCGTTGCCCTCCAGTCTCCCCTTCGCTGGAGGGAGTCGGGTTACCCTCCCTATCCCTGTGAGTGAAAGAACCCACCTGTGTCTGTGGGGCCTGTTTTGGATTCCTGGGAAACTTTAACCTCTATTAATACCACTAAATTATTTCTTCATATGGCAAAGTACTTATGTAAACCGATCTCCTCCCGCCTTCCCCTCCTGACTTGGAGGAGGCAGGCACTCTCACTCAGATGGATCTACCTGCTCTCAGGGGGCTTTCAAACCCTCCACATTCCTCTGCGGCACTGCTTTTTGTTGCAGAAGGACGTGCATGTGCTGGAAGTGAGCACGTGATGGGAAAAGGGGGAGAGAAAGAAGAGGGAAGGGAGGAGTGAGATCACCAAAATAATTGGCTTGGAGGCCTCTGGAGCAGCAGCAGGTTGTGGCGTACATTTGTCTGTCTCTCCGTCAAGTTTTACTGAGCTGATGTCTGACTCAGACCTCCCCAGAGCTGGAGTAAATTAGGAGTAGGCTCACTGGGGTCAAGTGGGCTTAGTTGTCATTTACACCGACACCTCTTTTTATATCCACACTAGCTTCCAACATTGCCAGACTGGTGTGAAGGGACCTTCATGTAAATGAGAACCAGGCCCATGAGGTTATTTTTACCAGTGGCAGCACCAGATATTCCCAGCCGCAAGCATTCAGAAATTGTGAAATCATGGGACTATCCTGAAATTCCTCAGATTTGATCATTTTTCTTTCATTCATTTTTTGGGGCTTACAGCTTCTGTCCTTGGCTGCAACGGCTAAAAATGTGCTTTTTAAATATGAACGAACGAGTGAAAGATGAAATGTGTCATGAAATCACGGGACTCCAGCAGATGGGGCTCAAAGAAAAGAATGCCAAAATAGCTGTAAACTGTCAGTGCTGCTTGGTGTCAGTCAGGGCAGAATCAAACCTTTCCCATGTGGCAGGACGTTTCACTGGGTGATTTTGCCTGCCTCCTGGCTGTCACCTGGATGATAGTTCATTGTTTTCAGACTTGTACAACTAAGTTGAAGCTCTCAGGGCTTTGCTAAAGCAAGCAGTCCTGAGGCTCTGAAATGGGTCCCGGCTCCAGCTACTAGGTATCCAAAGTTGGCTCTTAACCTGGTGGAAAGCCCACAGTCACAAATAATCTAGTACTCTTGCAAAAGATGTTGGCTTTTCAAATCCAATAGCAGAACAAGTTGGAAAAAGAGGAGTGAAAAGTTTTTCAATGTTTTACCCCTGTGCTCCCCCAACAGATATTTTGTTTGGGTGCTTTGTTTTTTTCTGCAGGCAGAGCTGAGATTTCAAGTTCCACCCAAGTTTGGAAATTCAAAATCCATTTTCCACTTCTGCAATCACCCTTTCTGCATAGCTGAGGAAAAGGGACTTGGAAAACTTTTTACTTTAGATTACCACCAGGTTCGAAGTCAGCCTTTGGTCAGTTCACACAGTTCATCTTAGAGGTAAATCTCTGCACCCCCATAATTCATCTGCATAGGATTTTCTGTCCATACTCTCATTGACTTAACCTCATGTAAGGCAACTAACACAGTGCGTGTTAAAATAATATTAGAAAATGAGGCTTCTCTCAGCCTCCACAGTGTGTGGTAACATGCAGTAAAGCATAATTAGGGCAAAAATACAGGATTTTAAGTAGGAAAGTCAGCTGTGTTGCCTGGATTTGACCTGCTGTTTGGCACCAGCCAGAAGAGAGGGTTTATTGCCAGTGTCCACAGGCTTTAGGACTATGGGGTAAATCTGATCTCTGCACCATATTTTAGTAATGCAAAAAGCTGGGTGAATGCTCTTATTTTAGTTTATATGCCCCATTTCAATTGACTGAAAAAATTGACTCAAACCAGAACCACTCTGTCTTTCGCACTATTTTTTTTTCCAACTCTTAACTAAATCATTTTCTGTTCCCATGTTGTTACACCTCCTACCGACAACTCTTCAGTCAGTGGAAAGATGATGAAAATGGTCCATACATTGTCCAGTTATCAAGCTCTAACCAATGCATCTCATCCTCCACTGGCTCACCAATCTGACCCAGCAAACAAAGGGCAGTAAATTTTTTGAGAGTGGGCTGGAGAAAAGTTGAGGAACCACCATCATTACATATGGGAAACGAAGACCAATATGTCTATCCAAGAGTGACCAAGTCATCATAAGTTTGATACAAACTCAGATCAAAAGTGCTGGAATTTGAAAGCCTCTGACCTCAGCACAGGCAAAATGCTGGTCTCTTGGGGCAGTGGCTTTATCCAACAGGGCTTCTTACTTGCCTGCCTTGTCCATTTTTGCTGGTGAGCATTTCTGGGTTGGCGCTCTCCTCTATCGCTCAAGCACCAAGCACAGTGGGTACCAGATTTCAACTGAAGCTGCGAGATGACACAATGAAAACAGGCTGGATCCAAGTGTCCATACTGTCCCTCCAGCCCAGAAGCTGTTCAGATCTCTGCCTGTGACTGCTCCAGGCGAGGGATGATTATGGTTCCCCACTGGAACCAGCTATCCCAGGAACTAGTGACTCGCGTGACTCTTGGCGTCTGGATTGGGGCTGCTGTTCTGGAAGGGGTATTTTAGTCAACGCAGGATATTGGGTTAAGTCTGGACAAATCAAGATACAGGAATTACTGAGTAAAATGTCCTGGCCTGTCTTCTACAAGAGGTCATCTAGATGATCTTTTTGTCCCTTCTGGCCTTTAAATCTACTAATCTATTTTCCCTTCCAGGAAATATAACTATATTCTGAGAACAACAGCCCCTTAGGAAAAAAAAAAAGGAAAAACAAAGAAAGCATGCCTCTGAAAAACAACAGCAAAGAAAAAAACCCTTCAACTATAAAATAAACTAAGGTACAAGGTGCAATTAACAATGCACAAACAGCAGAGCCTGGAATGTAAATTGTATTTAAATAGGGCTGTGAAGAATGTTTCAGTCCCCTAAATGGCTTCTCTCTCCTGCTGCCTTGAACCTCCAATCAAGCCCTGCCTGGGAGTAATTTGGTGCTGGAAATTGTTGCCACACGAACAGCTGAAGGCTGGCAGGGTCACCGGCCCCCCGTGTCACACCCTGTCATTTTAGATTAAGATATGCAAAGGCGACACAGCTGCGAACTTTCCCTTTGCTGCTGTGGCTGTGTCCATCCCCTCGGCTGTAATGAGAGGAAGGCGTAATTGGAGTCAACTGCTTGATTATGATAATTGCTACTGTCTGGGGGAAGAAACAGTTGAGTCCTGGAGCTTGATCCATGCTGCACCTTTTGGGTGATTGCTGTCTGTTTGCCAGCAGATGGGCCTGGCAGAAAGCATCCTTTTTGGCCCCACTTTGGCCTCTTGACCTCTGCTTGACCACTTGTTGACTCCACGATTTCAGGCAGGGTCATGGGGTTTTCTAGTTGTTCTCTGCTTCCCACCAGAGGATTGGTCCTGAAGGATTTATCCCCTAAGAGGGAAAAGGCCTTTTTAAAATTTATCCCCAGCTCTTCACAGCAACACAAGTGGGAGATGAGGTGCCATATATTTCCCAGTGGGATATTTATCGCTTTCATTGTATGTCTCAGCAACAATCTGTGGGAAATGCCTCCAGGAAGCTTGGCTGGTCAATCTGTCATACCCTGCCTATTTTCATTTGCTGAGAGAGCAAAGATGGTCCTGGAGGTCAAGGCACTGGAATGGGAACAAGGAGACAGGCGCTCGAATTTCAGAGCTTCCAGCAAACCTTAATGTGATCTTGTCCAAGTTACTTCATCTGTTTCTTTGCATTGGTGCCCCTTTGAGAAACAGAGATGGCCCCTTCTCTGCATTTGTTTATTAATGCTTTTAAACGGTCTCAAGATCCTGAGATATCGAAGGGAGGATCTCGAAGTTAGGGTGTGAACCTGAGGGAAATGCTGCTGTACTCCCAAATCCACCACAGGCTTGGGCAAGTCTCTTAGGCTGGGAGCCTTGGAGCAATTTGCAGTTTCAGTGGGAGTTAAACTCTTAAATATCCCTGGGAAGCTTGGCTATAAGCTCCATGTGCAGCAATTTCCCCTCTGTACAAGGGAGCCAGTAACCCTGCCCAGCAGTGGTGTGAGCACAGAGGCATGTAAAGGCCATGGAATGGAGATCACATATATAATTAAGGTGGCAAGAGGCATATTGTTAATTCATGGCTATTATTTATTAATATCAACCTTAAGTGCAAAGCTCAACTCTAGCTGTGAAGCTATAAGCCCAGCCAGAGCAACAATAGTAAATAACCAACAAAGTAATTGGATAATTGTTTCCTTGGTATCTTAAAAGTTTAAGAATATATTTGTTTTAAATGTTCATGTTCCAAAGTATGGAGGGGAGGGCCCTGTTTGCATAAAGGGAGAGATGTAAAAATGATTCAGAACAGAAAAGGCCAGAGCTGTAGGTGATGCTGTGGGTTTTCAGTTCTCCTTCTAAGCATGGAGTCATGCCCTGTTAACAATCAGCTGTGAGGGGCTGGGGCACACATCATCCCATGCTGGCAGTATAAAGGGAAGCCTGTTGCAGCTTTTCTTCTTTCTGAGGAATAGTGGGCAGAGGGAGGTGTGGGCAGTTGGCTCTCTCTAATTCTGGCAAGTTTAGAACATGAGCTTATTTGGATGAGTATGATTTTTTCTTTTTTATTAATGAGGTGTCTCTGCAGAGTCCCTGTGGACTCTGTGTTAGCAAGCAGCTCTTTCTGAGTGTATCAGGCTGTTTATTCTGAGTGCGGTGCACAGCCCATGTATTTTAGGGTCAGGCAGAGGAGGATCCTTTTGCAGTTTGATAAGAGAGGAGGAAGTTTAATCTGCTTTCCAGGGTAGATTAAGAATCTCTGTGGACTGTAGCTATGCAACAGTGTTAGCCTGATAGAGCAGAGATCTCTGAGCGAAGGTGTAACTGTTATAGAACAGCTACCTGGATTTCTTTAACAAAATAGTGTGCTAAAATGTCATTAAGCAATTGAGTGCTCTGAATAACCCTGTGACTATATTTGCAAGGCAGCCAGCTTTTCTTAGACTGTAGGTCAGGAAGAGACTAATGCAACCACCTGGCCTCCCATATACCTAAGGCCAGAGATTAAAATCCAAATGATTCTCCCACCAGACCATACTGTGGGGCTGAGTCGGAGCATTGGCCCAGAAATATGCCCACCTGAAGATCTGGGACCTGTAGCTTAGACTACCTTTCTGCATAGCAATTATTTCCACAAAAAATAATTAAGCTACTTTGCAAGCAGGTGTGTTAACTTAAACCTGCAGGAGAACAGCATTTGCTGTGAGCTCCACCTAGTCTTCTCTGTGTAGGTAGTGGAGGCAGTAACTCTTTCTGGCCTGAATGAACACTGGTGATTGCTTCTAGTGTGTCTGAAGACTTGTGCGCATCCTAGGAAATTTCTTGCCAGGTCTAACAGACAAGATCAAAGTCAAGTCAGGCTTGAGTTAGGGCTAGCACCCTCTCCACCAGAAAAGATTCATGTGTTTTTACTCATTCACCACTATGACCTTTTTTTGGCATTGCTTTGAAACATGTGAATGGTCAGTTCAAATCTGGGCTCCGTCTGTCTATGGTGTAATCTCCAGTAGTGGCCAGCCCCAGCTGCTTCAGAGGAGGGTGCTCACACACTTGTAGCACTTAGTGCAATGATTCAGGACCCTGTGACTGAGGTCTGTGACACTATTGATAACTTATGGGATAACCAGTCCTTTGGGAGAGTTTCTTCCTAATCTCCATCAGCTAGAGGTTGCTTTATCCTTTGCAGCAAGTAATTTTGCATCCCTTTCCTCTGTAAGCTTTCTTTTCTTAAACTTTATCCCTATGATTCTAAGTATCATTTGTTTCAATTTCTGTGGTTGTTTTTTTTTCCTTTATGTTTTTTCCAAGTCTGCTGAACCCTGGCCTCAGGAATATCTTGGGGAATAAGCAGAATAAGGTCTGCAGGTGAGCTCTGCTTCTTATATATAAGTATAGATCCTTTTGACAGCTTTGTTTTACTTCACCAAAAATTGCCAAAATACACTCAGAGCCTGTTCTCTCACTACATTTTCATTTTAAATAGGAAATGCCAAAGGCAGCTGACAAAAACCTCTTCTCATATACTTCCAACTTTATTTTACCAAATTCTGAGTCATCATTTGCTGCCAGCAATTCCACCTCTTTTATCCAGGAGCTGGTGACACTGCTGTTGCTGCTTTGATGGAGTTGCAGGTGTGGGGTTAGGAGTAGGACATGGAAATGAAGGCTCCAGGGCCGAGTGTCCTGCCAGATCACAAGTTGAGGCTGCAAAACCCTGGCTGTATTTCGCAGGGAGCTGCTAAGAAGCTGCTTTCTGGAAGCTGGTTTGTCACAAAAGCAGCTTTTGCAGAGCTTGCTAGAGGTTCCCCAGCACCAGGGTGTCAGAGAGAGAAGCCCTTTTGTAGGAAGAGTGCGATATTGCGTGGCTGAGCTACTCTTGCTGTGTCGGTCAGGGTATGGGGACCGCCAGCACCCTCTGAGCTGAGGACTGACCTCTGGGACCCCTCGCGTGTGCCGGGACTGCCGTGTCCCTAGTGCTGTACATCATGCAAATAAAGCCATGACCTCAAGCGAGAGGCAGGTCAAAACACTGGGCACTCAGGAGCATGGTGGCCGTACAGGGGTGGATGCAGAAATGAGTCATTTCTCATGGCCATTACAGGGAATGGGAGTCTGAAAACTGTCATGTAGGAGTTAGTAAAAGATTTGCTTTTCTTGAACTTTCTTTACAAGTGCTAAAGCGAACCCTGGGCTTGGGGATGTTACTTTTCTTCCGTCTTTGATCACAAGTCAAATGTAAAGAAAAATTTTCACAAACCTTTACCACTCAGAAAACATTGCCTCACTTCTCTGGTGATGCTGAAGGAGTAAGGAAAAACCCTTGCTGTTCCGACCACCCCATTCCCCAGCCCCACTTGGCTCCAGGGCTGAGTCTCACGGGGAGAGAAGCAGCATCTTGTTTAGCAGTTGCAGTTGGCTGATTTGGGAAACATGGTCTGGCAGCTCTGCCCTCACCTGCAGGGTGGTTTTGAGACAAATGAGCTTTCAGCACCCATTTCCCTTCGAAGATGCAGGTGAAAATGGCAGCCTCCTCTGTGAAATGCTTGGAGCTCTGTGAATGCAAAATACTGCCCAAGAGCAGGTTATTGCTGCTGCCCTGGGACAGATGGGGAGCTGGGCACGGTCCCATTTCTTTCTCTGCACCTCCTGCAACATCTAATGGGTTGAGGGGAATGTGGTGTTCTCCGTCAATTGAAATCCTAGCTCAGGAGGAGATTTAAGCTTGCTGTTATCTTAGTATTTAGTGGTTAGGTGCTGGAAGTGCCAGTGTGGTGCTGGCAGTGGTTTTGGGCAGCGGTTGCCTTGTGGCTGGGAAAGCTGGGGCTGCAGTGGCACGCCACGGCCGGGTGCCGGCACAGCCTGCCTGGAGAGGCGCTGCTTTAATGCAGGCAGGTGCTAAGCCAAGGTGCTTTAAAGAAGCTTTGTCTAAATCCTAGTCAGAGGTGGACACCTAACTTCCCCAGCCGGCTTTGATGTGATCACGGAGGCCTCTTGCTTGAGCTGTGGTGCTTGCTGCTCTGTGATGTTTATCCAGAACGGTTTCCTGCATCTGAATCAGGAAGGGAAATGAATGGAGAAGCATGGATGGAGTCCAGCTCTCCTGGGTCCCCAACCAGGCTTAATCCACAGCCCACCATGCTGTCCTGCAAATCTCTGCTCAGCTCCCAAAGCCCAAGGCAGGAGTGGCATCACCTCCATCTCCTACTGGCATCCCGTGCCTGGCGTGAGGGGAGAGGCACCATGCTGAGGTGGCAGAGGTCAGATGTCTTCTGAGCATCAGATTAAAAAAGATGGGGGGAAGGATGCATTTTTTTAAAAAAGAGCAAAAAAGAAACAGTAAACGCATCAAATAATAATAAAAACCCACCCTTTTCTTTGAGCCTGAATGTATGCTGGTGCAGTGCTTAGGGGATTAATCTCTTAAAAAATAAGTGCCATGTGAGTAGACAGGCAGTGATTAAGGTTTTAACTGATCAGTCTGCGTCTGACAGTGAACCAGCTATTATCTTAACGGAATCAAACGAACATTCAGAGCCTCCGCTCAGCCCCAAACATGAAAGGAGATGTCATCTGCTGGCAGTTGGCAAGCCGCAGGGGAAGGGAGAGAGAGAGAGAAAGAAGGAGGGAAAGAAAGCAAAACAAGGGTGAGAAAAAGGGGGAAAGGGAGGCACAGCCAGGGAAAGGAGGGGAGGGGAAAGCAGAAGGAGTAAGAAAGGATGGAGGTGTAAATCAAAGGAAGCAACAGAGAGAAAAAGATAAAAGGAAGGAGAGCAGTAGAGGCTTGGAAAAGTGCGGAAGTCTGCTCTGCTCTGCTCTTATGTTTCTTTCCTTCCTACTTCCCTAAATGGTTTGGAAGCTGTTCCCTGAGCAAGCTGGGCCTTTGGCAGCCCTCTCCAACCCTTGCCCTGCCTTTTCCCACACTGGCTGTCGCGCTCGCAGCCAAGGTCTCCTCTAAACCAGGGAGGTCTAGCACTCTTGAACCTGAGGTCAAAAACAAGAGGGAGGAAAAGAATGGCCTTCAGGCCAGAGGAAGAAACCGGGGCAACCAAGCTCTTAACGTGATAAAAGGGCTTTATCTCAAAGCACTTAAACAAAACACACAAGCCTGAGAGAAGAGGCTCTGTCAAGTATCCGCCAGGGCAATAGGGGAGATTGCAAATCCCTGCAGGATAGAGGGGCTCTTTCTTTACACTGTGCAGACCCTGGAGCTGGGGCTGATGTAGGTGATGGGCGCTGGGGAAGGGAGGGCAGGAGAGATTTACCTTGGCCGGAGGCTGGCAGACACTGTAGAGATGACAGTAATTCATGGGAGCTGCTTAACCACAGATCAGAGGGGAGCAGCCTGGAAGTGAGTGGCTATTAAAGAAAAGATCAAGGGCACAGGGAGCAGGATGCGGGTCTGGAGAAAGGCAGGATGGAAGAGGAGACAAGGAGACATCCAGGGATGGGTGGACACAGTCCCATTCCCTTCCTTTGGAGGTTTAGTGTAAATCAGTGTCAACCCTCTGCAGTCAGTGGATTGATGCAGTTTACAGGAGCAGCCCTCTGCAAAATCAGGAGCCAGGCTGGCCTCAGGGACAGAGCATTTTCCCCTGGGACCTGTTGGGAGACTTAAATGGAGCAGTTGCAGTTTCCAGTGCAGGGGAATGTGGACCCGAGGAGGGAGAGGCTGCCTGGCAGAGAAGCAGGAGCTGCCTGGTCATGTTTGCATGGTCAGTTCACATCAAGGGGGACAGCAGGATTTATGGTCTCAAGGGCAAAGAAGTAGCTTGGGCTGGAGGAGGACTGGAGATCCGAAACAACGAGGGCTTGTTAGCCTGGGGGCTGCAGTTGGTGGAGTAGGACGGCATGGCTGGGAGCTGACTTAGCCCGAACAGTTGAGGGTGTAAGCTAAGGAGTTAGGACACCTGAGGAGGCCTGGAGCTTGCTGGGCCTCCTGTAAAAGATTACAGGCAGGATTATACCATGGAGAGGGGAGGACAGGTCTTTGGGTTTTTTCCTAATGCATGGGAAGGGAAGGGAGTTATACATGCTGCAGAAAGGCAAACATCTTGCAGCTGAGCTGAAGGTCCCAATCCCAGAGAGCCAGCAGTGCCTGCCATCCCCCGGACTTGCAACCTGAGGGCCGCAGAGATGCACTTTGCAGCAGTTGGCCGCTGGCATACATCCAGCTTTACGGCTGCCAAATGCTGCTGACATAAAGAGTTAAAGGCTTGGAGGCAGTGCCCTGCCTTGCCCTGCTGGGAGATCCCACCACCCCTAGGATGTCCAGGCTGCAAATCCCAACTGTTGATCCACTTTTCCAGAGGGGCCAAGACAGCTTAACTCCTCGTGATACCCTGCTCCAAAAAGACAGGCTGTTTCCTAGGGCTGATTTTCTCCCTCATCCCTTTGGGACTCTGCCCCATCCCTCCCCATTTCTCACTGAAAGACATGTGATGCTTTGTGCCAGAAATCCCCTCTTTTGGGGAAGATGTCCTGCTCTGGCCTGGGGTGCTGCTCTCCGTCTGGCTGCCAGGCTCCCCTCCTTGTTCTGTGGGCTTTGGCGTGGGGCATGTCCTCAACCCCATCAGTGGAGCCCAGCATGCTTGCTGGGGCCCCATATGGCTCCCTGTGGAGACAGGTGACCTCAGGTGTCCTTCCCTTTAGATCCCTCTCCTCTCATGCCTGTGCTGTCCACAGGCTGACGAGGACCTGCCATGGCTCAGTGAATCGCAACACACTGTGAACCGTGAGGAGTCACCCAGCTATGAATTTCCCTTGGTGCAGACACCACTGCCAGGCTGTTATTCCTCCGTGCTCTCCCTCCTGACTCCATCTGTCTGCATGGTGCTACCGCTCCATGCCAAGAGGGCTACAGGACCGCCAGGGTCACGACTGCCCCATTACGGGGCGAGATTTATCATTGGCAGGTGTGCTGCGGGATGGTATATTATCCAGGATTATGAACTGTAACAGGATAATCTCTCTAATGTAATTCAAGCTCTCGACATGGCTTATGGCTCCTTAATGTACCTCAGACTGAAGAATTACAAGAACATTTTCCCCCCTCCCTACCTTGTCAGCTCCTAAATGATTTAGGCAATCGCCTGAAGCCAGATCTTGGCCTCCAGTCATAACTCAGAGCAGTTCAGTAAATATGATGGGGAAGGAGTTTTCCTGGCTTTGCTCTTTCTTCCTTCCACTGTGCTCAGCCCTTGCTTAGCCAGGGAATGAGCAGGGAGACCTGGGGCACGCAGCCCTGCCCTCACCTCCCCATCATCCTTCTGTGGGCTTCCTCTGCTCCCTGTCCTCAGCTTTCAGGATGAATTGCTGCCATGCAAATCCTTGAGAGTAGGGCACAGAGCACCCTGGGAGACATGGGATGTTCAGCAGATGGTCTCTTGGGAGGGTTGTGCCTTGGGTAACCCTGGGGTTGTCCCGCTTAGAGCATCACCTCTGCCCAGCGCACCAGCAGCCACATCAGCAGCACAGTGTCCAAGCCAAGAAAGCAAGGCCTGCGAAAGATTTTCCCCACAAGCAAGGAAAGTCCCATTGCCTGTACCTGGGACATGGCGCTAAGCCACCTTTAGCAGCAAAGGGTACCTTTGCAAAGTCTCTGCAACATCCCTGAGAGATGAGACCCTCCTCTCTGCAGACTGGCAGGATAAGATCTCTGCTATCACCAGCAAGACAGATGTCCAGCCACCTGAAGGAGTTTTTTTTTTCTTTTTTTTCCCCTTCCTAGAAGCTTCTCCAAGACAGAGCCTCATAAATCTCACCTCCCAAACCCCTCAGGCAGCCCGTTGTCTACATCCTCTCCATCTTCTTTTCTTTTTCCCACTGCGATGCGCTGGGAGGCAGACGTGTAATGCCAAGAGCCTGAGGTGGGAGGCAGGAGAACCCGACCTTTCTGTCCCTGCCATGCCACGTGCCTGCTGTGACCTTGGTGGCATTTGGCAGTGCCTCTCCCTTCCTTCTGTGTGGGGTCTCCTGGTGGAGACAGTGTGGCTTAGAGGGGCTGTCCTGGATCTTCCTGGGGCTACTGTAATACAAGTGATCAATAGCAACCAGCCCATCTCGAACATTGGGAACCAGTGCAGCCACTCGCTGGATTCCCTTTTGGGTAACACAGCAATTAGCGGTTTGGTATAAAATCACCCAATGGAGGCAGTTATTTGAGTTGATGTCCAGGCTTGCCCCATGCCCTCCTGCTAAGTCAAGAGGAAGCTTTCCCATCTTTTATATAATTGGCTTTTAATTCTACCTCTCTGTTCATTGCTTTGACTTAATAGTGGGGTTTGTGGTGCTGATTTTAAGTGGAGTCGGGTTCATTCCCATGGATGAGGTTCAAGGTGTAAAGCATGGAAAAGATGAGCAATTAAGACAGCACCGGCATGGCTCCTCCGGCTCAGCAATCTTCTGCACTGGGGCTGCACCAAGGAGGTGGGGAACAGCAGAAGTCCAGTCCAGCACTTGCTGAGATCTGCCAGGAGCCTTCCTCTGAAGCCCCCTGTCCTCCAGTCACCCCTTCTCTTGCTCCTTGGGGCTCCCCTGGTGTTCTGCTAGCAGCAGGGCCGTCTCAGTCCCACTGTACCTCCTGCAGCTGCCTCGGTGACCCCGATGACAAATTAAACTTTGTAAATGGGGTGGGGGGGGGTGGGGAAAGAAAGCGAAAGAAGAGAAAAAAGCGGAGATTAAGAACAGGGACTGCAGGGATACAGCTTCCACACGGCAACCAACTTAAAATAAACATCAGATACGCAGAGCAGGGCTGGGAACCCACTGCGACTTGGAAAAAAAGTGATGCTGGAAGAAAATATGTATCCTTTAGCATTACCAGTTTTAGGCCAGACCTGGCCTGGTTACCTGTTGCTAATGTGAGTGTGGCAGATGTGTAAAGTGCTGAGTGATGGCTGGAGGGGGAAGGAAAAGGGGAATGTGCAAAAAGGAGGAAGGGAAAGACAGCAATAACGCACAGAGAGCAAGTAGAGATACAGCGTCAGGCTGGTGAGCAAAGGAATAGCTGAGCTGCTCCTTGGTGGAGAGGACAGTGACTTCCCTGAAATCATGTCCCTCCCCGGCTCCCCGGGGTCCTGCCCAGAACCTCAGTAAGGTCAAGTGAGTCTGCCAAGGCCCACCACTGTGCAGGCGGTTGCACGATGCAGATGTGTGTCCTGCTGCTGCTGTGACCACCAGTGCCCAGGGACTGCCTTGGGGACTGGTCAGTGCCTGCTTCAGGCTGTATGCCCACGCCAGTGGACATCCCCCTGGGGCAGCTGCTGGAGCTGCTCGGGGGGTGAGGTCTGCAGTGCCCCCACCTCAGGCTCACGTGGGCTCAGGAGAGGAAAATAACACTGGAGGGGTGGAAAGCAAGGGAATGAGGGAGAAAAGGAGGGAGATGCTTCAAAGGGAACTAGCCAGCTGGTTGCACTTGGTGGGGCAGGGGATGAGAGGCTGGCTCTGTGACTCCTCCGAAGGACAAGTCCGGGAGCTGCGGGCGCCTGAGCAGAGACCAGAGGAGAGGCAGCAAGAAAGCAGAGTGTCCTCTAGAAATCTGGAGGCAGTGCGTGTCGTGTTGAAGCGTGACGCCCTTCCTGATCCCCAGCCTGCGGGCAGGGCACCAGCCGGGGAGCTCCAGGCAGCTGTATTTACTGTTGCTATTTGTTGTCGCCCTGGCAGCCTCCGCAATGTGAATTTTCTGTGTCACTGGCTGAGAGGATTCCAGGCAGGTTTTTGATAATGTGGTTTTTTGTAAACCAGGGAGGGCGAGGAGGGAAAGAAGCCACAGGCTAGAAAACTGCTCGGCCCAGAGCTTTTAACTCCTTCATCGCCAAATGTGTTTGGCTGGAGTTTGTGGTTAAAGCAGCAGAGAGTTTTGCTGGAGGTCTGGATACAGCTGCCTGTTTTCCCTGCCTGCAGCAGGAGGAGTGCTGTAGGAGAGATGTGCCAGCCCAGCTGGCCCTCCCATAGCACTTATGCACACAATTCCAGTTTGGGGAGCAGGGCAGGATTTTTGCACAAGATGCTTTAGGGGATCCTTAGGGCCCACTTGGGGCCATTTGCTCCTGCAGGGCTCTGTAGGGATCCCTGAATGATGCCCAATGGAGGGGTTTAAAGAAGGAGGGGTTCAGGCCTTTCCCCATGGGCCCCACGACAGCTGGGGGAGAAGGATTTGGTGCGTGGGCCAAGCAGGTACTGGTACAGGTTGGGGGCGGCTTTGGACCAGCACCAGCAAATGTGGCATTTCCACTACACTGTCCTTCACAGCAACATCAGCCCACCCCTTAATTCCCAGCATCAAGAAATTAAACACCCAGCGTTCTTCAGCAGGTCTCCACAACCCTGCCCGCTTATCCTGCTTCCACCCTGCTACCCACACATACCTCTTCGCCCGCAACTGCTCGGGATGTGTGTGCCAAATCACCCCGTGCCTCTCTTTCCCCTCCTGTAAAAGGGGGAGAAAGCGCCAGCAGAAAGCAGTGCCCAGCTCGTGACATGGGTCCTCAGGGGGTGGCCAGAGGCAGTGCCACCATTGTCCAGGCAAGTACCCACCTGGCACATGCTCCCCGTTAGGCCCGCAGCAAGGAGGCTGCATCCCCGCAGTTCGAAGCCTGAGGCTCTTGCTACTTGAAAGCCAGACAAGAGATTGCAGAGGGTTTGATCTCACCATAAACAAACTCAAAATCCAAGTGTAATCTTCTCCTCCTTTGTTTTCAGGCAAACAGAGCAGCAGCATCTGTCCCCTCCCCTGCACTGCTGCCAGATCTCTCAACAAGCAGTGAAAAGCAGCACCAGAACCCATTCTTTCTTCCTTTCTTTCTTTTTTCTTTCCTTTTTGTCTGGTTTATGCTTTGGATAATTAGTGTACCACGGAGAGATAGTGTTGGAGGACAGGAAGGAAAAGCTGTTTATACAGTGAAGTAACTGGCAAAGCATCTTCAGACCTGTCTCTGCTTCCCAGGTGGCACCTCCGGCTTAACCGCTTCTTTCCTGTGACACAGAAGGGGGATCTCTGCCAACCTTTGCCATCTCCTCCCAAAAAGCTTCCTCGTATTAACCCGTTGCTCACTTACCCAGAGGAGAAAGGGGGAGTTGACTTCTTGTCTGGTACCTAATTTATAAGTACACGTTGCCAGAGGAGGGGGCAGTGACCCCAGGACCTTGCATGGAACAAAGAATGAAACCTTAAATCTGTGTGGTCAGGCAAACATGGGGGTCTTCAGCCCTGTGTTTCTAGTTTTTGCAGCCAGCAGTGCTCCCCTGGGGTCCCTCTGGTCAGCCTTGGTCCCCTTAGGAAAGGGGAAACTGAGGCACCAAATTGTCTAGCATCATACAGCAAACAGTGCTAGAGACCAACTCCAGCACAGCTTCCCTCTAAGAACTCATCAGCTTTAACGCCTTCCTCAAACCACATCAGAAGCTGCCAGTCACCTTTGCTTTCCCAGCCAGCAGTCCCTCAGATTTAACACTTCTCTCACCCGGGCAGGAGCGGCTGTGTGAGCCAACCTGATTGACACATGATTGACAGAGCCAATTAGCCAAACTAAGCCAGCTGCATTCAACTTGGTCCTCCAGAAGGCTGGGGGAGGAGGGGAGAAGCAGAGGGGAGGCTAGAATCCAATTCCTCTCCCATCAGGCGTGATTGCTGTTTTTGTTTTATTCTCAGCCTTTTTTTAGATGTCTTGGAGACACTGCATCTCGTTTCCTGGATGCCATTCAAATAATGCTCACCAGCTTCCCATTCGGTTGTCAGAGAGTGTGAGGGGGTTTGTCATCACCTGGGCATGTTTTCCCAGCTCTGGGATTTCCCCAGGTAAAACAGGGAACTCCTCATGCCGTAACATGTTCCAGATGAAAGTGCGATTCAGGGAAGAGATGTAGCCCTCTCCTTGCACCTAGACACAGAGGATGGCACATAAGGATGCAAAGGCAGGCGGAGCCCTGGTGGGTTGGTCGCAGAGGTTGGTAGGGAGCTGGCTGGGCTTTCTTTTCTCTTCTGCTTGTCCCCTTGGTGTGGCGGTTGATGGTGGTTTGAAAAGAAGCAGGTCAAGGAGGCTTGGTTGGGAGAAGGAAGGCCAGGAACACGCAGTCACAATAAGGACAGGCTGCGCATGGAGTTTGTCTCTCCGGAGATCTGGGTTTCTTCTTTCTCAATGTTTTTTGACTCATTTCCTCAGCTTACAGTCAGATATTTACTTAACCTTGCAACTGTGCTGCTCTGGGAATGCCAAGTTTGGGGGCTGCAAGCGCTCTCCCTGCTGCTGTGTTTATACATGGAGGCTCACACGCTCGGCACACACGCACGTGCGGGCACAAGCAGCCCTTGAGCACACACACACTTGTGCACAGGGGACACACGCTTGTCAGTGTGCATGCAGAGGCGGCACCTCGCTCCCTGTTCACGGCAGGGCTCCAGTGGGCAGCGAGGCACAGACACCTGCCAGCACTTCAGTATCCATCACTCTCTGTTCTGGCACAGGCACTGCTGTCACAGACCCATCGTACATGCCACAGACAGATTTGCCCATGCCAAGCCCACATGATACAGGAGATACATAATACATATCTCATTATGTATTTTGTGCCCCTGGACCCAAATCCTTGCATACCCATCAGGTGTACTGGGCACATAAATGATCACAGATTTAACTGCACATGTTTTCATCCAAGCATAGGGTAGGCAACACATGGATTTTAGTCACCTCCGTTGTGCTGTGGACAAGTCCAACAAGGCTGGGACACTGCAAAGGGAAGAAGCCCGCTCCGGGGGTCACGCTTTTGCCAAGACTCTTGTTCGCGTGGGCAAAGCATGTCTGTGACCTGTTGTTCAGCCTTCTTCCTTCCCAGCTGTTTTTCCCAACCCAGCTCAGATGTTGCCATACTCCCTCAAAGACTGCCTTGTGTAGAATTTCTGGGACCCAAAGACTCTTTTATGGGTGTAGGGTCAGCCCTTGCTGACCATCACCAAGGTCTGGACAGATCCCAAAGCCTTTACAGATTGTGACCACTCTTGAAAGGGTTCATTTCTTCCCCTAATGAGATGCAGCCCTTGCTGGGGGCACTGCAGCATCTGTTTAGCAGCTCATAGCAATCAGGCATAACAATTTGGTCGAAGGATAGAGAGGAACGCAGTTTCAGCCAGGCCAGGGGGTTCACATGGCTCTTCCTGCAACACTTTTCTAGCTTCTGCAATAGCTGGAGCCGGCCAAGAGATCCCATCCAAGGAATAGTGATACTTGGACAAGGTCAGTGCAGATGGGGTGGAGAAAGCCACAGCAAGCACAGAGCTTGCAAGGTCCCTGTGGCCCGGCCAGAGTGCACCGGGGACGGCCCTGACTCAGAGGAGAGCATCCAGCTTAGTCACCCAGACCACTTCCTGCAGAGCCACGAGCCGCCTTCTTAGTTCCAGCAGCTTTCACCTGCACCAGCCGAGAACAAACAGCTGAAATCTACTGGACGGAGGCCACGAGCGCATTGCACAGCCTGCCTGATGTGCCAGAGAGCCTCCTCCTCCCCGGAGCTGAGAGCGACCGCGGCCAGCTGATGGCAGATGCTTCCCAAGGGCAGGGAGCAGGCAGGAGCCACCAGCAGGCAAGGAGTGCCCACGTGCCAGGCAGGAAACGCTCGTGTGTGTCTTCAGCTGGGAGAGGCAAACACAACGGCCCCTGCATAATGCCACCGACACATGGAAACTCACAGGGAGCTTTTTTGCAATCGAGTTTTGCCCCAGCTAAGTGCACATGAAAAAGACTTTCAAGAAGCCACTTGAAAACAGTCTCTCGCTCTTACATGTATGCACACACTGAGGGTGTCAAATGGTTTTGAATCAGCCAAGAAAGGTCTGATCAGCATTAGATGAATGGAAAGAATCCGGCTGACTTAGTGAGCTTTGGATCCAGCCCTGAGTTATTAGGAAGTAGCTATCAAACCTTGAAACAGGCAGCAGAGAGAAGTGAAACTCTACCCAGGTGTTAGAGATCCTTAAACAGGGAAGGAATTTTTCTTCCCCTTGGCCCTGGAACAACAACAATAGCACTTTTTTTTTCTTAAAGCCTATTTCTGAACAAAGCAGGCAGGCAATATCATCATCATCCTCATCATTGTTATCTGAAGCTGTTTGAAGTCAGAAGTGGTCACTTTGCCAAGGGATCGCACCCTCCAGCCTCTGCCAGCAGCTCTTACACATACAACCCAGGCTGCTGCAGGGCTCTGGTCCTCCAGGGCAGTTTCACGATGGACTTGCAGAAAGCAGCAATGCTGAATGCACCATACAGCCAAGTGTTTGCCAAGGGGACCCGTGGGGCGAGATTTTAAAGCGAGTACGGCAGAGAAGGAGGAAACTGGCAATAGTCCTGGAAATTTAAAGCCCTTTCACTGCCCAGTGCTTTAAAATAAAAAGTATTTGTGATAAATTAATGAATTAATATTGTTCTGCCTCGCTAAGTCATCTCACTCACTCTCCCTCTCTGGGGATAGAAACCATATAAGTACCTCAATGGATAAACACAACTCGCAGCCTTGCCGATACTGGCTCGCCACTTGTCCTCGCCCCAGCTGCCTAACAGCGAGGGGAGTGTAATTCCCCTAATTCCCTTGATCCCAGTAACATGTCCCGGGAGGGTCTGTGGCTGCCAGGGAGGTTCCTGCACCACGTTACGGCTTCGCTGGCTTGTGCAGGTCCTTCCCGGAACCCGCCTTCCCGGCTCGAGCGTTTCTGGGAATGAGGTCCCAGGGCTGTTGGTTTGGGGAGCCTGCCAGGATGGTGGGGATTTGGGGGAAATGCATGGGGCCCCTGCTTTGGTTAACCCCTTCCCCACCAGCAACAGGTTCGGAAGCTACCACAGGGATGGGCCTCAGCTCTTCAGGATGGCTCTGGTGAGGTGCGATGGACAGCACCTTGCTCTGCACCACCAGCCCCAAGAATGAGAGTCTCAGCCTCGTGCATCCCCCCTATCCGTGTGTAGCAAGAGATGATGCTTCCCTGGGTTTCTGGTAGAAAAAGGGAGGGAGGAAAGAAATTTTCAGGCAGCACAAGGCAGCAAGAGCCAAGTCTGTGCCTCGCAAATCTCCGGCCCATACCTCACGGGTTAAGCGAGCCGAGAGGGCTGTGTGTGCTAAGGTCAACACAGGCTGCACCTGCCCACAGGCTCCTGTGCGCGGCAGCACAATTGATGGCTTGTTCCTTTCATAAGTGCCGTTGGAGCGCGGTGCCCAGGCCCCGAGCCAGCCTGCTGATCACATAAAATATTATTTGTGTTTAAAAATTCCAGTAATTGACTATGCACCGGTTTTTTCCAAGCCTTCTGCCAAGGGCAGTAAAATCAAAATCCGTCCCAGGTTATTTTCATCATGCAAATTCCCATTTCTGTAAACAGGAGTAAAGCGGCAAGACCCACTGCTTGCAGCCGCTATGCTGGGCCGGCAGCCAGCGTGTGGCGGGGAGCGCGCCGAGGCCGGGGCCCGGTGGGAAGCCGGCCGGAGCAGGGGGAGGCAGGCTGGGAGCGGGCAGTGGTGCAAGGTGCAGCTGCTGAGAGCTGCCCCGGCTGGAGCCCTCCGTGCCCCGGAGGAGCAGGGAAGGGGGGATGTGGGGCTTTGTGGGGACAAAGGCTGTCCCTTTGTCCCTCCTAGGACAGCCTACATCTTCCACTCCTGTTGTCCTAACTCCTCCCTCTGTGAGATCTTTCTCCTGGGATGCTCGCTGGAGCTCAGCTGCTCTCCTTGCCCTGCTGCTGACTCCTAGCTCACACCAGCTGCTCAACCCCGGGTCTTGGGATGCTCTAATCCTATGAAGGGATCTGCCCAGTCCTCACCTCTCATATATCAACCCAGCCTGGAAGAAGGGAGTGTCCCTTAGACAGGAACTCGGCATTTCCTGATGGAAACCCCCTTGCAAGCTGTGTGGAAACAGGCATCCATAGACAGTGTGCGGCAGGTTTTGGCTGGGTTGCTCGGGAAGGCTGTCCCGCTGGGTGCACCCCATGGTCCCACGCTGATCCCAGGGCATACGGCCTGCGCGGTGATGGTGGGGGGGAAAAGTGCTGCTCAGCCACAGTGGGGCAAGGCTGGATCCCCCCCAGCTTCCCACCTCCCCAGCTCCAGCACTGGTTTCTCACACAGCTAAAATGAGGCACAGAAACCCAATGAGACCCATTGGGGCTGGCACAGACCCCAGTGGCAGGGGGCTCTGGTGATGCTTTGTTGATGGTTTGCAGCCATCTGTGGACACTGCAAGAACCACAGTGTAATGAGAGATGTCCTAAACCAGGACACAAGCCCTAAACCCTCAGGGAAAGCCTCTTTAGCCTAACCTGAGTGTTTCAGGGCAGGACTGGCAGAGTGGTGCTCTCCAGACTCTGGAAAATGAGGGGTAGAGCTGTAAGGGATCCTGGTTATTTGCAGTTTCTGAAGCTATGCAGACTTTGAGGTTTCAAGGCCAGGGCTAGGAAGAGGTCTAGAAAGCATTACCAAAAAAACCCCAAAACTTCTGAAGTTGCATTAGAGAGAATAACAAGCTCTAACTCTGTGCCTTGGGGCATGCACCAGCATGGACGGTCTGAGGTTAGGGTGATCAGCTAGATGAATTATCCCATTCTCACTCATTATGAGACCTCTTTGTACCCATTTTGGAAACATGTGGGAACAGCTGAGGTTCGGGGTGGGACACTGGGCCACACAAGCCCCTGACCTACATGGAAATGGCAGTTTTGTGTTCCTATGGGCCTTTTGGTTTTGCACACATAAGCAAAGATGACATTTTATCCTCTTTAAGGAGAGGGGCGGGAGACCTCGCTAAGAATTCACATCTGTTTTGGAAACCAGTCAATGCAGGAAAACTACCCACATGGAGAAGTAATGTGGTTTTGATTGTATTGCACTCTATAGAAAGTAGTGCACACATATTAAACTATATTAGACAGTATAATAATAGCTTACAGTTAGTCTGCCTTTCATCTGGACGTGCTTCACAAACGTCACATAGATGCAGAAGCCTCTTTCACTGCCACTGAGATGCAACCACCTCTGTTGCATCTTTGCAAATTTGGATCAACACAGCAGCACCAGATAGCCATCCACACAGAAACCCTTGTCAGGATGCAGGGAAGGCGGACTTCAGGATCTGAAAGCTTCCTATCCCCCGCACGCCCCAAGTTTAACATCCAGGGAACAGTAAAATCTAAAAACGAATGGCTGAATAAGGACTACAGGGAGGCAACTGCATTATGTTTTATTTTAAGGTGATCCCTGCAGTCTAAATCTTGGCTAATTACTTTGGCTCCATCTTAAATGTTGCATGATTAATAGATATGGATGTGTGTTTAACTAAAACCTATCACGTTTGAAGGGAATAATAACAATAATAAGTTTTTCCATCCATTGAGATCCAGACCACTTATGATAATTAAAATTGCATGACACTGCCAGTGAGGGTCTTGAGCTAGTTTCCAGTTACCCAGGTAATCCTGTTCTGCCTCCCTTTATTGCTCCAGGGATCTCAAGTGCATAGTGGCATTTTATTTTATTTTTCCCTTGTCCTCCTGGACTGCTGCATTGGTCTGTAACACAGCCGACAGCTTCTGTCCCATGGCATGGTCTGGCAAAGCACTTTTTGATGTATTTGGTGCAAACAGGCCAGTCATAGAGGAGCAGGATCCCCACCAAAGGCCAAGTGCCGTTGGGATCGTGCGGGGTACGTGTGCTCTGAATCCGGCCGGGAGCGGAGGCAGTAGAGGGGGCAAAAATGCTACTCCAGGAGCACGTCCAGCTCTGCTTTGAGTTTTGCCCGCTGGGCCCTTCTTTGGTCAGGGTCCCACTCATCACTTACGTGACTCGTTTCATGGCAGAAGAGATGACTGCTCGCCTGTGTTGTTTATACGACGGCAGTGACTAACAGGCTCAGCTCGGCAATTGCAGGAGGCTTTGTACAAACAAGGAGATGAGAGGCAGAGGGGAGGGATCGGGGTTTGAAATACCGGCTGTAAACACAACACGTTTCAAGTAAAGACAACTTGTAGCAGGGTGATCCAAACTAACAAATGTTGCAAGAGCGGAGCAACAGGGAGGGTGACGCGCGCCTGTGTGCTGGCGCGGAGCTGAGCTTTCACAATAAATGATTAAAGCATGGTTCAGATCCCGTCAAATGGAACGGTGCTAATCTAATCACAATCCATCTGGCACTGCCACATCTGTCCCAACACCTCCACCTCTTCATTTTCAATCAGCCTTAAATAGTACATAATTATTAATGTCTACCCGCCTGTCAGACGGCACGGGGGATTCACTTATCTCTCAAGATCGGCTAAGGCAAGACACTGATATCGATGGATCTAGCACCAGGCTTGGAGGGTAATAAGCCTTTTGCCCTTGGTTTCAGTCCTCCCTCGGGCACTGTGGCTGCAGGGACGGGAGGGGAGAGTCATGCATGGACCCTAGAAGCCGGCACCAGCCAGGGACTTGGCAGCTGGCAGTAGATAGTGACGGGCTCATGAGCATCTCTTCTCTCCATCACCTCTCGCTTGCAGCAGGTCAGGGTGGGTGTCTTGGGCTGGGGAAAGGTGAGGAGATATGCCTGAGCTTGAGTCTGTGGAGGTGAATATCCCACTTACCCTGGACCCTTGAGCAGTCCAGGGCCAGCTCAGGTACACGGAGCCTGATCGCCTGGACAAGGCTGTCCCGACCTGCTGGGGACCTGGTTTCTGGGTACCCAGTGTGCTGGGTGCTGCATGGCTGCTCACTCATGGTGCAACACGAGTGAGCTGGGAGGGAAAACCTCATAGGGACTGAGACAATTTACCTAAACCTTGGTGGATTGCTTTTCTCAAATCCAGAGCTCGCTGGCGTTCACAGAGGCTGTTGCAATAGTTTTTTTCAGCTCGTCCAAGAAACAAGCCAACACCAAAGCCCCAGCTGCAAACACGTCCTGTGCCTTGGATAAAACCTGGACTCAGACCTTTCCGTGTGGGCTCTTCACAGATCTGGGCCACACTGACCAGCCAAACTAAGCAGCCCAACATCTTACCAATCCTTAGGATTTTTATTGTGAGTCTCCCAAAATCTGGAGATGTTTAAAGCCTCTGGAATCGTGTGGTTATGTGAAAATCTCGTCTCTTTCCTTTTTTATAAAAAAAATATTTTCTTGTCCTTGTGGCTGAGATAAAGCTCAAAAATATGAACTGGAGCAATGTGAAACCCAGAAAGTAAACACTGGTTTTTCTTGATGATTTTTAAGCTCGCTACCTCAGGTGGGGGACACATGAGCTGTGATTTCCTAATGGTTAGGATTAAAGCCCTACTTCTGCCCAGATCAAGCAGTCAGGACCAAGCCTCTGTCCCAACCCAAATATCTGCTCTGCTGCAGCCGCTGAGCTCAGCTAAGCCAAAGGCAGGGAGAGAAGAGCTGGATGGCAAAGCTCAAAAACAGCCTTAAGAAAGTAGAGCCGAGAGCTGAGAGCAAATACCTTGTGAAAGTTGAGTGAGCCACCCCTGGATGTTTACAGAATAAGTTACCAAATAACCAGTGTCTTGGGGATATCTGGTGAGCCCTTGAAACAAATATTCATTTTTTTTGATCAGCACGATCGATCTGCAGCTGGCGCTTGGTGCTTAGGTGGATTTGGAGGTTGAAAGACACTCCGTCGCAGTTCACAGTTTGTTCACAGACAAATCCTGCTGTTTTGTTTGTTTGTGGGCCTTTCTTCTCTGAAAGAGCCTGCTCAGCATGTCCAGGTGAGAAAGTCGCTTTCACACCACTCTGGGCATTTAAAGCAGGGGAGTTAAAGGCAGATCTGATGGAGGGGAGAGCTGAGCTCTAACAAGTGCTCTTCTCCTCTCCATTCGGCTCAGGAGAGGCTGTTTCCATACGGCCTGCAAAGGCAAAGACAAGGGGTGCAAATTGCTCCTTGGTGCAATCATGGAGGAGTCCAACCCGAGACCCAGTGAGGTGGAGGAGCTGAGTAAAAAACTCATATGTTCCCCAGGTCTTTGCCAACTCAGCCAGCTTCCTTAGAGACCCAAAACCATGACCTGGGTCAGACAAGGGGCCAGGCTCTTGGATCTGGAGTTTGGGTGTTGAAGGGGGTGACAGCAGATTGCTCTAGTCTGGGTCTATCCTGGCTTTCCAGCAAATGTTTGCCCATGGACTGGTTTGCTTCAAAAATAAGAATAAATCAATGGCTTCTCTTGGCTCAGATGCAAAAGCTTGGGAAATGGCCATGATTTATAGGCCTCTATTTGGTTGGAGTTTCAGGTTTGCTTGAAGTCTGGGGGAAAATGTGGAGGATGCAACAAAGGAAGGAAAAAAACAAACCCTGGCTAATTGAAACCAATGATGGAGATGTAACTCAGGAATGGGCCATGTGCTCCATTTGTGCATCCTTCCCAGGGTCCCTGGGCATTAGGGCTGACTTTTGAGGCAGTTTTGCTGCCCACCCTAGAAAGGTGTCCATGAAGGGGGAAAGCGCGTTGCTCTGCTTTGCTCCCCAGGAAGCCACCTTGGAAGTTTCTTTGGGTTTTGGGTACAAACGTGGCAGCAGCATGTAAAGCAGTGGCTGTTCCCCAGCTGCAAGGTAAACCTTCCTAGACTCCTTGTCTGCCCTGCCCATAAAGTCAACCTTGCCAGGCTTCGAATGCCTCCCCTCGCCCTGTTCCCATTGCGCTCTCTGCCCCAGGGCCGGCATCAGTGGGGAGAGGCTGGGGCTGCAGTCTCAGGGTCCCCTCTCTGTTTCTGTTCCCTTACCCCCGGGCTCAACTTGTACTGGGAGGCACAAGCAGGAGTCATGGCCCCTTGCAGCCGCCTCCCGGGGAGGTGCAGGACAAGAAGGGAAACCCCTCGTACCCCTCAGCCTGCATCGGGGAGTCTCGCCGCAGGCAGGGTATCCCCTTGGCCATTGCGTGGGAGCTGCTGTTGCCCACCGGAGCGGGACAACGGGATGGGGTGCGGGCTGCCGAGGGCTCGCCAAGGGCCTTTCCCCCAGGAGCCCAGGGCAGGGGTGCAGCCAGGGCTGCTCTCCCGGGCAGGGTCGGATCCGGATCCGGCCCCGGCCCGGCGGCGGCCGCAGCCAGCAGAGGGCACGGTGCAGCCTGCGCAGCGCCCGCAGCATCCTCAGCTGCAGCTCCCGGCTCCCAGCGCAGCCTTCCCGTCTGAGCCCGCTTTTCTTCCCCCCTTTCTCTTTCTTTCTTCCGTTTTATTGTCTCGATCATCTCTGGACACTGGTTTCACTTTGATCTCCGGAAACTTTGGCATCACTCCTAAAAAATATATGTATATATTAGAAAAAAAAAAAAAAGGAGAAGAAGAGAAAAGCTGAGCCTTTGTTCCCCACAGCTGTTGTCATGCTGTAGCAAATCTCTGCACAGGTATTAAATGCTTACCATTGATCAAACAGCCGGTGGTCCAGTGTTACCGGCACGGACCTGCTGAAGCCAGGTTATTTACACTAGAAATAATTTGGTTCCTGAGGTCTTGCTTGAGTTAAAGAGAAAAAAAATAAAAGCACAGAGTGGCAGGGAGCAGAGATGGAAGAGCTGCCGTCCCCCAGATAGCACAGAGGGACCCGGGCCGGCTGGTTTGGGGATGCTGCGGGCCAGAACAGAAGGTCTGTCCAGGCAGGCATGGGGCTGCAAGCACTGTGAGGTGCCACTAAGTCCTGGGATGTGGCTGCCCCCCTGCTCCCCATGGGTACCCTGAAAACATTTAGCCCTCTAAGCTTCCTCATCATCCCCAGGCTTGCAACTCCCACAGTCCCATTGCCTTGGGGCTGGGACATCAGAAGGCTGTGCCAAGAGACCTGCCTGGCCTGGAACATCTTGCTGAGGACACGGAGGGAGACCCACTGCTGGCCAAAGAGGCAAAAGCATCCTTCCCTCCTCCAGGGTGATGGGGAAGGAGCTGATGTGGGGACAGCCAGGGACAGTGGGAGAAGGACCAAGGTGGCACAGGGCAGAGCCCTGCCTGCTGCTTCTGCCCACTGTGCTGGCGAGACCATCCCTTGCTCCCGGACACGGGCACCGTCCCAGGGCTGCCCCTTGCTGCGGCGATGAAATGAAGCATGGCGGGTGGGTACAGGAGCGAAGTCGGGGGGAGAGGCTGGGGCATCGTCTGGCTCCCACATGTGCTGAGGTTGTTAGGAAGATTTATAGGGGAGAATGCGAGGCTTTTTCTTTTTGGCTTTATAATAATACATTAGGCTTTTAACCTCTGACCGGGAGCTCTGGAAAGGGGATGATCCAGGCAGCATCAGGCAGCTCCCAGCCCTGCAGGGAAGGGGAGCGGATGGGGAAGGGTCCCACCAGTTGGGACCTCAGCACAGCCACCGCCGCGGGGGCCGGGACACGGTGCCGGAGGGGTTAATGCAGCGCGGAGGAATGTGAGAGTTTAGCGAGAGGCGTCGGCTGTCTTGAGGTCACCTGTGAGGGATTAGCCGGGCAGGCAGACAGTTGTTGTTTGAGGACTGTCTGAGGCCGGAGAAGGGGTGGCGGTGGGCCGGGGATGGAGAGGGGGGTGGCTCGGGGGGCTGCGGGGAGCACCGTGGCCCCGCGGGTGGGATCTTCCTGTCCTACTGCGCCGCTATCAGATGCATTCATGAAAGCCCAACTGTAAACGGGCTGTCTTTTCCGCTAAGGAAATAAATCCATCACCATTGGGAAGGGGAGGAACGGGAACGGGGGGGCAAGGTGGGATATCCCCCCAAAGACTGGCTGCAGCATGCCAAACCCTGCCAGACCCCAGGTGGGCAGCAGAGATGCTGAGGAGGAATTGAAACGTTGCAGGCATGGCCAAGACCCATCAGGGCTGTCCACATGTGGGCTCCTTCCACGACAGGGACCACCAGAGAGCTCACTCCAGTGAGGACCATGAGATCAGCTGGTCCTTGCTAGTGGGTCCCCAAGTGGAGCCTTGACTGTTGAACTCCCCAGCAAACCCCCCTTTTCACTGCTCTGGGCTGAGCCTTCACGCCCCACATTTGTACATGTGTCTGAGCTGGCGCCTACAGATGGGTCTGTTTGTTGGAAACACAAAATAGAAGTCATGAGCAAGAGCAAGATGTCTGTGTGGACTCACAGCCTGGACTGACAGGTTCAGGAGGTTTTTGAATGAGAACTGACCTGTCTATCTATCTAAGGCTGCACCATGGCACCCAGCACCTCCCAAGCATTTCAGACCCCAAACAACAGTAATTTCTCCTGTACCTCCAAGCCTGGAGAAAAAAACACCATGATTCATTGCTGGGTTGACTGGCACGTTCATGTTTGCAGGGGCTGCAAGGGTGGACCAGGCGTGTGTGGGTGTGTGGTCCAACCGGGCAGAGACGAGTGTGCAAGGGCAGCATGGAGGAATCGCTGCATTTAGCTCTGAGCATCATCAAGCTGAGGTTTTATACACCTTCACATTGTCAAAGCTGATCCAAAGGCTTGGTTGGGACTATGGTACCTGCCTCATTGCTGCCTTCATACTGACTCCCTGTAAAACCTTGCTCCCTCCACCACTTTGTCCTCTGACCCTGGCTTTGCCATTTCTGAAGCAGGATCAGGATATCCGTACTCCTTCCCAATGGCTTGTGATTCAAATCAACAGATGAATTTTTCCTGTACCTATAGATGTAATATCTGGTGTGCCTCTGCAGATGAAAGGTATTATATGAGGATAAATTCTTAATCATCACAATAATCAATCATTCTTTACCTATAATTTAGTTGAAATTAATCCAGCAGACAAGCAGAGGGCCAAATGGTAATCTGTGTCCTAGGTATTTTTATTGACTTGAAAGGAGAGCACCTTCCATTAAAATAAAGAGGAAAACTTGAAAAAGTGCACCCGGAAGTTTTCCGTTTTGAAAGGGAGAAAATAAAAAAAGAACAACCCCACAGAATAAACACCTTCTATTTTAAAAACCCCTCATGATTTTTAAAGTCAGTCTCTGGGTTTGGGCTAGATCTGACTCATGGTTTCAAAAGCTGAAGGGAGGGTACGGAGCTGTAATAAGTAGGGAACACCCAGTGCTTACCTGCAGGAGGTTTATCCTTGTGGTTTATTTAAATAAAGGAGACCAAGTTGCATTTCAGGGCTTGTAGTTGCCCTTGTGCATTGGGTTTACATCAAGGAGACCTCTCTTTTGTGGAGTGCTAAGCAGGTTTGGTGATAAACCAGGAGGCCGCGTGGCTGTCCTGCCCAAACTCTGATTGAGAAACCTTCTAATGCAAAGAGAGGCTCCCTGGGGCTAATGGATGCTTTTATTGCACCAGCACTGTAATAAAACACAAAATAAAACAATTTTATTGAAATTAAAATGTAAATGGAAGATTTGTCTCACATCCCATCCCCACCCCCAGCTGGATCTGTGTCTGGCGGCAGGTAGAAATCCCAGCTCCATCCGTGCTTCCACAGGCTTCAGACCTGGGTCTGGGAATTGCACTGAATCTGCTGCTTCTTCCATTGCACGTCGCAGGCACTTTCCTGCATTGACCCAGCTGGTCCCAGCCCATTGCGGAGCTGGGTGCTGCACAGCCATGTAGGAGGGGAGAGACTCTGCCCCAGAGAATTGGTGACCTGGGCCAGGAAAGGGTGAGGGGAGGGAAAGGGCTCCTGCTTCCCGGGGAGCTCAGCCACGCAGGGAAAGAATAAATTGCTTGGAGTTTCCCACTGGGGGATATCCGTAGCACTCAACTTTAATCTGCTTATGCTCCTCATGTAGTCAATGAATAGGGAGAGTTTTTTTCCAAAGGCAATGCAGAGCACCCAAGGGACCAGGAGAGGGGTGACATAGCGGGTCTGGGGGATGGCGACATCCTGGATGTGCCAGTGGCTGGGTGCAGGGACAACCGGAGCACACCCGCTCCCGACTCATTCTTCCCAGCTCTGCTCCCGAGCACGGCTGCTTTTCCAACCTGTTTTGACAGTGCAAAGCAGCTGACAGGACAAATACCTGAGGGTGTGAGGGCCCTCTCAAGGTGACACCGTCCTGCTTGTGGTTTGTGGTGGCTAGCACAGGTCCCCAGGGCAGAGAGTGTCTCACCAAGAGATGCTCTCATCTCAGATGCACAGGCTTCAGGGGAAATCCCTATTCACACTGGTGCTCCTGAGGTCAGAGCCAACCCTGAGCGCCTCTGGGAAGGGATCTGCTTTGCCCAAGTCCATCTCAGGGCTGGTGGCAGCAGAAGCCACCCATCCCTGCACCCCAAAGAGCATCCACGCTCCCAGCAGCAGTGGCAGGGCTCTCCCTGGCCAAATGCATCCCAGCTGCCGGCTGAAGGAAACATTCCCTGAGCTGGTGGAGGGTTTCTGGTAGCGGCTGAGGGACAGGATAATAAAACAGGAAAAAATTAACATGTAAAAAAACATAGCTGCACCTGAAGCAACAGAGGCAAAGAGAGTCAATGCAATTCCCCTCAATGCCAGAAAGGAACTATAAGTCAGGGGAACAGGCTGGTGCCCCCATCCCTCCCTCCCGCTCTCGCTAACTCCTATTTCAAAGGCAGACAAACAACACACTGTACTGTGTGGCATCTCCACTCTTAAATCTTCCTGTCTTCGGGTTCGTGTAATGTGAGCCGGCAGGGCAGGATCTGACCCTCTCGCCTAGCCGTTCGGGGCACAGCCTCGGCTCTGGAGAGAAATCCCCCAGTTGGATCTCTCAAAGCCCCCGAACAAGCCGAAACATGTCCTTCTGGGAGAGGCAGCTGGTCCAAAGCGCTACTGCAGCCTCTGATCCTCGGGGCTTTGGGTTCAAACTTTGCGAGCAGCACCCGGCACTTGCAAGGCAAAGGGTTATGCTGGCGCAGCAGCAGCGCTGCAGAGGTGCAGGCAAAAACTGCCCCATTTTGCAGCCCAGCTGGCTGCACAGGGCCAGGGTCTGTGCCCACCCGCCTCCCGATGAAAGATGCTCTCTGTAAACCTCCCTGCCATTTAGCTCTGCTGCAGCTTGTTTATTTGGTCTCCACTCAGATGTGGCAGCCCAAAAGCATGCATCTCCCCAGCCATTTGTTTCCCCATGTTGGACTTGAGAAAGAAGTGGGCAAAGTTGAACCTGTGTATCTGTGCTGGGGGGTAAATCATGGCTCCGTGGTGCCCTGTGGATCAGCCCCATCCAAGGCTGGAGGGAGCAGTGAGGAGCGGTCCCAGCACACTTCAGTTTTACCTCCCTGCTTCTGTCACCCACAAAAAGTGGGAATGGGAAGGGGTCAATAGGCACCCACCCAGTCAGACACCCCCAGACTCCCAAGGTGCTCCCAAAGGGCCACACAGCACACCCCCCCCACTGCCCTCGCTGTCACTGGAACCAGCTCGCTGGGGGATGTTCTTTGCATTGCAACAGCCTTGCAAAGGGAGATGAAGCTGCTGGCTGGAGGCGGCTCTGGCTGGAGCAGAGCTGAGACACCATGGACCAATGTCTTGGAAGTCATCTCCTGCCATGGGCCAAGTGCTGCATGGAGGCTGTTTGTGTTGATTGTTGTGCTTTGATTTTCTTTCTTTCTTTCTCTCTTTTTTCTCTTTCTTTCTTGCTTTCTCTTTATTTCTTTCGCAAAAAGACATAATCTCTCTCTCCCACTCTTGCTTGCTCTCGCTCTGTGAGAGCTGATGCAGTTAATTGGAGCTTCTTGTAAGTGAACATTAACACAGGCAGAGCCAAGAAGACGTCTTGGCAGCAAAATATCATTATCAGTTCTTGAGCTCCAGCCAAAATCCCCTTGCGGTCAAAACACAATTCTTTAAACTAAACAATTAAAGATTTGTGCAAGTGTTGCTGCCATGAGTTATCAAGGACGGGGAGGGGCGGCTCCGTGCCCCTGTCAGCAGAAGTTAACAGTCCTGCTCCCTGGCAGGGAAGCAGGTGACAGGCTGAAACCTCCGTCAGTGTGAAGGCATGGGGAAGGGGCCCTGGGAAAAATCTCCGATACGGACGCATCACACAAGGGCTAGCAGCCCCACAGCAGCCACAGCCACAGGGCTCATCCAGACAGTGCCGCCAGGCATCAAACTCTCCTCTTCCCAGTGATGTGGTTTTGTTCTTCCTGTTCTCTCTTCCACCCTCGGTGGAAAGTGACTTTTAGGTTTAGCTGGAGTTTCTGTCAGAACAGAACAAAAAGCAAAATCTCCAGGTTTTCAGCAGTTTGTAAAAAAATACACATAAACCCTGTCTCCTTTCCTAAATGACAAAGTATCTTTTTCTGCAAGGACTGTTTCTCATGTTTGTGCACTCAAAAACACATAAAAATGAGAGTAAATTTTTTATTATTATTTTAGTCTTCTCCCCCCCCCCCCCCCCACCA
>NW_010973436.1:3495396-3551398 GCF_000737465.1 Haliaeetus leucocephalus
CCCCCCAAGGACAAAAAGCATTTCCCAACTAGATTTAGCTGCTGAAGAGAAGAGTTTGGGAATTCACCCTTTCCCCTCTCAACACAAAGAAAGAAAAACATTGCATCCTCTGGAAACCTTTTTCTCCAGGTTAGGCCCTCATTTCAGCCTGGTGCAAACAGGGAATAAATCAGTGAAAAGGGATCAGTTTAGACAATTTCAAGTTCGGACAGGAGGCCGCGGTGTCAGGAGTGACTGAAGTACATCAAACACAAAGCTACATTTCTGGGTTCGGGTGAATCTGCTGCTGCAGCCAGTAAAATGCAAGCGGCAGATGAGCGGTGTGACGGGAAGGAGGATAATTAAATGTCATGAGATGGTGCCAGGTGGGAGAAGCACCATCCCTCTGGCTGCAGCCAGGCAAGCTGCAAAGAGTTAGTGGAAGAATCGCTGTTAATTGTCACGGGGGTAGGGAAGGGTGTGCGTGAGGAGCAAAATTTTTAAAAGATGCAGAAATATTCCCACATAATAGAATATCCCCTTTTCAGTGTTGAAGTTAGTGTTCCAGGCCTTGGGTGAAATTGGCTCCAGGGGTGGGCGAAGCAGGAGCCAATTCACCTTCACACCAGGAGGAAAGGGTGCTCGGTACTGCGGGTGTCCCCAAAACACAAAATTGCGGGGGATGAATCAAGGCGGAGAGGCCTGAGAGTTCAATTGTCTTGAAAGAGGGGGGATTAGCATCTTTCCAGCCTCTTGACTAATTTCCACCACATTGGACATTCTTGTTATCCACATAAATGTCCAAACTATGTTTTAATCCTGCCAAGCTCTTGAGACCTTGTTGCCAAGAGCTCCAGGGGCTGGAACAAATTCCCCAGGTCAGGATTATTTGCTCCTGAGGCTTCTCCTCATCCTCCAAGTGCCCTGTCCATCAGCTGCCAAAGTTTGTTGTCTTTTCCTGAGTGATGCCAATATCTTCCATATGTCATCTCCTATCTTCATCTCTCTTCCTATCCCTTCTCCCTGCTCATTTAAGCATTTGTTCCCCTTGCTTCCTTCTACCTTTACAGTAGGACCCAACACAGGCAGGGCAAAGAGATACCAGTGCTGCCTCAGAGAACCAGACTTTCCTGTATTTTCTTCTTCTCTGATACTGGCTTTTTTTTTCTCCTATCCCAGTTCCTTTCCCCAGTCTCCTGCCCACCCCTTTGTGATTCTTCCACCGTCCCTCTTTGCTGCTAACTCACCAAAGCAAGTGTAGGTCTGGTGTTACAATGACATTCCCATGTATAGTAGCTAATAGAGGAAATAATAGATAAAATATTGACTGGTTTAGAGGCAGAAGGTGTGGAAACCCAGCTCTCTGTATCTCTTATCACAACAGCAATAAAAGGCAGTACTTTTTTACACCAGTGCATGCTCAGGAGTTTTTGTGGACGAGCATTCAGCAAGATGGAAAAAGAAACTGAACCAAACCATGGATATCCAAACCTGCCAGTGTCTGTAAATAATAGCAACACCATCAAGCATCCTCCATCTCATCTGTTGGGGTTTAAGTACACCTGTAATTGTTGTAGATGAAGATGAAGCTTCTGTGATGAGAAGATTAGCCAGCATGTTGCTGATGAGTGATTTTTAGGTCTGGCCAGTGCTGAGGTGGGGCTTGGGGCTTGCTGGTACGGCGCGCTGCTCCTGCCAGCCTCTGCTCGCCTGTGCTGGGCAGGATCCTTGGAGGAGGATGGATGTGTCTGCATCCAAGGAAGACAAATCAGTCCTGCTGGGCTGTTAGCGGCAGGGCTAATTTTGCAACAGAGCTGGCTGGATCAGCTTTCCCCAACCTCTTGTGCGGTCGGCCAGCTGAGCTGTTAGGACTCGTGTGCTGGTACCTCATCACAGCACCTTGCTCCCTGTAAAATCAGCCTTTGGTTAGCAGCAAAGCGCGAGCCCTCTGCCTGTCCCACCAAAGTCCAAGTCCTGCCTCACAAAACCGGCGGCACTAATGCAACATGAAACCACCCGCCGCTGAACTCTCTCAACCCGATGTTCCTGCTCACGGGACTGCACAAATCCCAGAGAGCCGGGTCACGCGCTGGGTGCCCTGCCAAGGTGGAGGGGAGCCGGCACGCACCGTGGCCAGGGGCAAGGAGGGGTGGGAAAGGAAGGCAGTGTTTGTGAGCTTACCCATCCCTGTTTTCCAGGGCAGGGTGCGGCTGGGGTGCATTTGGGAGCAGAGCAAGAGCCATCACTTCCAATGCGTGCAGAGTCCCAGCTTGGAGCGTGTTGCCCCCGGGACGAGGAGCAAACTCTGCTGCTGTGAACCCAAACCCCAACAGCAACCCCAGGGCCACTCCTTTCCTCTTCCTTCAGGCTGAAGTAAATATGAATTTGTGGTTTGGGACTGATCCCTTCACCCAGGGGAAAGACCCTTAGAGGAGAGCTCATTGTGCTTGTGTGACATTAGAGGGGAAAAACATGCAAAAGGGGAGAATCCCCCCAATGTGGTGTTGCACAAGGCTGTGTCCAAACAGGGCTCTCTCCTTCTGGCCACAGTTCCTCTGGGCCTTCATTTGTCCCCAGCAATATTCAGCCCACGTACCTGACTCGGCTGAACCCCCTGAGCTTTGACCCCTTGCCTGGCTGTAACCAGAGCCATGTAAAAAATATATTTTCTCCATTGCACTAAATAGCTAGCTGTGGCAGGCTGCAGAGGCCCCTCTCAGTGCTTCCTGGGGACAGTCCCGTTGCCACCTGTTCCTATGGAGAAGGCTTTTTATCACAAACACTTGGTAAACAGCTGCCGCCGGAGCCCCTTTCTGCCTGCCCTGCGTTTATTCGGAGAAAGTCAATAAGGGAAAAACAAACATTCCTCGTCCTTGTGCACACACATCCCTGGGCCGCCGCAGCGCTGGCCTGCTGTGCATGGCAGACCAAGAGCTCCCAGATGGTGCCCAAAGCCAGGGCTGGCGGGCACGGCCTCAAGCCTTGCTTTAGGAAGCCAAGGAGGAAGATCGCCTTTGTAAAGGGATTTTCCCTTTTCCCTTCCCCAGCACAGGGACACATCCCTGGTAGCAAGTTCAGCAGGGTCAGATATGAAACTCAAACCTCATGGGCTTCACCTCCCAGAGGGACTTCTTTTCAGCAAGCTGTGGAGGTTGGAAAGTTGAGCTATGAATCCCCCCGTTGCCCTCGCTTGCACAGGCGCCCGATCCCTTCCCACTCCCACATGCACTTCCCGGAGGCAGGGGGAGAGGAAGAGGGCAGACAGGATCCCCCATCGCGACAAGCGCTTGCAGAGCCAGAGCCGAGAATTAACATGCTTAGACTGTAATTAGGGCTTCAGCACCGTGACACCTTTACAAGTGTCTTTATTTAAAAGCAGGTAAATTGGAGGCTTCCAGGTTGGGTACGTTAGCGGGGGGAGATGGTGGTGGTGATGGTGGGGAAGGGATGAGACAGGAGTGAATTATTTTTAGTGGCATCCTCATGCTGTGACAGGTTGACTGTGGCCTGGGTGAGGGGTAGGAGATGCAGAAACTTGAAGGAAGTTGGTTGGACTCAATGCAGGGAGAGAGTATTTGTGTAGCTCCTACCTCTGTCCGCCTGTCGAAATGGCTGTATGGGAGAGCAAGGAAAGGGGGTGAAGCTGTGTGGGTCTGAACCCCCCACTGAGTATCAAAGCTGTGCTCATCCCATTGCCTGCCCTGTTCAATTCACCTGCTTCTATCAGCACAATTTACCCTCTACCTTCTTCACTGGCAACCAGATAACGTTGGCTGAAGCAGGCTGGGAAGCAACCCCACAAGTAGGGCTGGAGCAGGAGTCGGGCAGGGGCAAGGGCTATGGGGAGCTGGCAGCAGGGACTGAACTTCCCACTGCCCCTGCAGCATCGCTGCCTGCGAGCTGCGGGCAACCCTCCTGCTGGCCCTGCCACTCGAAACCTGCCAGCCCTGCTGGTTAGAGAGACAACTTCAACATTTGGATCCAGATGATAACACCAGCAGCCTCAAAGTTCAGGGTTATTCAGATCTAGACCAATCTCTAGGCTTTTTTTTTTTTTTTGACAGCTGCTGCCTCTACTTTAGGCAAGGACATTAGCGCCGAGAGGAAAAAAAATTTGATTTTAATGCAAGCCCCAGTAATCAGCTATTTGTGATGGAATTTTATCTGTCCTGGTCTCTAAGGGATGAGAAGCAAGCAGAGAGGAAAGAAGGGTCAGAAATTAGTATGCAGAAATATCTGATCAGCCAAAGTAATTTTCTTTAATAATCGTATTCATACTGGCTGCTCTCCGCTCACTAGAAGAATTAAGTATTTAATAGTAATATATTTCATCTGGCAGCAGTTCCGTTTCGTTAGGAGCTGTGATGCCTCGCCGGGGTGGGGGGAGGCAGGGGAGGCAGTGGTAGGAGGGCCCTGGCGCGGGGCGACCTGCCGGAGAAACAAAGCTGCCTCGCACGCCGGCTTGATCGGTGGTGGGTCCCAGAGGGCTGCCAGGTTCTGCCAGCCCTCCCTCCTGCCCAGCACCCGTCGGGGAGAGCCAGCCGGTGCAGCACAGCACAGGGCGAGCTCGTTATGGAGCTATAATTAAAGAGGAGCATGCTTCTGTCGCAAGGGGAGGGGAGGTGTTGGGACCAGCCGGCACGGACATGGGAGGAAGGACTGCATGCTGCCATGGACTGTCGACGTGTTTCACGTTGGGCCCTGTGTCGGAAATCCTGTGCTGCATCCTCTGGGCTGTGCGACACAGGAGATCACACCAGAGAGACAGCAGGTTTTTCCATGGCCTTAAAGCCTATGGTTCTGTAATTGCCAGGAGATGCACTAATTATTATTATTGGCATCCATTCAGGAAAGTGTTTAAACGCATGCTTAACTTAAGCATGTCCATAAGTCCCATTGACTCTAATGGGACTTAACTACATGCTTAAATGCTGGCCTGAATATTGATGTTTTCCCAAATCAGTGATTATTCACAACAATCCCATAATAAAAGCGAGAGCTTCCCAGAAGCCGTGCAGCCCAGATCTGTCCGGGTGTCTGCCATGTCCGCAGCGCGACGTGCAGCCATCTCTCGTTCGAGAGATCAGCAGCGTCTCCCTGCAGTTTCCAACCTTGCAGCACCTCCAGGGCCTGGGTCAGAGGATAGGGACCCTGTCAGGGTCCAGGGCTCCCCCAGATGTTCTGGGGCTCCCTCAGGACATCCAAAACCAGGGAATGGGGTCATCCACTCCATGCCAGCCCTGGCTCCAACACCCACCATGATTTGCACATGCAGGGCGGGTTGGGTGAGAAATACCAGGGAGAAATTAATCCATATTTGCTAAAAAGAGAGACAGAGAGAGAAAAATTAAAATCTGAGTTGAAATCCTGTCTGTTCTTTTAAAAGCACACGATATAAACAGATGGAAAGTGATACTGGCAATTCAGATCACTCAATAGTCTGAAATTAAATACCTATGTGTTAAATTGGCAGTTCTGCAGGCACAGGGAAGGAGGCAGCCAGGGATTTCAGGGTGCATTGGCAGAACAGTGACTCGGGGATAAACTGCCTTGGAAGGGTGGGAAATGCACTCTTAAAGGCCAAACTCTTCCAGAAATAACAGCAGCAAAACAGTATCACAAACCCTTGTATTGTTGGTGCTTTCTGGACTAATTACAAGCAAAATATCAATGGCAAAGAGCACATGTATTGAATGATTCAAGCTGGTACACAAGGGGACAGACTTATTCTTTTTCTTTCTTTCTCTCCAAAAGTTTTGTACTTTATTTTCCCAAATTTGCTAAGCTGAAGAAACCAGCACACCTTCCCCTTTGGTCCCTCCATCTCACTTCTGTCCATCCCAGGTCCTGTGTTCGCTCTGGTAACATGGTCTCTGCAGCAAGACCAAAAGCTGAGGTGCAAAAAATGAACAGCTCAATCGAGCTTGCAAATGCCAGAAAATATTGTTCAGTTGAAAAAAGATCTAGTGAACTGGGACTTGGCTCCTGTGATAAATATACTGTAGTGTGGGAATAGTGAGTAAATAAATAGTATAGCAGAGCATAAGACTTCTCTCATAGCAAAAATAGTGAGCTCCAGTGCTGATAATAGTGGGCTCCAGCTAAAAAGCAGGATAGGTGATTTAGACTGCAGAGCTCTTGTGATTGTGCATTTAGACTTTTGCATGGTGATATGAGTTTGCCCGGGACACAAATGCCCTCCTTGGAGGGACAGGGAAACAACTGTGAAACAGTTTGGGATTTCAGGTATTCCTTGATGCTCATTCACGTCTGGCCAAACCTTATTCTCTTCTGTTTCACCTCCTGAATGACTGTTCAGACAGACCCTGTGTGTGGGTAAGGGAGGAAGGGGTGTCTGTCTGCACCCCCTGTCCTCCTGTCTGCACTGCGCCTAGTCCCCAAGTCACACAGCTGCTGGTCACATGCCGTGTCCATGAGAACGGTCACAGCTCAGTGCATGCGACTGAGGATGCACCAAGTGGGTGCATGGGGGATGCGGGGTTACCCTGCCAGCTCCCAGCAAAACCCCTGATTTATCTGTTATCCAGCAGCACCCCGCGATGCCGGGTCCCTCCAGCGGGCAGCGGGTGCTGGCTCCTGCCTGCCCCACGGCTCCTTTCTCGCCTCCCTCTTCCCCCAGCACCACGGCCTCCTGCGAGCTCTCCTCCCCTCGGCACTTGAGCACCTTCAAGGATGCCAGCAGCACAGCAAGAGCAATCTCTGGACACTGCTGCTCTTGGAAAGGCCCGTGCCAGTGGTCCAGCTCCCAGCAAGCACCCTTGTCCCTCTCCGGAGCCAGTGACCCCGGACATCCATCCCACGCGTGTCTCCCCTCCTTCCTCCCCTCCTTCCCCGTCCTCCTCCTCCCCAAAGCACTGTCTGCAGAGCGCGTGTTTGTGAGCTCACAGGGAACGGCGGGACACGGGCCTTTCTCTCAGCTCTAATGAAACCCTTTAATCATATTCAAATAGGTTACTGTTCAGGGGGAAAATAGAAATATGGATTTGATAGCAATAAATTTCCCTGGCTGGCTAAGCCCAGTTCTTAATTGTCCTGTCCCAGGGCTCGCACATTTCATTGTTCGTTAGGTGCTTAAGTCCCTGCTCTCATTTTGTGGCGGTGACATTACCGCTGATGGCTCTAATACTCTCATAATTTGAAAGGGGATTTGCATGATAGAACGCAGAGTATTAAAAGAAAAAGAAAAAAGGAGAGTTAAAAAAAAAAAAAGGAGGGAGGGGGCGAAGAAGGAGTGTGCGGGGGGGCAGGGGAACGGATTCAGCTTTCACTTAAAAAAAAAAGTCACTTTCTTCAAAGTCAAATCATTGTTTTCATTAAAGTGAAAAAAAAAGTGTCTCTTCTGCACAGTCAGTCCGGCCTGGCGCTGGTATTATCCTTATTGTTGCTAATGGTTATTAATTATTATTATCCTGCTACACAGAGCACTGCGGACGTGATGTCCCCAATGTCCTTGGGACAAAGAGAAAAAAAAAAAGCAGGGTGTCCGAGCCGGGGCGGGCTCCTGGCAGCCGGTGGTGTGAAGCGAGAGGGGTTTTGCCATTGTCTCCGGTGCGACAGTGTTTTGGCAGCAGCCTTGGCAGGCATCCGCTGCCAACCAGGGTCTCCGTCTCAGCAGCTTTCTTTTATTCTGGTGTGCCTTGATGCGCACTGCCCTGCTGCCAGCTACTGCCCACATTTTGGGTCAAGGGGTTATTTGGGTAGAAAACACAAAATAAAAACTGGGTCGCCCTGCTGCCTTCCTTTATCCCCAAACTTTGGTTAATGTTTAGAGACGAGCCCAAATATATCTTTGTTCCTCGATGCCCAGACCTGCATGCGGGTCCCACCACTCCCAGCGGAGCCGGGTCAGGTTCTGCACTGCTACCTCCAAGGGGCTGGAAACCAGACCCAACTTCAGAGCTGAATTTTCCTAGTCGCTGGCTTTTAAAGCCGGGAAGAACCATTATGATCATCTGAGCTGCAAGTACCAGACCCCCTCAGCACCTGGGGTGTCAGAAATCCTGATGTGGATTTTATAGTGGCAAACCTATCTCTGCACAAAAAGAGGGACACGAGTCTCCAGGCTGTCATTTTGCAACATAAAGATCAGGGGGAGCAGCGATTTCTGCCTGTGTCGCTGGCACAGAGAGCCCCGGGCCAACATAGCACCTCTACGCTGTTGATACTATTGTTATTAATGGGAATAGTATCCTGTTGTGGTTTTATCTCCCTTTGGTTTGGCTGGCTAGTTTTCCCAGCCATGAAGAAATTTCTCCCAACTCTTGACAGCAACTCAGTTGTTAATTTCCTGAAAAAAATCTGCAGTCTCAAATCTCTTTTGAGGGATTTTCCTTTTCCCATTGCTGGCTGGTTAAGGGGGAAAAGAAACATACCTAATCAGAGACCAAAAAGACTTCCCTTGAACAAGCCAGAAATTGCCCAGCCATTCCTGAGCCCAGAGCTGCCTCCACCTGTATTTATGGAGCAAGCACTCGCCAAACTAAATTGCAGCTGTGTCACCCAGTTCTGGTCCAGCTTTGGACCAATACCAGTCCACAGGCCACCAGCTAACTGGCCATGTCCATGACTGCGGCATGTCTTGAAAGAGGACTTATGCTTGCTGACACATCTCCAGCTGTCCTTTCCCTCCCCATCTCACTCATGTGAGAGAAATGCATAGAGAGAATCTGCAACCAAAAATTAGCCCTGGGGTAAAAATACCTTTTTTCACCTCTTTATATGGAGACCACAGTTATATTCTGTAGCTGGTCTGAAATTTAACGTTGGTGGATGGACACACACTACAATGTTCCTATGCTCCAGTGCACAGGAGTCCATAGCAAGGCTTTTATCCATCAGCTGTTTATTTTCTAACAATAAAGCGGTAGTCAGAAATGTATTAATTATTATTATTATTATAGTGTCTGAGGCTTGCGCAGAGATCATATTTTGGCTACTGTTCTCTTATCAAGCATCATTCAAAGTGAGAAGGGCTCAGTGAGTGAAAATCAGCCTAGGTCCATTGATCTCAGCAGAACAGGAGTCTTTTACCCCGGCTCGGGATGCTGCTTTCACACTTGCCATCCCCTTTTCCCTGTAACTCCATGGTTCATCCCAGGCTGTGCAGAGACATCGGCAAAGCCCCGGGCTGTGCATCCAGACACTTTCCTGATTTCTCTGCATTTGCACATAAGCTCTTTCCAGGCTTGTTTCAGTGGAGAGGATCCTCTGGCAGTTCATGGAGCTGATTTGAGCCCCAGAGCCACATACTAAACTCCCTCCTACAACATCAGGTATTTACCAGATGAATTCATCATGTAGGAGGTGCTGAGGTCCCCTTGCTTGGCTCGCCCCATCTCACCGAGGGCTTCCACGGGACAGGGCTCCTGTCCTAGAGAGAAGTATTGCTGTGTCTGCTCGTTCCCAAGGCTATTCACCACCCATTTCTTGGAATTTCACCATCCCTAATGCCCATGGGAAGGAGCCCAAAGGGCTCACAAAGAACAGAGATTTCTGTTTGTGTGGCTGCAACCTGCAGACACCCCAGACAGGCTCGGCACCCAGTCTCTGCGCTTGCAGGGAGTGCATGGTCAAATTCCCAAATATAGGTGGATTTTGCCAGCCCCATTCTGAGCTGTTTGCCCTGCCCTTGCTACCAACAAAACTTCTGGCAAAAACATGCCCGGGTTTCCTTGCCTTGCTTACCCCAGGCCTGGAGCAAGACAGGGATTAGCCATAAGCAAACCCAGCGTGCAGAAAGAGCTCAAAACCTGCCGGAGAGGTGCAGCGAGCTGGCTGGGCTGCGAGTCCCCTGCCCTTTGTGGGGAGAGGGATTTTGATCCAGCACGTGCGCCGGTAGATGTCTAAATCCAGAGAGACCCTTGAGGGCACGAAGGAGCCAGTTAGCGGTGCGTTGAAGGAAGGATCCTGGTCAAAATAGGATCATCTCGTCTCTCTTCTATTCTATTTTCATCACCACGGTATTGGACCACTTCCCACTAACATATTTACCCAGCGAGGTGACTACCATCTGTCTCCTCTTTATTAAAATACTCCAGGATTTTCCCCCATGAGTCGTTGCCCTTGGGAATGGGAAGAAAGGATGTCAGCAAGCTGGAGGGAGGACTGGGAAGTGGGTCATACCCTTCAGGAACACTCTCAGCCCCTCCAAACTGGGGCACGCTGTGAGTCCGGGGACACAGTGCTGTTTGGACTCGGCTGCACAACTGATCCCGGGGCGTTTTTTTGCCTAAAGCAGCCATTTCAAACGGTGCCGTGTGCGCTGCCAGCCCCCACCGTGCAGCAACTTGCTCCCCGATTACGTCACCCTGCATAAAAGGGAATTATTCAGACCTTCGTTTCAGCTGAAACAATACTGCAAATTAGCTAAATGTGTGCTCTGCTCCCCACCCGCCCCCCTCCCGCCCATCTTCCAAGGAACAAGGCCTGCCTGGTGCAGGTTGAGGTAAGACCTGGTCCGAGGTTCAGGGGATTAAGTCACTGAAGCCGATTTTGTGGAGTTTAGAAAAACGCCCATTTCCTTTGCAAAAAAAAAAAAAAGAAAAAAAAGGTCCTTGAAACAGGCCTCACCACTAGTGGTGGTTGCAGCAGCTGCCACGCACCAGGGAGACTCTCCTGCAGCGCTGGGCTTTGCTCCCAGCGCCTTGCCCACCCTGGACGGACATGGATGGGCTCTGCAGCCTCTTTGCATCCCTCCTGCTGCCCCATGCCCCTTTGCCTCAAACCCTCTACCTTTTGCTAGCCGGAGGTCTGTCCAGCAGTTGCCCCCACCAAAGCCTCAGCAGCCTCCACCACCAAGGAGGTGGCCATGCCCTCATGTTGCCACCCCAGGGTCCTGTGCAGCTCTCAGGGGGAGCCCCACCACCCCCAAATTGTCCCCTGTGCAGTGGAGCAGCATCCCCACCCTCAGCCTGCTCTCAGGTCGATGGTGGGATGTGGGACATCTCCCAGCACATCTTCCACTGCCGCTGTCCCAAGCCCCATTCGCCCCGAGAAAGCACCAGAGCCAAAGTGGAGCTTAAATATTTTTGTTCTCTCATTCACTTAGGGGTGGGTGGAGGAATGAAGGGGGGAGAAGGGAGAAGAAGGGGAGGGGGACAAAGGGGGTTTAATAGGCTCCAGTGACAGCACAATGTCCACATTGGGAAAAGATTAATGACGAAAATTAATCGCATGACCTTTCTTTCGAGGAGCTGGAGGTGAGGCGAGCCATTAAAGCCTCTTATGTTGTAATTAACGTTTGAGGGGAGAAAAGACTGGCTTTAGAATGGATGCGATCATTTAATTAGGGTTATGCGTCAGTGCCACAACAGGTTCAGAGAAGTCATAATTTAACTATAGCTTTAAATTACACAGTCAGAACGTGGATGGCAGGGTTTAATGGCAGGGAAGCGCTGCCACCGAGGAGTAGGGAAAACAATTAAATAAACACCTCGAATGGGAGAAGGAGAGGGGAGATGGCCACGGAGACAAGGAGGGCATCCTGGGCAGGGAAGTCGCAGCTTGGGTTTGTTTGAAAGGGAATCCTATTAAATCAGAGCAGGACAGAACTCAAGCCACCTCTGTCCAGCTACACACCATCGGCCTCATGTGTCCTCACCGATCAAGGTTTCCAGGGCACTGGGGTCTCTTTCTCAGCTTGGTGTTAATCCCTCAGCCCGGTATTAATCCACCAGCCCTGATTTCCCCTTCTTTCACCCCAGTGGACACAGGTCGTAATTTGATTCATGTCCAGGCACCGTGGCCCAAGATGCTGTCTGGGCAGTAACTGGTATTTGATGCTTCTGTGCAAGGCATGAGGCACCTTGAGATCAACACCAATGAGCAAAAGCAATACGTATTTACAAATATAAGATTTTAGAAAAAAGGTCAGGATTTCTATTTAGCTTTCAGGAGAAGAATTCACAAAAAAAATCCAGAGAAATGCCTGGTTTTCCCTTCATCTACATAGAAATGTCCACTTGGTGAGAGGACCGGCTGCTTTAGCGCTGCTGCAGAAAGCAGGTCTTTTTGGTCTGTGAAAGGGGAATGAAATACTGCTCGCTGCCACACCTGGGCTGTGCGGCATGGCATCAGCACTGCGTCCTGCTGGGCTTTTTGGGGAGGGTTGATTCGAAAAGGAAAAGTTGGATTGCATTTGACTTTGGCGCAGGGAACGGGTTTAACAGCTACTTGGTGCTGCGCAGGCGGGGGTATATGTTAGAGAGGAGGTGAAGGTGGATGTGTAGAGTCTTGGAAAATTATATGTGAGAAATGAGTGTCATGATCAAGTGCTGCATATTGGATGGATTATTAAGGTTCAAAATTAAAACATATACAATATTGCCGATGCCAAGAGCTCTCTAATCATAAATCAGTTCCCCTGACCCCTTCATAATCATGAGATTGCCCTAAAGAGCATGAGATTTTACATAATAATAAATGTGAAAGGGGTGTTTTTTAATTGGCCTTCTGGTTTTTTGAGCCTGCAGTGGTCACGTTTTCAAACTCTTCTTGGCAATCAGAAAGATGTTTTATTTGTTTTTTAGTGAAGGTGGAGGTTTTTCTGTAACACCGTATCTTTGTGAAATTATGCTTTAGGAAAAAAATACACATTTCTCATGAGCCCCTTCTCTGGCAACACAGCAAACAGAAGTGAGAGAACTGAAACTCCAAGATCCCAGTGCTGATACAGAACACACTGCATGGCGCAGGCTGCGGGAGCAACCCAGGAAACGGCAGGTTAAATACTGCAAATCAGAGCTCGTTAAATCGGGGGTAAATCACAAACAACTCTGCTGCCTTCAGCAGAGGCAGAAATCTGGAGTAAATAGTTCTCTGAATCTAACCAGCTGCTTAAAATCAGTATGATACTCCTGCTAAAAGGGAAAAAAATTTTACATTCTCCTTTCCTTTCATCATTCGCTTTGGTTTTCCTCTTGCTTTTGCTCACTGAGGGACCGTCATTACTGATGTGCGCTTCTCACTTTGCCTTTTTTATCTGCTTTGCCTTTCAGTGAAGGTCCTCCTGTCTTCCCACCGCACCATCAGGTTTGGGCTGCAAACCCTTCCTTCTCTTTGGGGAGAATCCCTGAAATTCTTACAGCACATAAAAATTGTGAAGGAAACCCCCAAACGCTAGCACATTATTAACCGTAAGCTCTGCAAACCCCTGTCTCTCCTGGCACACATGGTCTGAGTGCCTCTTGCTGAACCAGCGCAACCCCAGTTAGCACAAGCCAGCGTTGTGTCACCACCACTGTCACCGACAGCATCTGCACTGCTCTCTGCAAGAACAGGATCAGGTCTTTGTATTTTAATCCTGTTGGTGTTCTACTCTCAAATGAGGGTGAGCAGAAATGAAAGGGAAGGGAGAGTGCACAACACCCCTCCCCATAATTTGCCTGCTTACTCTCAGCAGAAAGGACCCCAGGCTGTGCTGGCTGCAGTCACTGCACCCATTTTGATGCAAAATGCTGAATTTTCCACCCTCTCTACATTTTTGCAAGACGTGCCCCAGAGGGGGAACGTTCACTTCCACCACACCGCAGAGCCGCATTTCGTTCCCCTCTCCTGCAGTTGCACACCAGAGCAAGCACAGCCACGCTCCTGCTCACCGCAGTGGGAGCCAGCGGATGCCACCAGCCTGCCCGGACGGCAGCTCGTGTCCTGGGGCTGGCTGGAGGACACCATCCTGCCTTCAGGAAAACTCACCAGCAGGTGCCTGTGTTTGCTCTGCAGCCACTGTGGTTTCTGTGCCTCCAATTCAGCAAAGTGCATAAGCACCTGCTTAACTTGGAGAGCGGGGTGAAGTCCATCCCTGCTTAGTGAAGCACTTGAGACAAAGTGCTTTGTTAAATCTAAGCCAAATGCAATTCTGGGCTGCATAAACAGCAAGGCCGTGCACATGCCAAAGTACCTGCTTGCAAATGGCCCCATGAACCAGGCCTCTGTCTTGCTTAGCTCTGTGTCTCATTGCTGAGCTGTAAGCAATTCGAGCCAAACAGCCCCAAATCCTAGCCAGCAGCAGTGACCTGACCATATCCAAAATCCTTAGAGCTTTGGATTTTGGGGAATGAATGGTCAGATCACTTCTGGACTGAGTTGTGCTCACTTCTGGACTGAGTTTTGGAAAAAACCAAGCAGTCTCCCAGCTCTGCAGGACTGTTCAGGTGACCAGGGCATTATTTCTGCTCTCACATGGGATCAGAACCAGCACAGGCAGACAGGTGGGCTATTTTCCAATGGGATAGAAGTGAAAATATTTACCACTTTTCTGTCCATACTGCTAGAGAGATACAGAATAAATAACAAACAAGTCTGCTCTGGAGCAAAGGGTGCTTCATTTGTCCGGTTCCTTTGTGCTCAGCTGGGATATTTGCATGCTCAGACATGCAGAGGGATACAAATGCATAAGAGGATCTCAAGCCCATTGCCTGTTTCATCCCACATCCTCACACTGTTGTATGTCAAAGCGATTGTCTAATTTTCCCCTGAACACCTGTCTCTGCAAGAAAGCCTAGGATTTGGGAAGAACCAAGAGCAAAAAAAAATGCATCAGCCACCCCAAGCCCACATTATTGCAAGCCCCATCCTTGAGAACATGCCAGGACGCCCATCACTGCTGCCCTGGGCCCAGCCCTCCCCAGTGAGCGTGGCGGCCCACGTGCTGCTGTGCAGAAGTCTTGTCAATCCCAGTTGCTGACTGCCCCATAAACCCCAGCGCCCTCAAAAGAGAGAGAAAAAATGGAAATTACTTCTATCCTTCACGGAGGTCTTGTGGCCTTAAAACTTAATAGTCTCTCAAATGCCGTAATGCAAGAGGGGACTTTTATGGACTCGACAAGGGATAATATTATTAAGGTGTGTTATTATATTAATTCCAATATTTCATGACATGGGGCGGGGGGAGAGGGTGAAGAATAAAACCTTTCACTGGGGAGTTCTGGGTTGTCTTATCCTTCCCCAGGGATGCACAGAGCGGTCAGCGAAGGCTGCCGGGGTTCCTTGGGTAGCAATGCCACTGTCACCAAATGCGCCTTCCCCTCCTCCTCTGCCCTCCCCTTGTCCCAAGGCAAACATCGAGGGTCCTGGTGGGAGATGCAGTCCCGGGGTGGCTATTCACATCTAAAGTGTGATGGGTTCGGAGGGGACAGCTGGATAAAGCCGACTAATGACCAGCAATTTAAAGCTTGTACCACCATCAATGGGGAGCAGATAGAGAGGGCTTGGGAAGGAGCAATTTTCTCTGTGTTGGGAGAAGCCATGGCTGGATCCAGGGATGTCCTGGGGAGGGCAAAGCTTGCAGCTGCTTTTCTTGTTGGTGCTTAGCTCTGGCTGCCCCTAACCCAAGGTCTGAGAGCCGGGATATTGGCTCTGCGTGACTGAGGCAGTGCTTATGGTGCTGCAGGACACCCTGGTGTTAAGCAGGGCACTAGGCTTGGGGTAGGGCTTCCTGGACCTCTGCCTGCAGGCCAGGTGGCAATGCAGGTGAGGCACCCTGTGCACAGGAACCATGGCTGGCTCAGCTCTGAAGGGATGGAGAGTGCTTTTTTGCACTGAAATCCCTTGAGGAAGGCCTCACCAGCTGCAACGGTTTGCCAGAGGGGGCAAGCAAACATCCAGAAATCTCCCTGTCCAGCCATCTCCATCACAAGCAGAGGCAAAGGCAGTCCCAGTGATCTTCCATCACCCCATCCACTAAATGCCTTCACTGTCCAAACAAGTGCCACTTGATTGTTTCCTTTCCTAATCCCATCTCTTTCTCCTTCTTTCTGTATTTCCCTCTTCCCTTCTTTTTCCCTCTTTCTTCTTCTCCTTACCTCTCCAAGCCAAAGCGCCTGCTGGGATTCTGGAGTCCAGCCACTGCCCAGCTTTCACCGTGTGTGGGCAACACCAAACAAACAGACTGTAAATAAAATACCCTCTCTCACACACACACACATATTTTCTCCATTACCTCTGCTAATACTGTCTTTCTTCCATCTTGAGTTCAATGTTGTTTTTTGTCTCTCCCAAACCCCTCCTCCTCCTCCTCCCTGCAATTTATTCCAGCTGTGAAAACCTTTCTGCCATCCCCTCTGCCACACGGGCGGATAGGTGAGTGGCAGTGAGAGAAGCCCCTCTAAGCCACTGTGGCTAATCTATCCCACATGTGCGACTTGGCGGGCGTCCCACGCCAGAGCCCGACCGGACTGCGCGGCTCCTGCTGAAATCAGCCTGGCCCTTTACGGGCTCCGGCCCAGACGCTTCCCTCCCTGCGCCGGCGGAGAGCAGCACCGGGGATGACATGGGCCATCTGGGTCTTTTCTTTTCTGTGTCCTCTTGTACTCGGTTTGACGGTGTGGTCTGAGCCTAAGGGGTGAGGTGGAAGCCTGCGGGGAGGAAGGGGTCACCATGAGGAGGACAAGAGAGGACAAGCCCCAAGCACATCTAAATATCTTAAGTCCCTGTGCTGAGCTGAAGGATGCCATGAAGCCGATCTTTGCTCATCTCAACACCCTTAGGTAACACTTTCCACTTCAACAGCAACCTGTTGGGAAACAGGTACCATCCTCCCCATTGACTGCTGGGGAAACAGCACTGCACGAGTCGGGGTGACTTGTCCCAGATCCCACCCTGAGCCATTCACGGGGCTGAGGGAAGAGCTTGGCTTTTGCGTGCCCTGTAACCACATGTGAATTCACCCTCCACAAGCTGAGAGAGGGACCCAGGAGCCCTGACATCCCAGTTAGATGCACTAAACTGTTCAGCTCTAACATGTTTAGATCCCTCTGTGGCTGATGGAGACAAAGATGAAGTAAACCCCATGCATTATTCCAGTCCCACGACGCTGTATTAGTCAATAACAGATCCTTGTTCATAAGCACGGGCATGCATAAAAAGATCAGATCATCAAATCCTTCCATCTCTCTGTTGTGTTTTTTTTTTTTTTAATAAATACATATCGAGGCTTTTACAAAACAGAAATGAGAAGCGTGTTTGGCGGTTGGCAGAACTTTGTGTGGGAGCCAAAGTGCCGTCCTGCCTGCCAGATCTATTTGTCTATCACTCGAAGCTGCCAGTCAAGGCAATGCCGCCGGCACCCGGGGGACGGCTGACAGCATGAGCCCTGGAGACTTGGTGGGGGAAGAGCCTCACTAAACCTTTAAAGACCACTTTATTTAACAGATAGCTTTAGTTAAGCAGTGGTTCCTGCTGGGCTATTTTCCTGGCTTCCCTGTGGTCTCAACACCAAGCAAATAGACAGGAATTTCCCGTCGCAGCCCAGGGATACAGCGAGAGGAGAGGTATAATCCTCGCTTTCAAGCAGGTTTGAGGCAGAAGCAGGACATGCCCGTTGTCCTATAGTGCTAATTGCCATCCTTGATGTGGCCTCGAGGCTCTATGGAAGTTGTGTCTGTCTGAACATGTGGCTTGGCCTGATTTTAAGCTAATAAGGATCTTTACATGCCCCTTTGCCCCACTATTCCCCATCCCAGGCAGCTTTTCCTTGCCCAAGCTGTGCTTCCACCCACACTTGAAAATAGGAAAGACCTTGAGGAGGCCGTGTCCTCCTGCTGACACCAGCTCAACCCAGAGATCTAGAGACATAAGCACAGCTGAGAGTACCTATCCAAAATCAAACGACCACTGGCTCTTCACTAATCTCCCACCACTGAGACAGAGCCTCCTACAGAAACCACATCCACACACGTGCATACACCAACACTGCAACATCTGCAGGGCGTGCACCCTTGTCACCTTCAGATGACAAGTTATATCTGATTGCCCAAAACCAAAGTGGGGCAGATCTGTCAGTCAATTGACCCATCAACTATGCTTTTCTCACCTGCCTCTCACCTTACTATCAGGGCTGTAAATGCAAAAAGAAACCAGTCTGTTGGAGTACTAATGTGTGGGTGAGCTCCATTGCACCGTGATGAGTAGGTTAGCTGCAACGTGTGTTGTTAAATAAAGATTTTAGAAAGGCAGGAACTTGTAAAACAAATAAATAGGAGCTCTTCTTAGCGAGTCTGAGTCTGAGGCAAAGCAGAGGATTGCTGTGCCGCGTTTCCTAAATGAAGTGCATGCTCGGGCTGTGCATTGCTCAGACACACCAGCGAGGTCCTGACTCCTCCAAAGTGAACATCTGCTCAATAAATGTTGTCTCCCACCTGATGGAAGCAGTTGAGTAAAGGTGTGGATTTGTTCCAGATGGGGAGCATAGGTGCCATCATCTGAATTCAAACCAAAAATCTACGTGTTGAGCCCTGCTGAAGGGATCATCTTCCTCCCTGCTCCTGCTGCTTCCAAGCAGGAGGCAACGCTGAAAATGAGAGAGAGCGTGCAATGCGAAGGTGCAAGGATAAAGCGCCAGCCTCTGCTCTCCTCCCCTGCCTCCTGTGCCTTTTCCCCACTCTCCTCCCCCTGGCTCCTGTCTTGCTTTGCACGACCAAAACGGGGTTGTGAGATCCTTCCTCTGCGCTTGGCCCTTTGTGGGGACCTTCCTGGTCATTTCAAAGAGCAAAAAATTTGACTGCAAGATGGAAATCCCACTGCCCAAAGGAAAACAGCTTATGTAAAGCGTAAAGCTCCTTTAGCACTTGTGCAAGCTTTGGGCCTCAGGTGATGGGGAGCAGGGGCAGGGAAAGGACCCCGAGGGATGGAGAAGGTGCAGTAAGCCCAGGAGGGGAGCAGACCTGTCCTGTGTAACTCCTGGGATATTGACTGTTGGGACACAAGGTGGGGAGAAGAAAGGAGAGTAATGGCCCTGGATTTCCCCCAGATGTGTGGCGGGCCCACATGATTGATGGCATCTGTCTTTTGCTTTATTAAACTTGTGCAGCCATGTTCAGCCAGGGATTTGCAAGCGGCTTAATGAGTATTAGGGAGGAATCTCCTGGCAGGACGGGGAGATTTCAGGGGTTTGCCGAGCCAGTGGCAGGAAATGTCCTGCACAATGCAGCATGTCCTGCAGGACAGGGGCTAGGACGCTGGGAGCAAAGGGAAGGGCAGAGGGGTGATGCCTGCAGGGATGCATTGCTGCAGGTTGTTACCTCGACCTACAGCCTGCGGCAACGGGACAGGCGTGCTGAGTCCGGAGGTGGGTGGTAGCAAAGGGAGCCAGCACCAGGCTGGGAGAAGTGCCGGTGCTGTCTAAGGAAAACACACCTTTGTGCACAAATGAGCCGGGACATCGGCAAGAATTGATGACAGCAGCCTTGGTTTGCTGTCTAGGTCCTGAATCCAAACTCAGAGCTCCGATAGGAACATCCTGAGTGACAGTTCACTGGTGTGTTCGGGAACAAGTTGGCGTGAGAGTCCCTTTTCCGTGGGGCTCAAAAGGCATTTTGAGAGATGAGTTAACCCAGAACCTGAGGTCTGTCGTGGTCTCTGCTGCTGGGTCAGACCTCTGCTGTGCACAGGCTTGGCTGCACAGCCTCTTCCTCCTCTTTTGCTCTTTGATGGAGGATTTCAGAGTGCCAAGACCTTGTGTCATATGGCTGCTTTTCCTACTTAGCATAGATGTACATGCACATGTGTGCATTAGTGTACTTATATGTGTAATATTTGTGTGTATCTATATGCAGGGTGGGGAAGACTGACATAGAACTTTTAATCTGCAAACATTTGCAACTTAAAAGCCTGATTAAATAGAAAAGTTTCTCAGCTGCAGATGAACATGGTACCTTCCCCATGCCCCCTGACCCAGGAAAACACTCCAGGATATTTCCAAGTTGATTCTCCATCCATATTACATGAACCACTATGTGAGGCACCACCTGCACAGGGCACCATTGCTGTGCTAGTGCAAGGCCACAGAAAAAGCTTCCCTTTTCTCTGCTCTGAGCACTTGAGATACACAGTGCCTCAGTCTTCTGCCAGCCCCCACACCTTCGAAACCCTGCAGGTTATGTTCCTCTCTTTCAGTTCTTGTGACCCTTTTCTGCATCACTTTAAAGCCTTTTTGTGATGGAAGACACCCCTGGACTAGATACCACAGTATGAAAAGGCTTGCTTTTTCCTCTGCCAATCTCTCGCCTTTAATCCCTTACCTACGTCACTCCCCGGCTCCATCCACACCCTCTCCACCCTGGGCACATCACGGTCACAAGTCTCTGCACAAACTCAGGCCTCTGACGCACAAACAGCATTTTTAAATGAAATCACTTTGGTTTCCTTCCATTCAAATCCTGATTTTCACTTTGTGGGGTTTGGGGATTTTTTTGTTTAAACTGTCTACCTTGGCCACAGCAGCTTAACACTTCATTTTGCTTTTTAAAAGAAAGCTGCGAGTCTTGGGTACCGCTTCCACAGTGTTTTAATTTAAAAGGATTTCAAAAGAACTTTTAAAAATATAAAGAAAGGGGATTTCAGGAGAAAGTGAATCCAGAGCAGTAGGAGCCCCAGCGAATCCTGGCGGTGGTTTGCACCGTGCCGTGTTGGGGCTGACCAGGGAGTCACAGGGAGGCGATTCCCTCCTCCAAGGCCAGACCCAAGGAAGAAAACCCCAGAGCTCCAGCCCAGCCCCGCTCGGGAACGTGCCCTCTGGCCTCCCATCCCTCCTTCCTCCCTGCAGCCTCCCCGCTCCCTCCTTCCCCTAGAGCTTCCCCCTCCCTGCCTCCTCTCCAGCTCGGTTGTTTTTCTTATTTTAATTTTTTTTTTTTTTCAGGGGTTTTTTTTTTTTTTTTTTTTGGTGCCTCTCTTTGTCAGAATTAGTCAGGGCTGAACTGCCTCCACTCCCCAAGGAGACCCTATTTCACCCTGCCTAAAGTTCACCGCCTTGTCAAACCGAGCTAATCTCCTGCCGGGGAAGGAAAAAGGCTCATTTCAAACTGCTGCACATTCGGGGAGCGGCTGGGGGAGGAGGAGGTCTTCCTGGCTCCAGCCTGAAAAGACCCCGGACAATAATACCCCTTTTGTTCTAGGACAGTGGGAGGGGGCTCGGCGGTAGGAATGAAAGATGGGGGATATTAAAGGAGCAGGTGAAAGACATGCGTCTTCAGCAGTCACAGATAAGAGCCGACCCCCTTCTAATCTGACTGAAGCTTATTATCTTACTGCCACAGTCATTACTATTAATATTAAATACGAAAAAAGAAAACTGCATGAGACAACAACCTTAAAGAGGCTGCTTTAAAGCATCAGCAGACGTGGAGGTAAAGCGGGTGGCTTGGGCCAGATTCGCAGCTGGGGTAAAGGAGGTGTTTCTCCAGGGATGCTCAGCCGACGTTTGCCAGTGGAGGAGTTTGTCTGGCTGCAAGTTGTCCCTTTGAGCCAAAGCGTTTGATGCAAGAAAACTATCTGAGCCAGAGTCTCTCTTCTTACTTTTCTTAGCAGAGAACAGCAAAACTGGGGTTTCTTGGCATACGTGGGGATGTGTAAGGTAGCGGAGGAGCTGGGCTATGCCTTGCTCGGGCTCTTCGGGGGGGCTTTCCTGGATGAGGCCACGGGGCTGGCGGCTGGGCTTAGTGGCGTCTCCCCCAGCTGAGATGTTTTATAAGGGAGGCCAGAAAGAAGGGAGCAGCGTGTCTGCACAGCGCGGCACAGCACAGCGGAGGGAAGGGGGGATCCGGGAAAAAACAGGCACATGGAGAAACTCGCTCCCCGTTTCCCTCCCTACGCGTGCCTTCTGCTCACAGAGCATCTCACCAGACCTCACTCAGCCAAGGGCTGCTAACTCCCCGCCGCATTGCCGGGCTGCCTGGAGGGGAAGGTGGCTCCAAGCCCACCGTGAAGAGCCCGCGACTCGGTCTCCGAGTGTCCCCCCAGCTCCATCCCTGCCACAGGTGGCCTTGGGAAAAGCACTTGGCGGCTCTTTGTCCCCTTTCCCCCTCTGCGAAGGTTTCCTTTGTTCCAATTAGTCCGTAGGCTCTCCAAGGCAGGGGATCCTCCCGGAGCCTGTTTGCACAACGTTCGCCCCAGCAGCCCCGCACCGCCTCTGTAAATACCAGCCACGCAGGGCAGACAGCAGCCGGGCAGCTCCGGAGGTCCCTCTCCCACCAGGAGTCCTGGCTGAGCAGGAGGGGAAGCAATTCCCCTCCCAGCGCAGGAGAGAGAAGCTTCCCAGCTGAGCAGAGGGCTTATTTTTACTGTAATTTGACAGACCCTGTTGCTGGAGCACTGATGCTTTTTGTGCATGGAGGGGAATGGGTGGATTTGGGAACTGGGTTATTTATTCTCCATGTCAGGGGGTTACCAAATGTCAGCTGAGCATCCCTTTTGCACCAGCCCAAGGAGCAATGCTCCCACCCTGGCTCAGGGACTGAGGTCCTCTCCCAGGTAGGGCCAAATCCACTCCCCAAAGCTCCCAATGAGCACAGCCCCTCCTACCAAAACCCTGCTCAGCCAGGGACTAGCGAAGGTGGGTCCGAGCGGGCTCTTTGTGCAGCAGTTGGAGCACAAGCAGGCGACTTTGCTGGCACAGTCGGGATGTTTGCTCTCCCGTCCTCCCTCGGCAGCTCCTCCGCGTCGCGTCGAGGTGGGGGGGGGCAGCGGGGATGGACAGCGGCTCCTGCCAGATGTGTGGGGGTTTCCCTGCTGGAAAGCTTCAGGGGGGCCTTCGCCACCCTGGGGAAGGAACGCCGACGGCCGGGCAGCAGTGCCGCAGCTCGCAGCGCTTGTGGGACTATCATTTATTAGCCACGCTGGGGCAGGAGGTGCCGGAGGGGGAGAAAGCCCCCAGGAGGGGATTTGCCCACTGATTTGGGGAGGGAGCTGGGGGCCATAACCCCCTGCCTAGTGCTGATGTTGCAGTGGACCCCGTGCGAGGATGCAAAAGGCTCGATGCCGAGCTCCTGGCATGGCTGTGCCTCTGGGGAAGTGCAGGCTACTCCATCGTACGAAGGGGCCGGCATGGTCAGGCCCTTCAAAGGCTCACGGGTCTGATCCTGAACCCCACCAACCTCATTGCAACAAAAGGGCCTCTGAAAGGCCCTCCGGGGCCCTTTCCCCGCCGGCTGCACCTGCGCGAGGCAGGCAGAGCTGGGCACCGCGTCCGGCAGCCTTTCCCAGGGCGCCCGGGCTGCCCGACGCGGTGGGAGAGCTCCCGCCCGGGTGAGGCACCAAGGAGGAATGTTTGCAGCGGCCTCCTTCCCCTACAGTAAACATGAACGGATGACCCCGGAGCGACATGCTAGGGTTGAAATAGTCTGTCTGTGCACTGGAGAGCCGTGGGAATGCAGCGGCGGTTACGTCACACCGGGGAGACGGCGTGGCCTCGGGGAACGCGGGCGCAGCCGTGGCCTCCGCGGGTCGGGGCTGGGGGGTCTCTGGTCCGGCCGTGCCCTGGGCGGCAAACGCGTGCAAGCCGCCAGACCTTGCCTTTGCGAGGAGGAAAAGATAATGTGGTTATTTATTATCAGCAGCTGGCTAGGATGTATTGAATTGACAATTGCTAAGCTGGCGGCAGGATGCTAAAATACGTTAGCTAAGTTATATCAAAATCTCCTTCAACTTCTACAGCTGGCAGAACTGGGCAGGATACATAAGGGAACAACTTTAGCACAGCAGTATGGCTCTCTTGTTTCCATCATCCAAGACAAGCTTCTGGAAAGAAATGGGAAAAATCCCTGCAGGGAAATAGCTCAAAGCCATGCAGAAGTTTGCTAGGATGGAACAAAATGGGAAACGCCTGTTCTTCGCGCTAACAGGCAGGTCCAGAAAGCAACAAATCAGGGCTTGTTCTGTTACACTTTAATATTGTTTTGTGGGTTTTAAGAGGGCTGTTCCAGGAGCCCAAAGGCCTCTGGGCAGTTTTTTACCCTTTGTACCCAAAGCAGCTGGACGTAGCTGTGCTCTGAAAGAGGCAGGAGCCTGGGAGATTGCGTGGAGGGGTTGACATGTTGGTGGCATGACCACACCATGCACCAAGGGAAGCCAAGCCACACTGACCGGCACAGGCTGATTGACCTCCCGTTTGGGTCCAGAAATAAGAAGTGAGGACTAAACTCCACATGTGGAGGGAGCCCGCAGCTTGCCACCCTATGAACAGAGATTGACACCTCCAAAAAGAAAAGGCCTGGCCGTTATCACTTGTAACTCCCATTTCAAAAAGCTTAACTTAAGTTATATTACTTTGCCCTCCTACAGACAGAGAAAATTAATCGTATTAATATTATGGGCCCCACACTATTAAGTACTAAATATCTGCAGACACTGACTCTGCATATAGCACATCTGCCCCAAAAGGGCATGGGAGATCCCATGGTTCTTATTAAGTCAGATGTGGAAGGGTGACTTGTTGCTTAATTTCAGACCGATGCATGTTTTCATAAAATTAGTCCATTGAAGCAGGGATGGAGGCCGTAACAATATCCTGCATGCCGGCAATTTTCCACTCCTGTTTTTCAAAGCTAGGTACATTTTTTTTTTGCTCTAGAGAGTCTGAATGTGCTGTTCCTTATCTAATCTTGTATTGATGTGTCTGTTAGACAAGGTATGCAGCATGTGTCACTTCTGAATACCAGCATTCAGGACCAGCAAGCTGCTCTGGATAAGCTATTAATATTTTTGCATTTCGCACCGCACAAGGCTTTTTCTTTGCAGATCTTAAAGCACTCAGTTAGTTAGTTCATTATTCTTCCAGTTTATAAAACAGTAATAAGTAGTGTCTATAGAGACAAGCCAGCCTTTGACACACACATGAAACCACATCAAGTCAAGGGAAACGATGGCAATACCATACATATAACAATAGCAGAGAACCAGACCTAAAATAAACCTAATTCCCCACGCTGCATTAAGCTTTGCATGTTCAGCTCGAAACAGGCAGGACACCCTGCAGTTCATGAGATGTAGGCTATTTTGGTCTTAACAAATATTAATTAAGCCTCTGAGGATGGATATTTGTTGTATCTTTTGCTCTTGACACAACAAAAATAATCTGAAGAAGCTACAAGAGCAGACAAATAACTGTGTTTACTAAATATGTGCAAATACCTTGGCCCAGCTGGATAGACAGGGGTGTTTTGCCCTCCTCTCCAGCAAAGGCTGTGCCCAGCACTGGCTCAGCTGCACACTGCATAATGCTGTCCCAGAGATGATAACAGCTGAATTTCCAACAGAAACTGGGTTTTGCTCCTTAACTTTAAACACTAGGATGAGACAAACCAGCCTTGCCCCTGGGAGCCCCAAACCACACATCCTTTAGGCAATACAGCTTCAGTGGCCAAAATTTTTCCAACTCAAGAGCCTGAATTTAGGCTCACAAATCTGTATTTAAGCAGCTGAATGAGAATCCTCTGGAGTCCGCAACTCCTGGGGGGATGGAGATGTGCTGTGGTTAATGCTGTGGTTGTTGTTATCATCGCCAACCCCCAAACAGGGTGTCGGTACTTTATAGCTAGTCAAAAGGAAGAGTCTCTTCTCTGAGGACAGCAAAACCTGCCTCTGTAATTAATTGTAGGAGCTGTGGGTGTGGAAGATAGCAGGCAGACATATGTACGTACTCATATTTGCACCGCAGTAGGTCAGGAAATGGGGTTTTTCTCTACTGAAAACGTGAGCTTTTTTTCAGGGGAGAAGACAAATCAAGTCTCAGAGCTACCTTGAAACGTGGCAGTGGGAGGAGAGTGGGGGGATGCGCCCGGACCCCAGTCTCTGAATTTCCCAGGATGGCCACTGCTTTTTTGGAAGGGAAGCAGGGGCCATTGCCCCAGTATGGTCTGGTTTTCAATGAAAAGTTGAATGATTCCTGGGGAAAAAGGCACATTTCACACACAGAAGCCCTTGCCACCCATATTGGCATGGGAGAAAACCAATTTTCCAGTGAAACCCCCCTCCAAGACAGTTTCTAGCTGAGAGCAGGTTTATACACACACCTCTTGGGCCACAAAAACTGCATGGCTCAAACTTTTCCAACCTGAGGGCCTGGCCCTGGGCGCACACATCTGGGTTTGGGCAGCTAAACCAGTACCCTGATTTTCGGAGGAACTTAAGAGCTGTGAATCCCACCAGTGCTGGACCTGTTCTGGGCAGGCTGGCACTGACCTGCATGGGGTTTGTGTGTGTCTGGGTAGAAATGGGGGCAGGATTCAGTGGGTTTGTCCATACAGGCTGTGCCACCAGATTTTCTAGCCGATCCTAGCAAAAAAAAAAAAAATAAATAAAGAGGCACAAAAAAAAGCAGGAGGGGGCAGGGAAGGTGGAATTAATAAAAGAACAGGATTAAAAAAAGAATGGAGAAGAAAGTTTTATGAAAAAAAGAAGAGAAAAAGGAGAAGTAGCTTCACAAAGTGACACTTAATTCAAAGCTTTTACTTTGGCTTTTCCACCTCGGAAGCATGAAAGCAGCTAAATTAGCAAAACAGAAGTAAACTGTTGACTGCTTCATTGCAGGATTAAGTGTGATAAATGGAGGTTTTGTTCAGCCTCTGTCCAGATGTTGTGTCTACTCTGGGTGTTTTTTTTTCTTTTTTTTCTTCTTCTTCTTCTTCTTTTTTTTTTACATTCTTGGCCTAAGGCCCATATATATTTTGGATACTGCAGGGAGTATATAATATCATTGGAAAATGATGTGGTCTGGTAACCTTTTAAATAACATTTCCTCCCTCCTCTCTTTTCTAATAGTTTGTTTTTCTTTCCATGTTTTCCTTTTATTGGGGGGAAATTTTTTTTGGAAATTAATGAGGCCAAAGTTTTAAAACAAACAAAACAAACAACCCCCCCAAACAAACCAAAGCAAAAAACCACGCTATTTCCCTCCCCATTTAGGAGGGGAAAAAAGAGTTAAGGGACTTGTAAGGGCGCAGGCTAAGGATGTGTTTGGGACTTTTTTTTTTTCCTGTCTAGAAAACCTTCCTGATTATTTTTTAACATTCCCAGTGCACTTGGCCCAGAAGCCAGGCTGGGTTTGGGACAGCAATTTCAGTTCCTCGCTGTGTTTGCATTGTGAGAGCCCCCCGACCCCAAAAGCACTTTTTTTTGCCTTGCATTTCATGAATCGGAAGTACCTGTCGCTCCTGGAAGCGCTGGACGGAGAAGGCCGTTGACCAGCCTTTCCTGAATCTCAAACGACAGCATCCAGCAGGAATTCAGACCTCCCAATTTTAAGCAAAACAAGCCAGGGGAAGGTGGCGAAGGCAGTGCCCGCAGAGCTGCACAGCCATGGGGCAGCCTTCCCGGTGGCACCACCAAATGGGACGAGGTTGCCAACCCCTTCCCCATGGCCGGGCAGCATTCCCCAGGATTTTAGCATCCCCCTGCAAAAATAGCAAAGCCGTATTTTTGCATCTCCACTGCTCTGTGTGTTTTGCAAGTGGCCGAGTGCTCCCAGGAGCTGCTTTACCCCACCACCACGGCTTCTCCAGTAGAGATGGCACTCCAGCTCCACGCTCCCCTCTCGCCTTCGGTGCTCCCCATGGGGCTCCCAAGTTTTTTTCCAGAGTCCACCTTAAAAATCACATCTCGACAGTGGCTGTGCCTCCCTTGGCTCAGCCTGGCTTCGGGAGAGGAGCCCGGCCCAGGCTAAAATTGTGCTATTGACTCACCCGCTGGCAGCGGGCTGCAAGGCCGGCACACCACTTCAAGGCAGTTAAAAGAGCATTTGGGGTCTCACCCCATGGAGGAAGGACCACACTGGTTTAACCCTGCGAGGGCAGAGCCCTCTCCCTTGGGTGTGCTGCGGGCGAAGGGGGATAACCAGGGGAGCAGCATGGATGGTAAGGAGGGGTACCAAAATGGGTTGATTTAACCCATTTATACCAGCCAGTGTGGGGTTGCCACTGGGGGATTTAGGGCAGGACAAAACAAGGGTGTTCACCACCCAGACACGGAGTTTTCCCCCTTGGAGCATGGTCTGGATGTCAGCACCTACATTACTTAGGACTAGATTTGCAGTGACTTTAACAGCCCTTATCGCTTCCCACTCTGCCAGTGCAAGGGGAAGGGTGAACCCGCTGGCTCCCACTCATCAGTGACGGGGCTGTTGTGACTGTAAACATCTGGGAAGGGATGGGGAAGCATCCCTATGACAGTGCCGTGAGGATGGCCGGCATGGAAACCCTCTGTGGGTCTCGGATGCTGCCCCTGCTTGAGGCACAGAGCCTGGGTACTCCCTTCCCAGGATGGCTGGGCTATCCCAGCGTTACTGCCGGCACCGACTGCCTGTGCCACTGGGTACGCCCCAGGCTGCAATGGGACAAGTCCCCATTCCCCAGCATGGCCCCATGTCCTGTGCATTTTGTTTTTTCCAGGGTGAGTTAAAGAAACTGAACCCCCCCCCCCAAGAAAAAAAAGGTGAGAATTTCAGCAGATAAAAATGCAAAGCGGCAGCCGTTCACGGCAGTAAACACCTTGAAAAGTCGCTCTCAATTTTTCTCCCCACCACCACCTCCTTGCCTGCCCTCCTCTCCCTCTCCTTCCCTCTCGCTCTCTCTTAAGGTAGCAGCGTGGGAGCTTTGCCAAAACATTGCGGTCCCGTGGGGAAGCTTTCCTCTCACTGAAAGAGCCCTTGCGCCTGCCAGCCCAATTAAAACAACGTGAAAGGAAAGCAGCATCTGGAATTGCGCTGCCTCTCACAGCCAAGTCACAATTGTTTAGTCTGAAAGTCGTTTCAGGGAGAGCGGGGCTGGCTGGCTGCGCAGTGGCCCCCACATCTGGATTTGCGGCTAGACAGCCTCTTTGGCTGCAGTCCTGTGTGCATGTGCATTTTTAACTTTAGGATATGCTGACAAGTTAAGAAGTCAGAAAGTCAGTCACAGTAACAGCCTCCGCGGCCCCTTCCTCCCTCCGCCCCTTTCTAACACACACACGCAGTTGACTAAATACAATTTTCTGACATCCTTTCATCTGGAGAGAGTTTCTTCCCTTTCCAGCCTGCAGCTTGGGTCCCCGATGAGTTATTTGAGCTGAGCCAACACATGTGAACAAAAAGTCTTCTCTTTGGTTTATGCTCAAGGGCCCGTCTGTGCTACCCACATTTCGCCGGCAGCGGGGCTCTGTCGCGCTCGTGCTGCGGCTGCCCCGCACGGGGACCATCGTGGCCACCTTGCCGCTACCCTCATAGCCAGCCGTGAGCCGCGGATGAGGGTGCGATAGGGGCCAGGATGTGTTTGGGGTTGAGCTGCCCATCGGGGCGTGCAGCCTGAAGGGGAGGGCAGCGGCGTGCAAAAAAATGAGCTACTGATCCCAAGCGGCGCTGCGGGAGCGCTTCCAAGTCAGCCTCACCATGTTTTGGCCAAAGTTTTTGCCTGCATTTATTTTTTTCCTCCAAAGCCCTGGCCGTGGCTGAGATGTCGGGGTGTTGGTCATTCATTCGGCAGGCAGGATCCCCCAAAAAAGGGATGGGGAGGGCAAATCTGAGCTTTTATAGACACAGCTCAGGAAAGGCCACTGACCGTGCTGCCATTACCAGCTTGCGTTTGTTCACGCAGTGCCTAGAAAGAGCCCGAGCCCCCACCAGCGTGGTTTTGCCATCCCAGGAGCCAGGACAAACAGCAAACAGAGAGGGGCTGGCCCAGGCCCAGGAGTCAATGCCTGGGCAGCCCCGAGGCAGCCACCGTGCCGGCATGGTCCAGCCACCCCTGTGAAACCTGCTCACCAAAATGCTGCCAGGCGAACCCGTCAGGACAGGTGCACATCCCATCCTCCTGCAGGACCAATACAGCAGTGAGAGGCTTCAAGAGAAAGCCCTTTTTATAATGAACGACTTTCCTCCAAGCTACCAGAAACATCAGCACAACTGAGCTAGCAGCATCTTGCCTGGCTCCTGCTTATGTCCCTCCCTTTGCCCAGCTGTGCTTTGCTGTATTCATCTGCGCGCTGTGTAAAACGGCGATAAAATAAAGGAAAGTTTCCATTTGAAGGGAGGTAGTTGTTACGGGCTGGGGGCCCCTGCTGCCACCTGGACCTGTTCTGGGCTCTGCTCTCAGACCCAGGCCGACTGCACAAAGGCTGCTCCACATTACAGCCACGAGTTTTCAAAAGTGGCTACTGATTTGGGGCGCAGTCAAGGTTTGGTGCAGAGATTCCGAGCACCCCAGGCTCGTGGATTCCCATGGATAAACACCTACCTGCCCCATTAAAGTAAATGCCATAAATCCAGGGTCTGAAAAGCCTGGGGGCAATGTTCCAAGGTTTGCCCTCTGGGAAAGCAGCTTTTTGCTTTTTTCCCTTGGTTTCCACCTAGAGCTAAGCTTATCCTGCCCCTCACCCCAGCGTCAGGCCACGTTGCTTGGCCTTTGCTCAGCCCAGATTAAACAGCACTCAGAAACGGGGCTCCCGCCTGCACCAGAAACAAGATTGGGGGGATCCCAGGGAACGGCCGGCTGCCCTGAGCCCCTCGGGATTTGAGGTGAGTTACTGTACTCGGGTGGATGGCTGCTTTTCCAGCCGCCCTTCCGCGTGCTCTCCCGGGTGTCCCTCGTGCTGCCCGCACCTCTGCCCGTGTATGTGCAGGAGTGTCGCCACCAAACTGGTTTAGCAGCTCTGTAGGGCGAGTTATGTTGTTTCGAAAGGCTCCCAAATACATGTTGTTCGCAAAGCTCTCCTGTATAAATAAATACCAGCATTTCTCTCCTGACCTTTGCTCTTTTGCCGGGTTTCTCCTAAATGCAGAGCATACGAAACCGCCTTTTATCCCCAGAGAAGCCCAAATCACCCTGTCTCCATGTCTCTATGTGCATGGTGGTGCAGGGACACATCTGGGAACTGTCTTCTTCATCCTCCTCCCTCCCCGCAGCCTTGGACCTTGGGCTCATAGGAGACCCAGAAGCATCTGAGCTTCTCCTACCTTGAGGTGAGGGGCTGGAAAAGGGATGGAAGAGCAGTACCATCAATGCCAGCATTCACAAATCCCATGTGAGGCCTCCAGCTTATTCCGAAACAGGCTGAAAACCCATGCCATGATGCTTTAGTGGCTGCCCCTGATAAATTTGTTGGGGTTTTCTTTATTTGCCTTCTGCTTTCCAGGCCTGCTGGGGTAGTGAGGCCATATCTCCAAGTGTGGCTGGGTGGCCAGAGCTTTTGCAATTTTATCAGGAGTCTCGTGGTAGCCAGTGTTTACTCTGAAACCTGTCGTGTGGCTTTGTTCACTCCGGCTTGCTAAAACACTGGGAGATCCAGGGAGCTAGAGAGCCAGAGGAGAAAAAAATATTCATATAGCAATAAAAGAAAATAAAACCTTTAGGAGCCTAGACCTGATTGCAACCTTCTCCCCGCAGGGCCTGCATCGTACGTTGCTGATTTTCTGTGGTGCAAGAGCAGACCCTTGTCCTCTGGCTGTGTGGCAGAGACTCCAAGGATATTGGTTGACAGAGCATTGCCTATGCTGGCTCCGAGCTCTCACCCACCCTGAGGTTGTTCTTGCCGTTGGAAAGCAGTGCCTGCTATCGATAACTCCCTGATTGATGGCTGGGTAAACTTGTCTTGTTTACCAATGTGGGTGTCATACTGACAACAAACAGGTCTCTACCTGAGTGTGTCATAAGCGAGGGAGGACGGTAAATAAGAAATGACACGTAATGCTGCAAAGCCCGGGGCTGCTGGAAACAAGGGAACAGATTCCTCCTCTGCATGGCACGTTGCAGCAGAAGCAAATCGAAGGCTGGGTCATCTCCTTGGAAAACACTGGAGAAAATGACATAAAGTGCTTGAAAAAAAGGAGAAAGAATGTTTTACCTTGTCAGTAGACTGCAGGGTCTTTGGGGCAGGGGCCATCTTTATTCAGAGTTTGCCCAGCATACAGCGGCGTTGTGGCAGGGCTGCCGAGACAGGTCACATAGGCGCAATGCACCCAGCCAGGTGGCACTGCCCTGGGGCAGAGGCACCTTGTGCAAACCCCCTTGGAGCAGTCCCTGTGCCATAGCTGCTGGCACATGGACAGTGACCCAGGACACCCAAGCCAGCTGGCCAAAGTCCCCCCTATACCTGGGGTCATGGCAGGAGCCTGGATGATGCCTCGCTGCATCTCTCCTGCGCTACATCCAACGAGCGGTAATTACAGCCATGCCAGAATCTCCTAATTACACTGCTGTGGGTGCCAGGCAAACCAATGGCTTTGGTGAAATTAGCCTGGGCTTCAGCAGGAAGCCTGTCAAAGTCAGTAGAAAAAGCCTCACTGAAGCAGCTATCCTGCATACACAGGGGTACAAGTGAGGACAGAAAATGTCCCTTCTCCTGCCGGCTGCCCCGGTGGTGGTGCCGGGAGCCAGCACACAGGCTGCCAGGTCTGCTTCCCCGCTTCCCCAGGCGTCTCTGAGCACATCCCGCTGCATCCAGCCTTCCTGCTCCAACGTCCCCAGGCCTTCCCGCTGGCAGGACCCTGGGAGACAGCCCTGTGCCCACACGTCCTGCTCTTCTCCCTGCATGGCGTGGGCTGTTCTGCTGTTTGCAGAGGGGGCAGGAGGACCAGGGGCTCCCAGGCATGAAACCATCCGTGGGGTGATCTCTGGCTGACACTGCCAGGTCTCAGGAGGCTTCAGCTCTGCCCATTGCAGACCAGCTTGACAAACCCTCCCAACTTGTGTGACAGCCTCTGGATTTGGCTGAAAGCTGACGCAGTCACTGCAAAGCCATGGGTGAGATGCAAAAGGGCCCAGTTAAAATCAAGGTGTGATTTCTAAGCACTGTGGACAAATGCTCTTCCTGCTAAATTGTTCAGCTCCTCCAAAAGTACTTTCAATCTGCCTTCTCCCATTTCTTCTCATGCTGGAGTCAGAAGTAGCAGATCAACCTTACTCAAAGCAGGACCATCTAGTATTTAAACTCAGGTCCAATTCCTCCCATTTACTTCCCAAGTGTCCTTGAGCACATCATTTCCCTCTGCCTCAGGTTCCCCACCTGTGAAATGGGGCTGAAAACGCACCGAGACAATATAAAGTGCCTCAGGCTGTACAGACGTCCTCGCTGCTCTGGCAGTAACTCTGATGTCTCTTGGTTTTTGCCAGTGGTTTAATGAAACCTGCTCTGTGAACCGATCGGCGTGACGGCGGCGTGCCCTGTGGAGGTGCTGAGCTGTCTGTCACGGGCGCTGCTGAGAGCTGCTAGAAATTTATAATCTCAGGGAGCCCCACACCGATTGCCGGGATGAAAAATTTCATGGGAATAATGTACGCCATGGGATAGCAACACGGGATGCTGGAGCCACAGACCGGAGATGCTGAGCGTGACACTGACAAGGACGAAACTTTTCATTCACTCCTCCCTGCCTGGTCCCCTCCACCCGCGCCACACACACACGCACGCACATACGGAGTTTCTGGGTTTATTTTATATTTTCCCTTGTAAAGATTTGTGTCCATGCTGCTCTCGTATCAAAGCCAGCAGTGGCCCCTAGGATAAACATGCGGTCAGAAGACAGAAAACTCCAGGCTAAAACACTATTCGTTTCACCCATAGCAGCATAAACTGAGAGGCTTTTAAGAAGGGCGAATGGTTTTCAGTAAATCTCTCATATCAGCAGAAACCTTTGAAAGAGTTTGTTTAAAGGCTGTGGAGATAAACAGCCCGGCCAAGTGTTTGTTTAAGATGTATGTACTCTGTGTCGACTGGTAGGCTGGTATTTATATCAAGGGGGGGGAAAGGAGGGCTAGGATCTTTTTGACCCTTTGCTAGCTACGGCTGCATGAACTGGGGAGTTTCCAGAGCTGGAGGGTCTGGGCTGGGTCCGGGCTGGGTGTCACGCAGGACCCCAGGCTGCAGCCGGGGACAAAGCCAGGCGGGTGTGCGAGGGTGTGCGGGGGCTTTGAGCGAGCGTCAGCGTTTCTCTGCTGTGCAGAGGCGTGCAGAGGTCCTGGCTGAGATCGCCGTGCCAGGCACCGGGTAGATAAATGTCTGGTTAGGGATTCCCCGCCTTGGACAGCTTGCAAGCAAAATAAGCCCCACGGAGGGAAGGGGAGGAAGGAAGGATGCTCAACCTTGGGAAGCAGATGGGCGAAGCTCAGCCTAGATCGCCCTCGGCCATGCGACAGCCTGGGGCTGACACGGGAGCTCAAAGTCATCGCCTGAGCCCCGCACCATGCCTTTAGCTGCAGCTGGAAATGGCCTTTCGGCAGCTTAGCAAAAGGCGAGTTGAATAAAGGTGTGTTGTATTTCAAGTGACGCTGGCTGTCGGGCAGTAGAGCTAGAGGTGGTTAGCAGCACGCTGGCATGTCCGCACCACAGTGATCCCAGAGGTGGGACCATCCTGGGAGAATTGAGGGGACAGAGGGCTCTTGCACCGCCCCAGAGGAGCAGCAACACCAGGCTGGGGACGTGCCTTCCTCACTTCTTGCTTTCAATCGTGGCTGGCCCTGTTTAGGTCCGAGAGCCAGCTTTGCTTGCCGTCACGTCCTCGCCACGTATGCACCTGAGCACCGTAGCTCAGCACCTGCGGGGTCCTGCGCCGGGGTCCCTCCTGCACGCCTGCAAGGGAGAGGTTTAGGGGGGGCAGTCTGCCCTCACCTGCCTGGCTGGGAGAGCACTCTAGCAAAGAGGGGAGCAGAGACTTTCCTGGCGACAAGCCGGTTCTGTCACCTTCCCTTTCAGACCTGCCCCTGTAAATCATCTGGATGGCTTTTTCCCCTTAAACTAAACAAATCGTGGATGCTTAGCCACCTGTCTCTGGGAAGGAGGTGCAGTCAGAAGGGACTTGCTCTAGATTTACCCTTGTGTAACAAGAAGCAGAATTTGGCCTCTTTCCTGGACTGGGAGGGTATGCAATATCCATCAGCTGAGCTGGGCACGTGAATAACGCTTATAGCATCTTCCCTTGTCCTGAGGGATCCCAATAGCACATGCAAATCTTCCAGATGCACTCAGTGCTCCTTCTGCCACTTCTAGGACAGATCCTGGGGTCAGGATCAGTGTCCTACACATCTGCTGGACATGGGATGTGAAGGGAAAATGCTACAAACAGCTGACTTTGTCAGGTGGAAATTAAAAGCTAAGAGCTCAGCTGGTTTAAATCAGCATCTTAACAGTGGTGCTGGTGGAGTAGCACCAATTTACACCGTCTGATTTGGCCCAGAGTGTTTTGAAATCCAGCCAGTGCTTGCAGCTTCCACCACAGGCAGCCCAGGGGCACACGGATAAAAGGGGCTCAGTCTTAATGTTGTGTTTCCCCAGAAGGATGGAGTCTCTCTCCCAGCAGTGGTATTTATGCTCTCCAGGGCAGTATATTGGCACTGTGGTTCATAACTCCTCATATGATGGCTGAGGTTCACGTGCATATCACAGGAGGCACCATACAGATTAATAATCAGTGCAAATCCCACAATTTAAAAAGAAAATTCTGTCCACAGATAGAAAAGAAACTTTTTTTAAGTAGCATGACTGGAGTTTGGACGAAAAACAAAACCTTCAAATGACTGAGGGTTTTGTTTATAGAAAATCAGATGATCCTGTTTTGAGCTTTTAAAACTGTTGTCATATTTTAAGTGTTAGAGGCACTAAATGTTCTCCAAACAAATCCATTCAAAACTGTCCCCCCATTTCTGAACTGCGCAAATGGGATGCTCTCAGCCTGCTCTTGTTTCCTTATTTCTACTCTGAAAAAGTTGCTAAAGCTGACCTACTTTTGAAATGTTTCAATTTGGCCAAACCCAGCAATTTCTTTTGTGTTTACCCTCATTACTCACTGAAGTGCCTGTTCAGATCACCTGCCTATTGAAGCACCTCGAAGTTTGTTATGGAAATCCTCATTTTAGTCCTACCACAAACATTAATATTCAAGACAAGTTTGGGGTGAGTGCCTGACACTGCTCTGCTGGAGTCTGGAGCCTGCACTTCCCTGCAAGCCAGGGCAGTGCTGCCTGGGCGAGGATGCTCAGAGGGTCAGGTCTCTCTCGCAGGTGGCATCGACACCTCCCTCTAATCTCTTAAGTCTCGTTATGAAGAAGATTGTGACCTCCCTTGGTCACATAGTGCAGAACCTTCATGCAAAGTTTTCTCTATGCTAAAACTGCAAGCGAAGCCCCTTTCTGCTCCTCCTGTGCTGGGAATATGGAGAGCAGTTGATCCCCGTGCTCACGGCAGCAACCTTTTATACTATAAGGCCGTTATCATCTGCCCTGCTTAGCCTTCTCTGGGCTAGACTAAACAGACGTAGCTCCTCCAATCTCTCCTCATGGGTCATGTTTTCCAAACCTCTTATCATTTCTTCTCCGGTCGTCTTTGAACTCCCTCCAGTTTGCCGATCTCCCTCCTGGCAGGCAGCTGGCAATGCGGGCTGGGTACCCGGCCGAGCCCTCCGTGGAGCAAAGCCCCACAGCACCCCCGTGCACCTTGCTGCAGGCTCTCTCGCTCTGTCCACACTAGGTAATTTGTTGGTTCCTACCGAGCTTGCGATCAAATATAAATCTCACTCTTCGTTGCACCATTGGCTCGCCAGCCTTTCGCAAAAAAGTTATAGTTCAGCTTTTTGCTTCTCATTCCCGTCCCTTTGGCCTGACTGCAGCTCATTAGGTCATTCATTCCTTTTATCGAGATGGTTTTGAATGCCAATCTTGTCCCCCCAAATGGCAGCCCCTCTCCAGGGTGCTCTCGCAGACATTGCACATGTAGTCTCTGCATGCAGCCTAACGTACCACCAAAAATATTAACCAGGCCTGGGACAACCCCTCCTGCCCCAGCCCTGAAAAAATCCTTTCGGTTCGATAGCAAGCTGCTGATAACTCCTAGTGTGGTTTCCCACCCAGCTGTGCCTCTGCAGGATGATGATTTCATCTTGAGACCATGTTACCTTTATTTGCTTATGAGAATATCGGGGAGGCTGCACCAAAGTCTTCCTGCCATCAGCCTGTGCCGCGTCTGCTGCTCTCCCCGTTTCAGCTGGGCCAGCTGCCTCAGCGCGGAAAGAAATTGCCTTGTTGCAGTATTCTAGACAAACCCATCTCCTCACCATTATATTTTAGCTCCTTACAAATTGATTGCTTAATAATCTATTTGTGTATTTTTCCGAGTATCAATTTATTCTGACTAATCCCCCCCCCTTAATCATAGATGTTATGATTGTCTTTTCCAGCCCTCTGGGAATTCACCATCTGAGTTCATATAGATGCAAACCGATGGATCAGAGAGGGATTTAGTCCCTCCTTATGTACGAGAGGGAACCACAGAGGTTTCTCCAAGCCCATCCCCACTTGAGCATGCCCCACTTGGAGTGGTGACGGCATCTGAGGGGGAGTTTGTGACCCCCCCTGGCCTTGGGGCTCTGTGTGAAGAGCCACTGGGTTAGATACTGGGGCAACAGCAGCTGGGGAGGCACAGGGCTTGTCCTGGCTTCCGCGCAATGACACGGCTCCTGCAGAAGGATGGAGATGTGCCAGCCTTGCTTGCAGCAGACCTCTTTGCAAGGCTGTCTCACATCTGCTCTTCGCCGTGCCCCTCGCCTCGCTGCGTATCGCGAAAGCAAATCCTGAGAAACCACTTTCTTCGCTCGGTGGGAATTTGGAGCTTCTCGGTTCTTTTCCCAGCCCATAAAACACCCATTCCCCTCCTGGGCTTGGTTCTCCTCCACCCCCTTCTAATTTTTGTGCAAAGGAAAGCCCTGTGTGAGATACTGATTTAAAACCCAGAAGCCAATACTTTTCTTTTCAAACCTCAGCATTTCATCTTTCCTCTAAGAAGGAAGGAAGCCCCTTTTGTTGAGTACACAGCCTGTAATTTCCCTGTCAGATCCTAGCAGCAGGTCAGTGTTGTGACTGACTGAGTGAGGATCGCTCCCTTAAGGGTAATTACACTAAATTTCCTTTTGAAGGACAGCTTTCTCTGGATATGATACAAGGAACCCGCTTTTTTCCATTCACTTAAATTCATGAATTCAGCGCCTGTCACCAAGAGCGCAGCAGTCAGGGACTTACACCCCTTCCAGCTCTAAGGCAAAGCCCGAGGAGCTGGCGATGGGGACACATGGCAAAGCCCCCCACCACATCTCCCATGGAGGAGTTGAGCTGGGGTGGACCACGCTGGGGACAGGAGTTCATCCTGGATCCAGAGGATGGAAGAGAGCTGCAGACCGATCTAGGATTTCTCTGCCCACCTCCAAGCATCATCGTGCTCTTCTTCCCTTCCTTCCACCTGGGTGGCATCGCAAGGCTTCATCCATTACTTTCTGGCATCTCGATTGCTCCTGTGGGCTCACCCACCATGTGTCCAGGAGTCACTCATCAACAACAAACAGTTAAAAGGAAGAAAATAGGCTGGAAATATCAATGCACTTTGGTAACAATAAACCCTGCTTTTAATTTATGCTAATATGTAGGGTTGTGGTGACAGTAAGAACAAAATTACAGAGTGGCTTTCTAGCTGGTAATTATCCCTCCATTTTCGTTGCTCAGGAAGATGGACACACAATTATGCTCTCTTGCTGTATATTAATACGGATTCTTGACATCTTCAGCAGACCTGGAGCTGTCATCGGGCTTTTTGTCTACTTTAATTGAAAATTAATGGTTACTGTGTTACCACGGAAACCGTGGCAATGGACGCCAATAGCGCTCACATATCAAACAGGCACTGGTGGCATTGTCTGTCCGTGTTGACCTTGAAAGTTAAAAGAAAAACTTAAATAAAAAAAAAAGGGGAGAGGGGTAGGAAAGAAGGAAAAAAAAAACCTTGAAAACCGAGGGTTGGATACTGCGAATCAAGGGGAGGGGAGAAGGGGAAAGAGGGATGTGAAGGAAAAACTTGGTGTGTTTTGTATCTCGACAGGGAAAAAGAGGGAGCTTCAAAATGAGAGAGTCGGAGTGGCAAAGCGGAGAAGGATGTTTGAGTATATAAACCGTACGGGTGTCTCATGAGCAGCTCCGGAGCTGCGTGGGGCTCTGCGTCCTTGAGTCACTGTGTGAGCAAGGGGTGCGAGCGGGGCGGTTGGTGTAAACCATGAAAAAAGCATGCGAAGGAGCCCTAAGGAGGGGAGGGAGGAGGGTGGGCAGCACTGGGGGGAAAGTTAATGGTGTATGTGGAGATAAGAGAGAAGGAAAAAAAAGGCAAGAAGAGGGAGAGAAATAGGCTGAAGGGAAGAGAGTCCAGATTTGCTTTGACTGGAAATATTGCCTGGACGGTGGATGGTTGCAGAGCCTGTGGATTAAAGCAGCCCCCGCCGGTGCTCTGGAGAGTGTTTGGGGCCCGCCACCTCCTCTGGCTGCGTGGCACGGAGGGACCCTGCAGCCCCTTCCCTCCCCCAGAGATAAGAGCGGAGGAGCGGGCTGGGGGCACGCGGAGGGACCCTGCTCCAGCGCCTGGGATCGCTCAGCTCCGGGGAGGGCTGGGGGAGATGGGGGGCTGAGAGAGCAGCCCTGAGCCTGCCCAGGGATCCTCCGCCTGCTCCGCCTGGGTCAGAAGCGGGTGGGACTTTTTCTTCTTGGAAATGCAATTTTAGGTAGGTTTTGCTTTCCCCAGCATCAAACTTTCGCTGTCTCTTCTCTTCCCCAGCTCGCCCAGGGGAAATGCAGCAGCGCCTGCCTTTTGGGGGCTGCTCTGCGCCCTTCAGCAGAGCTGCAACTGGGGGAGCAGGACCCCAGAGCAGCCTTTGGAAAGGTGGACCTCCAGCTCTGCTTGCCAGGGTGCAACAGCATGGCTGACCCTGGGGAAATGCTAGGGGAAGCAGAGCGAAGTTGTGATGCTAGGTGACAAGTGGCTGGGTCTCTTCTTGGAGACGTGGTGGAAAGCGAGCAGGGGACAGGCAGCAGCCGTGGGGAGTGGGGTGCTCCCTGCCTACAGTGGATCCCAATTTCCTGCACCTAAACAAGCTGCACAATTGCCCTGGCTTTTCCTCCTTTCTTGCTTTCCTTGAGGTTCCCATGACCCGTAGTCCTGCTTTTAGCAGGGGCTGGAGCATGGGGAGAGGCAGCTGGTCCCCTTTCCCATGCAAAATAAAATGCCACCTTAGAGCAAAGGCATTTGCAGCTGGTAAGAATGTTGTCACCACCCGGGTGTGCCTGCTGCCCCTGCCTGGGAGGAAGGCAGAGACATCCCGGCCGAGACGCCCTGCGGAGGATGGAAGTGGATAAAGTTTGGTCGGGAAGTGAAAGAGCGAACTTTCAGAAACCCCTGTGAAAAGGCTGATATTCCTCAGGCACCCACGGCTGCTCGGTGCTGCTTAATGCATCTTCCCACAGGACAGCGTTCGGTCTGCCCAGTCTCTTCCTGCTGCCACTGGTCCATTTGCACCAGGGCCAGCAGAGCAGGCCCGCTGCATCCTCACCCCCCTTGCAAACATCTCTGGATGCAGCGCCGAGGTGAACCCTGGCCTCTTCGGGAAGGCGATCGGAGGCCTTTTAAAGCCGGGAGCCCGTCCTCCTCCCGAGCAAACAAGAAGACAAACACAGCGGAGTCGCGCCTGAAAGCCAGAGTCTTTTTTCATTTTCCCCGCATCCCTGATCCCAACCTTAATCCCCACTCTGAATCCTGTCAGCCCGGCTGTTCTAGCACTGACATTGCTGCAGGCATCTTCTCCGCTGCCTTCCCTCAGATCTGCCTCCTCCTGGGACTTCTAAAGAGGACTCTGAGATTTCTGTGTTACTGGATGATTCACTCCGTGCCCTCCAGCAAAGCACTGGGGCTCCCCGGGGGAGGACGCAGGCAGAGGGGGGACGGGGTTGCGATGCCGTGTCGGCGGATGCTCCAGCGTGGCAGCCGGGGCTCGGGACCGGTGTGCGGTGGCTGCGGGCTCTGGCCGTCTCACGGGGGTCAGCCAAAAGCGAGGGATGAGCAGGGAAAGGGTGCTGCTGCCTCTTGCTAGTGCTGGCACCAGTGCCCGGTGGGGGAGATGAAACCGTCACCCCAGGACAGCATATACCGATTTTACTGTCAGGTCGTTACAATAATGATGCGCTGGAGTATTTTGCCCAACCCGCCATCGATCGGAGGCTGTAAATGCTCAGTGATAGACACATCACCGAGCCAGGGGCTGCTGCAGGAGAGCGGCTCTGAAGGAGCCTGTCTGTCCTTCCCCTTGCCCACCCATGCAGCCGGCCTCAGCATGAGCAAGCCTACGGCCTGGCTGGGGTCAGGATGAACTACAGGAGAGCAAAGGGGTTTCTCTGGGGTGGGTCTCCCAGCCCTGCATTCAGAGGGGCAGGTGCCACGAGCTCTCCCCTATTTGTGTGACACTGGGAGCAGACACTCCTGGTGATGGTGCAGAGCCCTGGGCTAAGCCCATCTTGCTTTGACCCTCTGAGATGGGCAAAGGAATGGGAAAAATCTGTAGACTGAAATCTTGCTCGGCTACGTCCAGTTGCAGCAACGGCACAGGGCGCGGATGGCTGCAGGGTTTGGGGATTTCTGCCTCTCCACCTCTGGAGCTCAGGTGGCACCAAATCCTGGATCCAAGCACCTCTGCCTCCGGGCGGGTGGAAAACCAAGATTGTTCCACAACTGTGTGTCACAGGCTCCCCGTTCAGGCATGTTTCCTCAATAAAAACTAGCCAAGCTGAACTGCAAACTCCCCAGCAGACATCCCCCTTGGCTTTGGGAGGGATGACAATTTCTCACACCCACCCTCGAGGTCTGCGGCCCTTTCCCTGCTCCCCATCAGCTCCCAGTGGGGAAGCGGTGGAGTAGGACCCAGACTGGGAGCCCCTGGTACTCCTGATATTGTAAGCCCCCCAAATTCCACCCCGTTGGGTATCACAGTAAGGAAAGGAGCCATGTCTTTAGGACCTCCAAGCTGGAAAAAAGGCAGAGCTCAGTTGTAGGGTCACGGGTAGGGTCTGCCCCACCGCCGATGCCTACGGGGAGGGTCTGTCCCCCTCCCAGTCCCACCTGGGGCAGCTGGGACAGGCCCAGGCACTGGCACCCTCTCTCCATACTTTAATCGCATCTGAGCGGGTGTCAGTGCAGCGGCATAAAGCTTTTACTGTGTTTTATGTGGGCACTTGCAATACGGGCCGTGGGTGGTTTTTTTTATTCTGTATGTGGGGACTTTAATAGTACATGTTTGGATTTTATTAGCCTGCGTACGTGGGTTTTATGACAGGAAAGGTGGGCATTTTAATGAACTGCTCAAGACACAGAAACAAGAATGGAAAGACATTTTCAATGGCCCTTTAATAAATAACAAAGAACCCATCCATTTAAATGTTGTAAGCAATAAAAAATATGTATATATTGTTGTACATACATAGTTCCCATGAAGTTAAAATCCATTATTAACCTAAAAAGCTAACTGTGCCCACTATGCAGACAAGAATATTTTTGCTTTCAGGGTTGCCAGTGCAGGAGGCTCTGAGGTCTTCTGCACACTCGGGGCAGGACGGACCAGCGTGAGGGTCGGTCCCTTGCGACCGAACGGAGGCAGCAGAGGGGCTGCCTTTGCCCACCGTGCTCTTTGGAGCAGCCCAGCAGCGTGGTGTGGCTGGAGAGGTTCATCTTTGTGCACCACTGCACCGCACGGCAAGTCCTGGGATGTTATGAGGAAAGAACTGTCTATATGGGACCATAAAGGCATTTTCTCCCCTGGGAAATTCCCCTTGCTGGCCCGCTCCAGCCCTGCTCTTTGCTTTTCCCTTCTCCCCAGCTCCTGGCAGGCAGGGAGGTGGGAAAGGGCAGAGCATCCCGGCCGGTTTGGGCACACGGGGCAAGCGTGCGGGCTGTGGCTGGCCGCTGCAGTGCCCCGGTGATGCTCTGCGAGGTGCCCGGCCGGTGCCACGGTGGTTGCACCACCGAGCAAGTCCCATGCCAAATTCAAACACTATCTTTTGGCTTAAGTTCTCCTGCTTTATGAGCACCCACAGATGAACGTAAAGTGGGCTACAAACCCGGCCGAATCCTGCAGTAACCCGACGCGGGGCAGGGGGAGGGCTGGATTCCTGCAAGCGCCTGAAAATATCTTTCTTTTTTGAAATGTTTGTATAGCATGACTTGGCCGATTTACCTCATAATATCTCACGTTGGCCTAAAGCCGAGGGCATTAGTGAAACTGTGAGCCAGATAAATGATTCTAGCGCTTTTTCTTCTCCGTATCTGCTGTTACAATAAAAAAGGGCCTTTTCCATCCAACTGCCTCCCGTTAACCCAGGCGGTGCCGGGCCGGGCGGCAGAAGCACGGGCAGCGGGGAGGCGGAGGGGGGTGTGGAGGCGAACACAGCCAGCAGGAGCAGGGGCCTGGTGTTTGCACAGCCAGGAGTGGAAAAAGCCATGGAGAGCCTTTATGCTTCCTGGCACGGCCGCCGTCCGGCATAGCTGCGGAGGTGGGGGCTGGAAGCCTGGAGGCACAAGATCTGCGGGTAGAAACATTACCCGGAGGGAGCTGGTTTGATATTCCTATGCAATTGCGTTAAATATCGTTCCCAGCTGCCGGGCGTCTTCTCCAGAGGCTGCAGACTCCCTCCAGATGCCATCTAGGTGGTCTCCAGAATGGCATCTGTACTGGTGTTCAACACGAGGCGAGAGGATTTGGGGTTCATCACCTCCTGGTTGATGTGACCCACAGCAGGAGGTGACACATGTAAAGAGGTGGCATGTCCCACGGTGGCCAGGACAGTCACCTGGGGCTGCAGGAACTGATGGGGGAAGCATCCACATCTCCTTTGCAGAGCGCAAACCCCCTCTGCGCCGAGAGAGGTGTAATAAGGCACGTCGAAACCACCGATGCTGTGCAGCAAAGGTTCGGTTTACAGAGGCAAAGGGGCTTTAATATGAAATAACCCCAATTAACCTGCAACAAATTCCCAGCCCTTATTTTTTGATGCTTGCGGGGGGAGAGGAGCAGGACCTGGAGGCCTGAGGAGTGGGTTTGGGCTGCTTGTGGAAGGCTGTAAAAATTGCTGGGGCAGGAAGGGGGTCAGGGGAACCAGCAGGGTCCATCTTTGCCCAATCTCCAGCTCAAGCCCTGCAATGAGAGCTCGCCATGACCTGAAGCAAGAAGATACTGATTTTACTCAGTTAAATTGCTTTAAAAAAGGACAACTCCATCAACGCTGCAAGTGTTCAGGCACTCAGCATATGGTTCAGACTTGGAGCTGGGGTGTTTTTGCTGGGATGTGGTGGCTCCAGTCTGGGTAACAGCTGGCTTTTCAGCATTTGGGTGAATTTGAGCACATTTTTGACAACGGTCTCGCTGGTGGGACCTCACCTCTGAGGAGGATGCGGCCAGTGAAATGCCAGTCTCACTCCAAACCAGTCGCTGCTATGTATCACTGGAGCAGATGTAGGAACCCGCGAAGCAAAGTGCTGTGCAAATGCCTGTGTAACGTGTGTGCACGCGCGTACGTGTGTGTGCAGGGCTGGGGGAGCAGAGGATGATCTTCTCCCTTTCAGACACGCTGGGATTATTACACACAAAACCTCCGGAGAAATGGTTTGCATACTTTTTAAAAAGTGATCAGCTGTATGAGGAGGTGTGTTTGCTAAATTTAATTGAGGTAATTCAAACACAGCAAAGGCTTTGGGATTCTGGTTGTAGAGATTAGGTATCGCAGCTAACATCATGTACACACCGTGATTACACACTAAGTAACGGGACCTGGACCTCGTCGAAGGCAGGTGGAGCAGTGGGTCAGTGGGTCTCGTTTCAGGAGGTCTGTGCGAGGGAGATACGATACTCGGTGCTATATCAGGACAAAGGGGCACATTCAGCCCTGGCGCAGCTCCCCCAAAGCCCACGGCAGTGCATCGGGCAGGGATGTTGGTAATCAGTGCCACTCCGGCTCGTACACCCATCCAACCACTGCCGCATCTACGCTCGGGTACCTGATTTGGCCTCTGGGAATTATACCACAATTAATTGCCAGTTTCCTCGGGGATGGGATCGGGCTCTGGAGCGAGCCCAAATGCCGGATCGGGATGAGCTGAGCTCCCCGGCACACCCCATTTGGACCAGGCTAGGTGTGCACCTCCCCGAACGTTGGTGACCTCATGCCGCAGACATGGATGAGGTCACTCAGATAATTGCTCTCCCCAAACGATGTATCTTGCGGGAAGAGGATGTTATGAAGCTGGAGAACTTGCTAGGGCAAAAAAACACATCGCACACCCCTGGCCGAGAGCGTTCCGAGGGGAAACTCATCGGCAGAACGTGCCAAGACCTCCAAACAATAGACTGCAGGCTCCGGGGGCATGGCAGGAGAAGAGACACCGGCAGCTGAGATGCGGCGCTGGGGGAAGCTGGAGGGGGATAATTGCAGGAGGAAGATGTACGGTACCTGGCGGGAAGGGAGAGGGGCCTTGCAGGGACCTGCCCTCCCCAGGGCACACACGGCAGGCGGGCAGGGCTGGGTACGCACGCCGAGCTCTCCCCGACGCCAACCCGGGCTGCGCAATGCGCTGCAAGTGCTTTTCCTTGGGGAAAGAGCCATGCTCATCCGAGATCTTCTCCTTCGCCTGCCCGGCTGCCTCCTTCACCCCACCAGCCCTTTCTCCCCCAGTTAAAACTTTTGTTTCTGCCGCTCCATGACAGGTCAGCACAGATGCCTGGGGGGGCACAGAGTGCTGGGCTCTGCTGCTGCAGGTTCATTGCCTGGATGAAACCTCTGCAGCACCGTGCCTCAGTTTCCCTACTTGCAAAGCGGCAGGAGCGATGCTCTATTACTCTTGGAAAGCACTCGGAGAGCCTTGCTCGCAAAAATGTCATAGTTATCGCTCATCTAACCATCCCTTCCCTTGCCAGGGAAAACTCTGATGCGTTTTATCCTCTGGTATAAAGTTGCTGCAGCCTGAGAGAGAGGCAGGCTCCGCTCTTCTTGCAGACCTCGCTCAGGGTGGTGTTCCTTCACCAGTCTGTTTTCAGCTATTTCTTCTCCCCACAGCGCCGTGACAGGTATTTGAAAAGAAGCTGAGAATCGTCCTATCAAACCTTCGCAGTTACTGGGACAAGCCAGACTTTAAGGAGACCGAATACGAGCGAGTTTCACAGGAAAACAAACAGAAACACTTTTGTCACTGCACCAGAAAAAAAAAAGAAAAGTTGGGAAAAAAATAGCCACTCTATGGAAAAAATCAACTCTTTCCTGAATAAAGCAGAAAAAAATGCTGCTGTATTGAGCTGTGACATATGGTTACACAAATAGAAACCACAGAGGGGAAAATCATGTTTTCTCTTTCATTATTTATCACTCTCTAACTGTCTCCAGCTGGGTGAGTAAACAGCCTCATTGGGCTGTAATGAGAACAGCCTGCTGCCACTGTGCTCCGGGCTGCCGGAGCCCGATGGTGCGCGGCGCGTGTGCGAGCCGGCGTGCGACATGCCAGCCGCTCTGCCTTGCAAAGGAGGCCAGTCCTTGGCTCGCCCCGCTGCCCCTCGGTCCTCGTGGCCTCGCCGCCAGCACCGGGGGTCCGGTGGGATGTGGACACGTGGCCCCGGCACCCGTAGCATCCTCCCTTCGGCCAAGCGCTAACTAGGTACAGGCTCGGAGTTAAATTAAGCGGGCTGCTCACGGTTATTGTTCAGGGGAATTATGTGCCCAATTTCCCCCCTGAGCCGCGTTGCAAATTGACTCCTAAGTGTCCCGTGAAATGGCTGCATAATTTGCACATTTGAAAAGCGGGCCGCAGGAACACGGCTGAGAGCTGGGTGCTTTGCTTTGCTTCCTTCTCCACCTCGCTCAGTTTTCAGCTGGTTTTTTAGCTTTCGCCCACCCCGCAGCTCTCACAGGGTTTAATCGCAGGGTCCGTGGGCTCTGCTGCTCTCTGAACGCATCTTCCCTCCCGTCCCATCTTGAATGACTCCAAAAAGTGAAGTCTTGCGGCTCTCGCCTCTCCGGGGACCAGACCCGAGGCCGCGGTCCCTTCCCACACCCCGAGCCCTGGTCCATCCCCGGGAGCCCCAACGAGGGGCCTCTGCAGATGCATGGCAGCTGGCCCCCGTCTCCCGAATCCCGCTGCATTTTCCCATTTGCTTTACTGGGGGGGGGGATCAGACTTTAAGATTCAGATCCCCCTGATTAGGGCAGGCTTTGGATTAGGTTCTGAATTAGGTCAGAGCATGGGATGTTTCAGCCTCCCGGTTGCTTTCATGTTTCCATCCTGCATCTTTCCTGAGGCACGGCTGAACTCGAGCTGCCCTGGCCAACACGCAGGTCGTGCTCACGAACCCAAAGGGCGAGTTACACGCAACGACGTGGGCACGACCACCACGGCCCAGCCTCGAGCAGCCCCTGTCCCTCCCCAGTCCTTGCACCCAGCACCCAGCACAGGACCCTCGGGAAGGTGCAGTCACCGTGGGCGCTGTGTAGCACCGAGTCCACCTGAGCATCTCGGTGAGAGGGAAGGGTCTTAGCTAAGAGCCAGAAAGTCCTTGAGCATCAACGGCGGTGACGAGTGATTTCCCATGAAGATTAACCCATTTCTCAAGTCGAGAACGGCAGCCGTCCCTTCTGCACTGAGTGGCGTTTTGAGCGGATCCAAGTCCTTCCAACAAATGAAAAACTATTAGTAAACGGAAGCATTTTTAATGAAAACTGACCCAGTTTTGAATGCCACTTCTCCTCCCACCTCAGGAATAGTCTGTGCCAGAGTTTGAGTGAAATTAGGTCATTGTTGAACAAAGGTCATGAAAGAACATGAAAAGCTTTTCAGTGGGAAACCCCAGTTTTTATGGCTTTTGGTGGAAATCCCCTCCCAAATAAAGTTACGAATAGAGTGACAAAAAAGTGCATGGAGCAAATCATCCCTGTATTTACCCATTATGCCCAGTTGGGTACTGTTAAAAAACCCAGCTTGAACCAACTGCAGATTTCACCCCTTCTGAACTTGCAGTGAGCTTGGGGAAGAAAAAGAAAAGAACCTGGTGAGACCCTGACTTTTTTTCCTACTAAATCTTTACATCCTTCATACCTGGCCATTGCTGCTCTCCTGCAGGATGGGGATTTGGGTGTGCGTCCCGAGAGACCTGGGAGCTCAGGGGTGCGGGCAGGGAGGGCTCGGCTGCGCCTCTGATTCAGCCCAGCACAGAAGCACATACTCCCATCCCATTGACTTAGCACTTAAACACCCGCCTTGCTGAATCAAAGCCCTCTTACAGTAAATACTCACTTAGCTTTCACAATCGCCATCTGATGATCTAATCCCTGCCCATTTCCCTGGGAAGGGATCGCAGAGGCAGCTCCTTTCTGCAGAAAACCCGTGCGCATGAGTGCCAGATTTGGAATCACTGGGAAACATTTACAAATAAGTAAATAAAAGTGAAAGTTTGGGGTTAAGCTCACCCAGGGAAGTTTTCCAAACTGCAAAGGATGGTTGAGGGGGGCTTCTGTAGGATTAGGACCCCCCAATGCTTTCTCAAGCACAGATGCATCCGATCACCAGGTGTGTGCAAATGGAGCAGCAGCTGGAGAAACTTCTGTCTCTGGTTTTGGGAATGAGCCGGGGGACAAGGAGGCCTGATCCTGCGACAGAGGCAGCTCTGCTCCATTGTTTGACTTGACTTTTAAAGGCTCCTGTGCCTGTGCGCGCGCGCACACACACACACACACAGATACGTATCTGCAAATGCAAAACTCGGTACGTGTTTTCCCCTCACTCTTCAACAAAAGTTTGGTCTCGATTGCATCTGGTTTGGGCGGTTGCTCAAGGTGCTGGTGGTGACTTCCCCGCCTGGTCTTGCAGGCCCAGCTCACTCCTGCCGCTGCCCATCCCTGCTCCCGCGTGTGCCGAATTCAAAGTCCTGCTGCCGTCCCGTCCCCATCCGCGGCACCTCTGCAGGGGCCGGGCAGCCGGCACGAAGGCACGGAGAGCACAGAGGCGAGCTGCGCGAGGGCTCGTGGCACGTGTCCCTCTTGTCCCCGAGAGCTGCTCTGTGGCCCCAGTCGGGATCCCGAGCTGGCGTTGGCCCCGGCGATGCTGCAGTGTTGTTAAACCGGAGCGAGGCGGCGGAGGAGCCCTCGGTGGGGGAAGCGGTGTGAGAAGCCCAACTCCGGCCCCAAACAAAGCGCTTTTGTGCTCCTGCCGGAGAGCGAGCGGGGATGGCTTCCTGCTGCCCCGCTTTTGGAGGCTGCTTCCCTCTTCTCCCATGTCCTGTCCCGCTGCTGGAGCATTAAACAGGCCAGATCCTGACCTCCAGAGTCTTCCTCCAAACCCATGTTTCTCTCCAAGTGCATTGCACTGGCTGCTTCGCCACCTTTCTCTCTCCTCCTCCTCCTCCCGGCTGCGCCGTTAGCATCGTCCCCGTGTAAATTTTAATGAATTGTCATCAGACCAAAGTAATCACCAGTCAGCAAAACTTAATTTTACAAAAAGACAAAAAGAGGCTTCGCTCTAATTGATGGAAAATTGGTCGTTTCTTGTCAAGTTATTGTTCATTTCCCACCCGCTAATGACTCTGCTCCCGCCAGCCGTGCCCGGCCCAGGAGCCCAGCGAGCATCACGGCTGCCCTGCGGAGTGGCCCTTAGGTCTCGCCCTAAGCAGAGCCGTTATGAAACCTCAGATGAAGAGGAATATTTTCATTAATAAACTTTCAAAAGGCAATGCAATGGAAACTTCAAAATGAAGCGAGGAAGATGAGCTGATGTCCTGCCCAGCAGCCCCGGGGAAGCGATGGGAAGCACTCAGCTGTTTTCATCAGGGCACGCAAGCAAGCAAACAGCATCAGTAAGAGAGCTGATTACATTTTTGGATGCCTTTCTGTTTTAATCACCCAAGATGAGAGCCAGGTAAATGAGACTGGAGCTTTGGTGCAAATCCGGCAAAGCTGTGCTGAATTTGTGGATTCAGACATCAGAACTGGCTTTTAACGAACAAGATGCTGTCCCTTTATCACGATGTTCTTGGGATGGGAAAAAAAAAGATGGATCGTTTTCCTTCCCTTCAAATATTGGCAGCCCAAAGGAAAACAGACCTGCCTCACACTATCCCTACCACTGTTATTTATGGATCATATTGCAGTAGCACCCAGGGACCCTGGTCCGGTCCCGTCTTGTTTGGTATCATCTAAACACACCCGTGGAGTATGTGGAGTCGCGTCTCTGGTGCGAGGCAGCCCCCGGCCTCCCCGCGCTGCTCCACGGGCTTGGTCTACACAGGCTATTACGGTAATTTGATAAGCCAGTTCTTCGTGATATGAATCTTCGCCTTCGTTAAAGGGAGGAAAAAAAAAACCATTGCATTTTGATGGCTCACAGGGACAGTTCATTAAGCAATCAACTCTTTTAATGAAATATTTCTTTGTTAAAATATTCATTGATCTGCCGCGGGTTTGCATGGAGAAAGGGAAGCACCGTGTCCCAAATGCTTTTCTGTTGAGTCTTCCCAAGCACGCACTTAAAACAGCGGGTTGTGCCCCAGCATTGCAAACGTGGTAATTCACACACCAGCCCTTGGCAGGCGCCCTTTGGGGAGCCCGGCCGAGCCCCCGGGCTGCAGCGAGGCTCGAGGGCGTTCTGGGTGCTATTTCTTCCCCTTTACCACACTATTATGCCTAATAATGGCTAAGGTTTTATACGTCAGGTTTGGGTCTTCTTTGGTGGAAGCAAACGGGGGGATGCCGGGGTCGGCTCTGATCCGGCTTGGGCAGAGCGGTTTGTGCCACCGTGGCAGGGTGCCATGTGGGGACGTCGTGGCAGAGCCGGGGGGAAAGTTGGGCCAAGAACGAGTGGAAATGGGCAACTGCGGAGCGGGCAGAGCCGGCGGCGGCGGGCAGAGGGGGGAAGAGGGGGGTCCCAAAAGGAGGGACTGGTTCTCCCGGCCGTGTGTGAGGGGACGGGGGGCCCCTTTGCACCCGTGGGGCAGCGCAGCGAAGGCCGTTTTACATCCTGCAGGGATTCGGCCAGATGCTCTGGCCCCGGTGGAAGAGCAAGGAGGAGGGAGCTCAGAGAGCCAGGATGGAGAGCATTGGCAGAAGAAGAAAGAGAGGAGGGAAAAAAAAATATATCAAAGAGTGAGAAATGAACAACTGCAGACAAAGCGCTGAATCTGGCCTCCCCCCTCCTTTCTCAAACCTTACACCATGAGTAATCCCTGCCGCTCGGCACCGTGACGACTCAGACAAGTAGTCACCACGTGCGGGTAAGCATCTCCCCGAAGGAAACAATGCAGACAAACACGGTGAGTGGTGAATGCAGACGTCCTGCTCTGGATGAGTAACGTTATTTGAAAAGCAGATAAATGAAAAAAAAAAAAAAAGAGAAGAGGGGAAAGGAAAAAAACCAAACCACCACCAAACCACGGCACATGCCAGCGGGGAGAGAGAAGCCGGGTGTCCTGTGTCCCCGTGTCTTGGCGTGCTGGTGGCACGGCACGGCGCGCAGGCTGCTGAGCGCGGGGTTCGGCTCCCTCGGGGATGCCACGGTGCCCTGCAGCGGGGCGATCTGCGGCCCCTCCGCTCGCAGGCTCCTTCCTCTCCTGCGCTGAGGCTTTGCAGGCACAGAGGAAAATTGGTCACTGTCTGGAGACCCCCCACGCCACATCCTTTTCTCCGTGTGTGGGAGCAGCACACCCAGGCACTGGCGTTTTTGCCTCTCCGCCGTCTCTCTTTTAACCGTGAGCTTCAGCTCGCTAAAGCCCAGCTCAGCCTGGTCTGTCTGACTCTCCTCTGTCTGTGCAAGTAGGGGAAACTGAGGCACGGCACAGCTGCGAGCCAGAGGGGCTGCAAAGCCCCCACCTGGGCTCCAAGGCTGCGCCTGCGACGCTGCAGCCCCCGCAACGTTTCCCCCCACGTCCCCCTTCCGTGCGCAGCTCCGAAGCGGGGCCGCCAGCCCCCGCGGGTGTCTGGATCCCCCCTCCCCGGGGGGCTGCTCGCCTGGGGAAACGCCGTGGGGCTTTCTGGCCGAGGGCAGCGGGGTCACGCCGGCCGGGGCAGGGGGGAGCGATGCCAGACCCCCGGGAAGACAGCAGCCTGTCGCTTTAAAAGGGAGCCAGGAGCCTCTCATCACTTACAGTAACTCGGTGCATCATTTCTTTGCCTTACGCAAGAGGCGAGCGGGGTCCAAGAGCTCGGCGTCGGCCGCGGCCCCGCCAGCACGTCCGGGCAAAGCCGGATTCCTCCGGGCGCTTGGCGGCCTGCGAGCGTGGGCTGAGCGGGGCGTGCGACCACGGGGTGTCCTCCCTTGGGGGCTCTGGGGGGTCTCCTTGGGACCCCCGGGCTTCGCCAGCCCTGTGCTGGGTGCGGATGCAACGCCCAGAGCCGTGGGTTTGCCCTGGGGAGGACCGATCCTGCACCCTTCTCCGCTCGCCCGCTGGTCAGTGCATCCCGCGGTGATGCCCGGGAGGGCACCGGGGTGCAAATGCTGCTGGGATGAAGCCCGGGGTGGTTCAGCCCCGGACCCCGGGGGAGGCGAGGGAGCGAGTGGAGGGCTGGGCTCCGGGCGCTGTCGGGCACCGCAACTTCACAGGGTGCTGCAAGATCTGCATGAAAACGGTTGGTGTATTTTGGGTGGAAAAAACAGCTTTTCCGCTCATCTGTTGAAATTTCCACCTTGGAAGGGATGGGAATTTGGGGCTTAGCTGTGTCAAAGCACAGCTCCCTCCCCAAAACACTACTCTGGAAGGGAAAAAAAAACTTTCTTCCCTTCTTCTCCCTATTTTCCCATTCCCAATTGTCTTCTTTCTCTTCTTTCCATATGTTTTTTTCTTTGTTTTGCCTTGAAAGGAGAGAGAGAATCCGAGACAAGGCAGGAAGCAGAGGAGTTCAGGGGACTTGTTCACATCATCAAATACAGATTTTTCAAACGAGCATCTTCAGAAAAGTCAGGTTTTCTTTTTGAAGTTACTCTTCCCATAGAAGAAAAAATAGAAAACAACCAAGATGTTCTCCACCACCCATTTGCCAGAAATGGCCAATCCATAACCTGTGGCAAACAGGCTTTGGATTTGGCTCGGAGAGGACTTTCCTGGAAGGATGAGGGTGCTGCCTGGTTCAGAGCTGCTTTGCCTTGAGTGGGATTTAGGACAAACCCAAATTGACCTTTTCCATGGAAGATTTCAGCTTTCTGTCAACCTTACGGCAAACTGAGAATATTTCCATTCCAGGCAAGCATGGGATCAAAAACCTTTGGTTGAAAATTTTCACTTTTTAAAGATTTTCAATATTCTGGTTAGAAAAGCAGACACTTTCTGGAGGAGAAAAAAAAAAAACCTTGCCAGGAAAAACAATTTCCCACAGATAAGAGTTTGGGGGTTGATCCCAGAGGCATGAGAGTGAGGATGAGCTTGGAAGAGCTGGATTTTTTCCATGTAATTTTCCTAGGAGAGATGAAGGACACAACGTTTGGGACCCGCCACTTAGCCCACACTAACTCCTGGTCCTCCAGCCACGTGTCTCAGTGCTTTATAACTAGGCATTATGCAAAATGTTTAATCCAAGAGCTATAAATCCTGCTGCCTCTGTTACACCCTTTTGGAGGTGATACCCGCCTGAAGCTTTGCCTGTTGCAGAATAAAGGAAGTTTTTTCCTCTTTTTCCTCTTCTCCCTCTCTGTTGGGAGTCTAGCGCTGTAGCACGAGCATCCGTGGTGTCTCTTGCTGTCGCCCTCCTGGGAATCTCCTGGCCTCCCCTGCAGCATCCCTGATGTCCCTGTGGCCATCGGCTTTCCAGCTGTGGCAGGAGCGAGGTGATCCCTCGGAGACCAAACCCCACCGAGCAAGGTGCCGTACAAAACCCTGGCTGAAGCCCGGTCAAGCCATGTCTCCTCACCCAGATTCCTGCTCACTCCTCTTTTTTTTCCTGGCTGACACAGATGAACAAAGAGGGATCTCTGGGCCACGCTCAATTCACAAACTCCCCTTGGTGGAAGGCTGCCCATGTCTTTTTGTGCAAATCCTTCCCGCTCAGATGCTATTTGATGTCTTCAAAGGGGCTATTCTTATGTTGAGAAAAGAGGGCAAGCGCAGGTTTGACGAGGCTCATCACTCAAGGCTATTTTTCACTCAGAAAAGTGCCGGTTTGGGATTAAAAAAATACATTCTGTTTTTCATAGGCTGATATTTGGGTGAATAACTCATAAAGTCAGAATGCTGGCTATTAGGATATAAATTTGGGGATGCGAATGGGAAAACAGCTTTTATGTATCTGGGAGGGAAATAAAACTCCTTGAACCCACAAAAACGCCTGAAGAGAATCGTCTCAGCCGAGCCAGGGGCAGGCAGCGACTTGCGGTGCCTCTGTTCGGCTGCTGCGGGTCAAGGCTACCTCCGGGAATGACGGTGGGACAGGGGAGGGCAGCGAATCTCGGCGGGGCTGCCCCTCTGCTTGCGGGGAGCAAACCCATCGCACCGGTCTCAGAGCTACCAACGCTTCGTGGGTTTGCGATGTGCCGGGAGGGATCTGGTCTGAGTTGGGGGGAATCGGAGCTGCTCCACTTCCCGTGTGGTACCCAGCCCTGAGAACAGGTTGGGATGTCCGTATCTCCAAATCCTGAGCACAGAAAGGATTGAGCAAAAGCATTGAGCGCTTTGCCCCTTTCTAACGCCTTCTTTAAAATAGCCCTTTTGAGCAAATAAAGGAAAAAATTGCCTTCACAACGGTGGCTGTGGGGTCCCGGGAGGCGACAGGCCTGCCGGCTCGGCCGGTCCCCGCGGGAGCTCCCACGGGCGATGCTGCGGGATGCAGAGCCGGCCCCGCTCGGCCACCTCGGCCGCAGATCCGAGGGGTCACCCGGTCGCCTTCCCGCAGCGGGCTCCTGCCCAGCCCGGGGGCTGCCTGCACCGGGTGCGACCCTTGCAGGAAATCCCCTTCCAGCGATGGAGAAAACGTCGCCGAAGCCAGGGAGCACGGAGAGGGCTGGCTAGAGTTTTTTTCATCTGGTTTTTTTTCAGCTGAAAAAGAGGGGAAAGCTGTCCCTCCTCGAAGGAAAGCGCGCTGGCAGGAAGCGGAGCCTTCCCCTGCCTGCAGCAGCGTGGGGCCGGTGCGGCGTGCTTCCGAGAAACGGGTCCTGGGGGGCCTCTTCCAAGAAAGCCAGGCTCCTGCCACCGGGACCCGACTCTGCAGAAGTGGGTGTGCAGCAAACCCTCACCCGATGGGAGCCCCAGAGTTGCCTGAAAACAAGCCGAGCCCTCCGGAAAATCCCAGGCCTCCGAAAGGCTTGGGTTAGAACCTGGGTTTAAGGCTAGGCGCAGCCTAGGAGCCGGTCACGCAGTGCTCGCGGCTGGCCCTGTCCTCCCCTCGAGGGATGATTTTTTGGGGGGGCAAAAGCGATGGGTTTGCTGGGATCTTTGCTGGGGTCACCAGAGCTTGTAGCTGGGGGGAACCAGCTTCTCCATCACACAGGAATTCCCAGGGACTTTTCATTCAGGAATAGATTATTTTTTAAAAAAGAGTTTTCCTGTAAAAAATTAAATTCTAGGGAAAAAAAATCCAAGTGGGTTGAAATACTTTTCATTCCAATTTCACCTTTTAAAACTATTTTATCTGTCCATAAAACAGAAATTTCAAAAAAGCTACTTTTGAGGTAAAAAAAGGGAGAACGTAGAGCGGTCACACTTTGGTGCTATTGAAACATACTGGCTTCGACACTTTGCAAAAAACTTTATTTCACTCCTTCCACGTGAGATTTGGACCATCCATCCCTAACCCGTGCAGATCCCTGTGGCAGATGGGAACGTCACCTCCCGAACTGCTGAGGCCGGGGCGCCGAGCCCTCCTCCGCAGCCGGCTGCATCTCCCCATCCTGCTCAGAGGTGGTCCCAGCACCCGGGTACTGGTTTGGGTTCAGCACCCGGGTACTAGTTTGGGTCCGGCACCCTCACGGAGGTTTGGGGCCTCCATCCAGGAGATGGTTGGGTTCAGCGTCCAGGTGGTGGTTTGGGTCCGGCACCCTGGTGCGGGCTCTGCGGACCCCCTCCCTGCCGGCACGACGGGGTGTCGGGGTGTAACGGAGCCGGGCTGGGCGCCGCTGGGGTCACCAGCTCAGCGCCTTTGCCGTTCCCATCTGTAAAATGGGGTCAGCGGCTCCGTCGCGGCTCTGCCCCGCGCACCTTGTGGGTGGAGGGGAGGGCTCGGCTGGGCGCGCGTCCCCCAGCACTGCGCAGCCGCCCGCTCTCCCGTGCCTCAGTTTCCCTCCCGCAAACTCCCCCCCGCCCCCCCAGCCCCAGGGCATCGCTGCGCCCGGGGGGTGGGGGACACGACCAAACGCAGCAGAAAAACCAATTAGCGCGGCCGTTAATGAGCAAAACGCAAAGGGGAAGAGACTGGGGCACATCGCCCAGGGGTGAGGGTGCGGGGGGTGGGGATAGCCCCCCCCCCCCAAAAAAAAA
>NW_010973436.1:3552457-3552679 GCF_000737465.1 Haliaeetus leucocephalus
GGGGAGGGGGTCGGGCACCGGGAAACTTGCGCTGCCGCCGGGAGAGCCCCGCTGCCGGGGCCGGATCCAGACCTGCCTCCGCCTCGGGGTCCCGCACCCCCAGGACGGGGGGGGGGCTTCGCACCGGGCGGGTTTTAGCCGGAGCGGGGGGGGGGGGACACAGCTACACCAGTCCCTGCCCCGCCAGCCCCCCCTGGGCTGCCTTTGTTGGTGCTTCCCATT